>NC_136261.1:49536941-49884441 GCF_964187855.1 Myxine glutinosa
TTCCAAGGCCGCTTCTAATAACAAAACGAATGACAATAGCATAATATTAATGTTATTGCAAAACTATCAATACTAATAGTAATAATGTCCCAATTCCCCCAAGGGGTTTTTCCTGAAGTGATAACATGTATAAATAGCTTAAAATGGTGTTTCTGTGGGAGCAATGGCCTGTTCAGGAAGTAAAATTATTGTAAACCACAAACAAGTTTGATTACCTTTTAAAATGGTCGATAATGCCCTTTAACAAAGAACTGAAATAAATTTGGAGAAATCCGGACATTAGTCCATGCTTATCACATCGACGATCGCTCCTGATCGTAGATCTACTGCAGTCTGTATACCCTACAAGGGTTAATAACATGACCCTTCCTGCCGATTCCATGGAGTTCTTCCAAGGCGTTTTGGTTTTTCCAAAGCTGATTCTCATTACAAATGTAATAACAAGAAAAGAGCAATCAGAGATTGCAAACCCTTTCTGGGATGTATTTTCAGTGGTTTTTAAGGCTTTTGTGTTAAAACAAATATGGCGGCCGAACCACGTGACCGATGATGTCATCTTCTTTTTTTTTTCTAAACGAATTTATTCCTAGATTATGCTCAAGAAATTTCATCTTAATCGAATGAAGTTTTGTACTTGTCGAATTATGATGTCATAATGGAGGCACCTATCTCGTCATCATTAACATATTTTATTCCCCATGGAGAGTTCTTTTCAATGAGCCATGTCTCAATTTTTTCTATTCAGCACTTTTGGAGATATAGAGGTGCAAAATTTTTCGGTTTTTCCAAGATGGCGGCCAAACGACGTGACCGATGACTTCATCATTATTTATTTATTTTCTCCACCAGTTTATGCCGACATGGCGCTCAATAAATTTCATCGTGATTGAAGTTTTGTACTTGTCGAATTATGACATCATAATGGAGGCACCTATGACATCATCATTAACTTATTTTATTCCCCATGGAGACTTCTTTACAATGAGCCATGCCTCCATTTTTTCTAATCAGCGCTTTCCGAGATATAGAGGTGCAAAGTTTTTTGATTTTTCCAAGATGGCGGCTGAACCACTTGACCTATGACATCATAATTATCATAAAAAATTACACAGGTGGAATTGCACCTATGGTGAAAATTTCCTGTCAATCGGACCAACAGTTGCAGAGAAAATCATTTTTATTCTGTGCGGACAAACAAGCAGACAAGCAGACAAACAGATAAACAAATTAGAAATCGGTCAGAGACCGAGGACTTGCCGAAATGTACTTTTTTATCGGCCATTTTGGATCATTAAAAGTAAATAATGACTTCTGCCAAAGTTCAAACGACGTGGGTTTAATCTCAACATGAGAGAATTCCACATAGCTATTTGGGTGGTGTATAAGCTAACAGATCACTGTCTCCATCGATCTTGCCACGGCCGTAACAACGATCGGCTCAAAATCCTTTTAACTGTTGACTTGGTAGTTTTTACAATGAAGGAAACATGTATCGGGAGTACATACGACATAGCAATTGTGAATGTGACAGCTCTGAGGTGTCTTTCGCTTTGCATCTGTTATGGATTCGTCACTTCCGTTGTTGTGGTTTTCATCCACTGTAAATATTTTTGATTCCATGTACTGTTATTGTTGTCGTTTAAGGGAGATAGAGGTTACTATTTTCAAAAGGTAAAAAAGTCAATGTATTAAATGAAACCGGAACCGGACGACGACGAAGAGGAGGAAGAGGAGGAGGAGAAGGCGGAGCGAGTGAGTCGGGGAAGAAGCCCAGCTGCTTCGAGGTCTGGAGCAAACGTTGACGAATGGAGGTCACTAGCGAACTTCGGGTTTCCCGGGAAAGGGATTCTTGCGACAGAGTTGTTATCGCTGTGACAGATCAACCTGCATGTCTGGTTTTGGCGGTTGATTCCGAGGAGAATCATCGTCATGCCGTTACGCCTCGAGAACGGGCCGTCGGCCATTTTGAGTCGCGCGCTTTGCGCATCGCGCAAGGTTTTTCGCTTCGCAACACCCATTTTCACCGCATCCAGATGTTTATCTGGTGTGTGTGTGTGTGTGTGTGTGTGTGTGTGTGTGTGTAACGTGGATTTTGAAGGTAAATCTGCGGTTCGCCGGTTTGGAGCCGGGAATTGTCCATACCCGAGGGTGTGATTTCCCCGTCACCTGGAGAGCGCCTTTGGATTTCCCCATCGCCTTGAGGGCACCTTTGCGCAGTTTTGGCCGCGTGACTGTGACTGTCATCCGAACGGGATTCTGGTCTCGATGGGACATCATTCTGACGATCGCTGGAGCGGATCGACTTGGGCTTGATGCCGGAATAGAGACATTGGGGAATGTTCTTCTTTTCGCTCACTTGGAGCACAGTGAGTTATATTGTACGAACCTGATGGTACCATCATAGGAAATATATATTGGTTGTACAAGTGATTACTATTGTTGTTGTATTGTTATTCTTGTGTGATCTTAATGCAATATTTGTTTGTTGGTAACAATTGGTGTGGCTTCACCATTGATCTTTGACATACAGAATAACACATTTTTCTGCCGTGACTCCTCTCGGGGCTCGGAGGTACACCGTGACCGGGGGTTGGGGAGGAGCACGTAACAGAATCGCAGTGATGGTGAGCACCAACATGGCGGCTGTAAGATTAAAATCTGGCTTCAAGCCCCCTCACCACCCAAAATCTATTCCGACGAATCTATTCCGGCAAGTAACAAACCAACCAACCAACATCCTTGCCGGAATCTATTCCGGCAAGTAACCAATGAACGAACATACTTGCCGGAATCTATTCCGGCAAGTAACAAACGGACAAATAGACAGGGGTGAAAACATAACCTCCATCCACCTTTGGTGGCGGAGGGAATGAAATCAGGATAAAGGGCTCAAAGAAAATCTGCCTCATTGCGGCTTCATTTAAACCATCGAATCCTTCTGCTGTATCACTCCACCTCGCCCTGGCTTTACGCTGCGGTCACGATTTTCACGTTTTGGGTGACCTTGAGCTTGACCTTGGGCCTAGAGAGTTAAAATTAGGCACAGTCTACTCCAGGGCAAGGCAAATATGTGTGTAAAGTATGGCGATGCTATGTGCAACGATGTAGACGTAGTACTGCACACAAACAGACAAACCAACCAACATACTTGCCGGAACCTTTTCCGGCAAGTAACAAACGGACTCAAATGCAATACCCTCTCCTCTGGCGAGGGTAATAATAGCATAATATTGTTGTGGATATGAGAATTGTGTTTTTTTTATTGTGTAGTACATTGTAAAATATCACCCTCCTTCCTCCAGTTGTGTATAAAGGTCAAAAGGGCGTCCCTTAATTAGGTCATATACAATCACGTTAGCCAATTATAGATTTCCTGCTTGTTGATAGTTATTTCCTTATTCAGTGTATTAGGTTAAGGCTTTGTCTTCCATTAATTAATACTCCATTGCACCGAATTCAAATAGATAGATCCCCTTTCATTTTCATTCCCAAAGCCCAATTCCCAAAGCCTCTATTGCCAACTGCATTCGCCGCCATTGCCCATGTGCTCCAACTCGGAGAAGAAGGGCGTGGCCCGCACACCATCATCAAGAGGTGGAGTCAAGAAGCCCCTACGACCAACCAGGAATGAGTTGGTATGGCTCAAGAGGGCGGGGTTATAAAACCCGTTGCATCAGCCCCCCCACCGAGAGTTGCGCCAGAGACGGCGGATGAGTCGAGACGAGCCCTCGGAGAAAGAAGGGAGACGCGTCCAGAGGTGAGCCAGAGAAGCAGGTTTGGCTCCACCAGCAGTTTTGGCTCCACCAGCAGTTTTGGCTCCACCAGCAGTTTTGGCTCCACCAGCAGCTTTGGCTCCACAAGCAGCGTTGACTCCACCAGGCAGCGTGGGCTCCACCAGGCAGCTTCGACCCGTTACCCCGCGGGAGCCAGATTGCGGTGGCATCGGTGGCCGTCGAGGTCCAGCCCGACATCCCGTGCGGGATCAGGCTCCAGCCTTCCTCCCCTTCTCTGCCGTCCCAAACCATTCCAGTCCTTCCATTCCTGCCTGCATATTCCCCATTCGTGTGAGTCCGTCTTTGTTTGTTCTGTCCTGGGTATTAATTAAGACTGCATAGGTAAGCTAAGTTTCACTGTGTCCTTCTGGTCCGTCCCTCTTTCTGCCTTTATTTTATTATCCTTCCTTCTCCTTGGTTTCTTTTGGTTGTAAATAATAGTAATAAATTATAGTCGTATTGCAAACCCTTTTTGTCTTCTTCTTCTTCACATCCGTCGTCTTTGTCTTTTCCCAATTGAATACCTGTGGCACGATTTGGCCAACGTTAATGAATCGGGTCTAGTCTTTGTTAACGGTTCGGGCCGCGGCTGCCATCCGCTCGGCAAATTACCATCTTATCCGCGGTCGCGAACGAAGCTGCTCACCGGCCTTTCCGGAGGTCGCGGTGCAGCTTCAGGGACCCCGTCGGTCAGTGACAAACGAGGGGACTAATCCCCCCTCAAAGGGGAACCATAGGCCGACGTTGGGTTCCGTAACAATTGGTGTCAGGAGCGAGATACGGACCTGAAGCGCTTAGCGCGCTCAAATTACGAGTGGGCCGAAATTTTGTTTTAAAATTCAAAATTTGAAAATCGTGCCATGGATGGTCAAGATGATCGGATGCCGGTGGGGGAACTAAAAGAGGGGTTAGGGGTAACCCAGACCAGAAGGAAGAAATGGAGGAGAGAAATGATGATGTGGTTGATGTGGTTGTGGTGTCAGGTGCACAAAATGGCGCTCTCGCGCACGTGGTTGTGGAGGCGCAAAATAGCGCCTCGCACATGGCAGCGAGGGCCATGCCCGCTGCGCAAGTAGGGGTTGTGGACCTGCAGGACTTTTTGGCGCAAGTACTGGCAACCATAAAATCGGCATATGGGTTGAGCGAGCAGGTCCCAGGGGTGCACGAGGAGGTAAAGCGGGTCGAGAAGCGCTGGTTGAGCGAAGCGGAGAAAAGCGTGGGTAAAATGACGGGGATAGAGATCGCGACCCGGGGTATGGGGCAGCCGGCGACTGCTGAGATAGAAGTGGGAATTTTATTAAAGCCAACGGTCGTCGTGGGGAATAAAGAAAAAGCAGTAGTGGGTATAATTAAAATTGAAGAGACGACGGAGGTAGCCCAGGAATCGGAGGAAGGAATGGAAACTGTACAAAGTCCATGCTCACATCACGATGCTGTGCTCATTAATCCTTATAAAGATTTGCAGGTGTTGGTGCAGGGAGGAAGAAGAACCCCGAAGGTGAGACGGGCTGTATGTGGTACCGGGAGATTTTGTAAGAGGGGGTTTGGCGCGAAGAGAATTGTCGCGCGATTGGGATCGATATGGCATCCGGGCGTTGGTGAAGGGTCCCGTGTGAGTGGAAATGGCGCACGTGTGAGGAAAAAGTGTGCATCGGGGAATGAGAGTGTTACGAAGCGCGAGTGTGAAACCGAGTGCGAGCGAGAATGCACGTCGGGGTGGACGGAGTGTGAGCGGGAATGCACGACGGAGTGTACGTGCGAGGGTGAGAGTGACCCAGAGAGTGAGTTGGTAGTGGCGTGAGTGCGAGAGAGCACATCGGAGTGCGAGTGTGAAACCGAGTGCGAGCGAGAATGCACGTCGGGGTGTACGGAGTGTGACACAGAGAGTGAGTTGATGGTGGCGCGAGTGCGAGAGAACACATCGGAGCACGTTAGTGGGTGGATGCAAGAGTGCACGCCCATGGTGAGTGTTACGGAGGACGTAACGGAGGAGAGGTGTGGACCGAAGTGTGCGAACGGAGGGTTTGCGCAAGAAGGTGCGTGGGAGGTGTGGTGTGTAACAGGGAGTGCATTGGTGGAATGGACGGAGTGTGTGGAATGTGCGGACGGCGTTGGAACGCCGGGCTTTGTGAGTGTGAAACGGGTCGCGTGGTGTGAGCATGCAAGTGAAGCATCGACGTTGACCGGGTTAGCAGCTAGGGCGATGGATAGCGGGCGCTCGGTGCGCGGAGCGCTTTGTTGGATGCGAAGCCTCGCGCGGATCGATGCTGCGTCGCCCCGCTTCGGAGCGTCGCGCACGATTCGGGCCTGGCCCTGCCCGGCACGGTCGAGTCCGGGCCTTGTCGGGCGAGGCGACCTGTCCGGTTCAAGGGCGAGTGGGAGGAAGCGGAACGGTGCCCCCTCGTGGGGACGGGGTTCCAACCAGGTGAGCCTCGGTCGTCGGGCCGGAGACTGCAAGGTTCCGAGCCGCGATGATGCGTGGAACCTCGGCCCGAGCATGCCTCCTCCCCAGAGTCGTGAATGCCGGACGGATCCAACTGCAGGCGACCAAACCACCCAAATTCATTGCTCGGCTTTGCGAAGCCGAGTTTTAATGATGTGACGACGCACCGAGGCTCAGATAAAGCGGACTGTGATGATGATGATAGTGTTTTTGATCCGAAATTTTAAAAAGTGAATAGAATTGGCAGTGATTGGGAAATTTTTGATTTGCAGGAATTGGATGAACAAAATTGATAGTGATAGTGAGAGGTGCCCGATGTGGTGGGATGGCAACTCTGCCATCCCTCACAGCGGGGGCAAAGGAGCAATAGCTATGGGGTTAATGGCAGTGAAAACTAGCCCGGGAGGGTTAGGATATCGTGTGTAGGGACTTAGAGATTGACCATAGGTAACGGCAAGGTTTAGGTAGCAACATTGAACCGGTAGTGGGGACATAGAGAGGGTAGTTGGATGATAATGACGAGGGAGCGCAATAGTTTAAAGGGGCGACTGGGAAGCGCAAGTTCCAGAGGGGAGTAGTTAGATGAGATTATGCCATGTGTGTGAGGATCGAAAGTGTATTGAGCAGGGTATGAGTAAATGATTGTGATTGTGAGTTGTATTGAGATTTCACAGGTGTGAAACTGAACAGGTGTATGGAGCAGTGTATGAGGGAGTGATGGTGATGTGTGTTGTGTTGACCCAAATGGTCCAGGGAGGAAGGAGGGTGCAGGTGGCACCAGGTGTGATTGCACAGGTGTGCAACTACAGGAGGTATGGAGAATGGTTGTGTGGAATACATGGAGTGTGGAATATATGGAGTATGGAATGGATGGTCGTGGAGTGAGTATGGTGGAAACTGTGGAGTGGAGTGGATGGTGCGAAGGTGTGGATGGGGGAAAGGAGGATGGACCCCATCACGACTACCCGGGGAGGGTAGTGTAAGAGTTAGGTAGAGGGTACAGGTAAATTGTGGTTGGATATTGGCATCTGTGGTGCGTGTGGAAGAATGGAGTTTGGATGGGTGCATTAGTGTCGTGGAAATGGCTGGGCGTGTAGCCTGTTAGTATGTGTAGTTGATTGGGCACTCCACCACTGTGAGGATGTCGGCCAGGTGAGGCCGCAGGTGGGCTCTGGGAGCCGTTAGAGTTGTGGATGGGGCCCGAGGATCCGGAGGACGGACCCAGGTAGCCTAGTGTCAGAGGGCACCGAGGGGTGACAGAGCCAGGAGGGGCCTTCCCCAATTAGATAGGTTAGGGTGAGGGGCTAGGTAAGCTCGTGTGGAAACTGCAGTGGTGGAGGTGTGCAGGTGGGTAGACCTGCTGGGAGAGCTACAGCCCGGAAATTGTGCAAGGGCACCGGGAGATGAATCGGGGGAGTGAGACCCCAAATTGATAAGCACCACAGTTTGGTCAATGGGAATTGGTTTTTAGAACCCATAGTGTAAGTTGGCCAATGGATTGGCAGGGATGACCCCGGGTAGTGTAAAGTGTATTAAAGTCATTTAGAAAGTAGTTAGGATGAAGATCTCCTCGCACCATCTGCATCCACTCACCTGAGGTGACAGGACTCCACACCATGCCATGTTTTTATTATTTTTGTGCAAATGTTTGGAATGTGAGACGCATCATGACGTGGGTGTGACATTGTGCTTTGTGTTCCATCTCTCCCTACTTATGAGGATTGATGATGAGTTGGTGATGGCAAATTTTGGTTAGAGGGATTGTGGTGACGAATTTGGTATAGGGGAAATATGGGGAAGACGAGACATTAGTGACGAATTTGTAATGTGTAGATTGTTGTACATATGGGGTAAGGGCAAGGGTAGAGTAGGTAACAGGGGGGGTGACGTACGGTAGGGACGAGCTTTTCTCCGCTCCGTCTCCATACGCACCTCACCTTGCATTGCCTTTTTTTGATGTGTACCCTTGTGACCTTACCCCTCGCTCACCTGTCTTTCCCCCCCCCCCCCCTTGTCTCCCACACGAGGACTGCGCGCCACTGGGCGCCGAGGGGAGCGTGCAGGAGTCCGCCATTGTGCGCCCGAAACTCTCGCAACCACAGCTGTCTGCATCGATGCACCACGTATGGACCACATGTCTGTGGCTGAGCACCACTTGTGGACCCCATGGGTTGGGGCATGGCCCCTCTGCTGGAACCGGCCATGAAGGCCCGAGATCTTGCTGGCGGACCTGGGTCACAGGGCACCTATGCCCCACAGGTGAACCACAATAGTCGGCCCTGTGGGCCATAAATAAATAAAAACGGACACGTTTTGTGCAAGTTTTATGTCCAAATAGGCCGCCAGCAAAGAAGATGACAACAACTGGAAGAGAACAATAGCCAGCAGAGGGAGCCAAAGAGGAAGACACCACCAAAGGTTTGTTGGGTTTATTTTTATTAAGAACTGTGGTGACTGTGCACCGATTGGTGCTTGATGGTGTTTTGGTGTGTTTTTGGGTGCTTCATGGTACGTCGATGCAGGGCAAGCTGTCTCCCCCCCAAAAGAACAATCACAGGTCCTGGGTTGCGTATTGTAAATAAAAGTAGCGTCAACTGTAAATAATACGCCCCCACCGTAAGTGTTTTAGTTTGAAGACAATTCCGCAATTCGGTTAGCTGTGGGCGTAAATCTGTTAGGCAGGGTGCAATGGAGCAGCGGGACATATTTATTTGTGTTTTAAAACTGTCACACTCAGGGTCAGGTTAAATGTAGAGGGAACTTCACCTACGTGCCACACTAAAAGCAAAGGTAATAGGCCCGGGATGTGCCTAAGAGGAGGAGGGTGCAGTGTTGTGGATAAGAGAATTGTGTTTTTTTTTATCGTGTACTACATTGTAAAATATCACCCTCCTTCCTCCAGTTGTGTATAAAGGTCAAAAGGGCGTCCCTTAATTAGGTCATATACAATCACGTTAGCCAATCATAGATTTCCTGCTTGTTGGTAGTTATTTCCTTATTCTGTGTATTAGGTTAAGGCTTTGTCTTCCATTAATTAATACTCCATTGCACCGAATTCAAATAGATAGATCCCCTTTCATTTTCATTCCCAAAGCCCCATTCCCAAAGCCTCTATTGCCAACTGCATTTGCCGCCATTGCCCATGTGCTCCAACTCGGAGAAGAAGGGCGTGGCCCGCACACCATCATCAAGAGGTGGAGCCAAGAAGCCCCTACGACCAACCAGGAATGAGTGGGTATGGCTCAAGAGGGTGGGGTTATAAAAACCCGTTGCATCAGCCCCTACCGAGAGTTGCGCCAGAGACGGCGGATGAGTCGAGACGAGCCCTCGGAGAAAGAAGGGAGACGCGTCCTGAGGTGAGCCAGAGAAGCAGCTTTGGCTCCACCAGCAGTTTGGCTCCACCAGCAGTTTTGGCTCCACTGGCAGTTTTGGCTCCACCAGCAGTTTTGGCTCCACCAGCAGTTTTGGCTCCACCAGCAGCTTTGGCTCCACAAGCAGCATTGACTCCACCAGGCAGCATGGGCTCCACCAGGCAGCTTCGACCCGTTACCCCACGGGATCCAGATTGCGGTGGCATCGGTGGCCGTCGAGGTCCAGCCCGACGTCCCGTGCGGGATCAAGCTCCAGCCAGCTCCGTGCCTTCCTCCCCTTCTCTGCCGTCCCAAACCATTCCAGTCCTTCCATTCCTGCCTGCAAATTCCCCATTCGTGTGAGTCCGTCTTTGTTTGTTCTGTCCTGGGTATTCATTAAGACTGCATAGGTAAGCTAAGTTTCACTGTGTCCTTCTGGTCCGTTCCTCTTTCTGCCTTTATTTTATTATCCTTCCTTCTCCTTGGTTTCTTTTGGTTGTAAATAATAGTAATAAATTATAGTCGTATTGCAAACCCTTTTTGTCTTCCTCTTCTTCACATCCGTCGTCTTTGTCTTTTCCCAATTGAATACCTGTGGCACGATTTGGCCAACGTTAATGAATCGGGTCTAGTCTTTGTTAACGGTTCGGGCCGCGGCTGCCATCCGCTCGGCAAATTACCATCTTATCCGCGGTCGCGAACGAAGCTGCTCACCGGCCTTTCCGGAGGTCGCGGTGCAGCTTCAGGAACCCCGTCGGTCAGTGACAAACGAGGGGACTAATCCCCCCTCAAAGGGGAACCATAGGCTGACGTTGGGTGCCGTAACAATATTATTGATATTATGAGACAACTCCTCAAGAGGTTTTGTCTATACTCCTCAAGTATATATACCCAACATGGGTTAATCCCCACTCCTCAAGAGGTTTTATGGATTGCAATATTGCCCCCTCAACCATCCTGACATCCTCACTGAAGTAAATGTTACTATCAGGAATTTAAAATGGTGTGGCACGGTCTGATCCTTTCATTCACCTGATCTAACATGTTATAATATGCATGTTCTGATCCTTTCAATGACCTGATCTAACAAGTTATAATATTGTCGTGTCCCTGGGGTTAAGACCCCAAGAGGACGAATGGTCAAAACGAAATTTAACTCTGAGGCGTGTACCCAACTTGGCGGTAGTGACACGCGCGGGAAGGTTCGAGGTCTTACCTGACCGGGAACACACGCAGGGGTTATCCGATCTCCACAGACACTTAGACGGCACAGCAAAATCCACAATACAAGAAAAGTAAGATTCGACAAACAATGATTTAATGAAAATAAATGCAAGTAACAATGAAAGATGACCTAAACCTAAAATTCATAAATGAGGGACCCTGCGCTCAGGCTCGTATACAAACAAGGAGAAAACGAAAGTAAAATTAAAATCCCTTTTATAATCGGCAGAACTCAGCTTTGGGTCCCCAAATGGGTGGTAAGGATGCTGGTCGTCGCCTCGAACCACCATGCGGGAAACGCACAAAATGGCGTGGAATCGCGCCCACAGCCAGCCGCTGGCATGAGGCAAGCAGGCAGGATCCCTCTTTGACTCGCTCGCGAACCCCTCCTTCTCTGCAGGGCACTACCGTCAACCAACACCTCCCCCTTCCACGTTGGAAACAGTCCCAAAGCTCTGACACATCTTCTCCTGAATGTTCCACGCTCACGTCACACTCTCTGTCCAATCACCGAGCGCTTCTCAATCACGATGGCTGGGGCGTGGCCTCCCCGTTACGATACCTCGGGGGGTGGGGGGGGCGGAGTCTAATCTCTCTTGGGGAACGTTCGGATGATGTCTCAGGCCGTGAGGCGGGACTTGTGTGCCAATCGGCAAATGTGCTGGGTGTTGGCTAGACCTGGCGGCGATGTGAGCTAATGAGTCCATTTACAGTGTGATTGTTGTAGTTATTGTGGCGGCCCTTTGTGATGCAATAACAACGAAGGGAAATATCACAGGGCAATTACACACTGGGGAAGTTATCCTTATGGACCCTATCTAAATAGCTTAGCTCCACCCCTCATATGAAGACACATATACGATCTTACCCAGACAGTCGGCCTAACATAATTTACATCGAGGTGGGTACTTCTTCTTCGCGACACTCGGAGCATTCTAAACCTACACAATTCTATCTCGACTGAGGCATTTCATCCCTACCCCAAAAAAATAACAATATAATGTACAGTTTGATACTTTCAATGTCCTGATCTAACATGTTATATTGTCATGCACTGTCTGATCCTTTAAATGACCTGATCTAACATGTTATATTGTCATGCATAACCTGATCCTTTCAATGACCTGATCTAATAAGTGATAATGTCATGTATGTTTTTATCCTTTAAATGACCTGATCTACAACAACAACAACAACAACAACAACAACATGCATTTTAAGGCCATTTACCCTGCTAGAGCAGGGGTTAGCCTTGCGGTCCCCATGACAATCTTCTCCATTTTGCCCTATTTTCTGCATCTTCCCTTGTTCCACCTCCCCTTGCCCGCATTTCTTCTTCCACCATCTTTAGCCAAGTCTTTCTCGGTCTTCCCTGTCCTCTACTTTCTTCTACATTCATTTCCATCACTCTTCTCAACCAGTCACTTTCATCCTTCCTAAACACATGACCAAACCATCTCAACCTGTTTCTCTTCACAGCATCAATCACAGGTCTGGTCTAACACACCTAATCACACCTGATCTAACATGTCATAATGTCATGCATGTTCTAATCCTTTCAATGACCTGATCTAACCTTTACCACATAAAACACAATGTCAGTTTTTGTGTTTGTGAGTTTTTATTGATGTCTTTCCCCCTTCATGAAGGTACGGCTTCGCACAAACCTTTTAACACTAATGTGTGTTCACTACGGTCTATTTTTTTGAGAATAAAACAAACTTGAAAAACATTTTCCATAAAAGAGTAGTTGTGTCTCATCTATTGGAATTGTAGACGGTGGCTTGCAAACCGAGCCTCATGGGCGGTGTACAAAAGCGTTTTTTAAAATAACAATAAATACAAGGTGGAGGTAGGTGAAATTCGCTGCACGTGATGTGCATGATGTGCAACATGTGCAGAGCAAAACGAGTGTTAATTTACATCCGTATGATGTCTAATAAATAAAGAAGATATAAGCACACATGACACTAGGCCGAGGCTTCAGACTTTGGCATGCTCATGAGGCTGTGCCGTCGAATAAACTGTTTCAGCCCGTCATTAATGACGACATGACATTATAACAAAGCCACTACACCCTCATGGAAGTATATTTTAATATCGGGAATTTAAAATGGTGAGGCATGGTCTGATATCTTTTCAATGACCTGATAGTAATGTCGTGCAACCGCCGAAATTAATATATGGCGGTCGCGGATGCCAATCACGAAGGCTTTAACGCCGAGGCGGAAACTCAATGGCGGATTCCAAAATCTAAAACACCTAAGCGCGCGGAATGGAGGGAAGTGGTGCAAGTCCCCGCAGCCTTAACTGTGAAATCAACCACCCGGTAAACTGCGTTCAGGAATATGTACAAAAATAATGCAAGGGTTTATTCAGGAAAAGCAAAGACAGTAAAAACACACGCCGGTAATAAAATGAGGTACTAAATTGGGATCCCACGCACAACAGATTTCAAACACGAACAGGGGATGTGAATTAATAAAAAGAACACGTTATGTTAAATGTATACGCGGAGCTCGGCTTATCTGTCTTTGTCGTCTTCTTCTGCTGCTGTCCAACACCAGCCCGCTCGGCCCGACCGCACACCACGAGGTCTTGCTCCGAGCTCCGATCCTCTCACCGCCCACGAGGTTGGTGCACCAAGCTCCAAAGCACCCAATGCAGGCCAGCGGCTTCACACGAAGTCGATCCCCACATGAAGCACGAAAAGACAGGAACGGAGAGAACGCAGGTGTGACTGCACGTCTCGTCCTTCCAACTCGCTTCTAAACTGCTCACTACCAAATGTGCACTGCAAAACCAACTCTCGACCACGAATCCACTCTCTACTGAACTGCCAGGGGCCAGGAGTGAACTCGTCTCAACTCAAAAACCAACTCGTGACTCATGGGCTGCGCGACTCTCAACTCTCAAAAACTGCTTGTACACACGAACTCGGAATCAGATCTGACCTCCTGCTCAACTCCTGCTCAAATGCACACACGAACTCTCGATCCAACTGCCAGCAAAGGCGTCCGGCGCTGTTAATATCCCTGGCCGGTGACGTCAGCTTTGGCGCACTGTCCTGCCAATCAGAGCCTCCCCCGACTTGCCGGCTCGTCCAGGGGCACGCCCACTGCGCCGCTCTCACTCCCGTCCCCTATTCCTTGGTCACAGCATGTGCTATGCGAGGCGGGTAGGCCTCTCGGAGGTATAAATGGTGGCGGCCAATTGTGGCGGTGTTCTAGCCCGATTTCTTCCTAAGTCACGTCAGGGGGGAAAGGCGTCATTAATGTTGTGCTAAAGGGATCCTAACCAAGTGTTTACGTGGTGTGCAGTGCCAAAATGGACAGTGGTTTGATTACAAGGTGAGACATACAAGGGCTCTACTCATTATTCCCTACACTACTTAACACACGAATCTCCTGGTAGATTCACAATCATACATCTTAGCCGACAAAACACCAACACATGACTTATTACAGGTAGATTCCCTATCGCGGCAGTCGAAGCATGTTACCTACTCAGATCTACTCTGCTCTACATATATCACGACCCAAATTCGTAACACAGCCCCCCCCCCCCCCCCCCGGCCCCTGGAACCGTAGCTCCTGCAAGGTTTACTGCAGGCGCTACCATTCCAGCCTTCACACTTACTGTCACACACATATTTAACCTATGAAATAAATCAGGAAGGGCTGTGGGAAGTGAGTCGGACTTAATACCTACACTTCCTCACCAACTAAACCCCTTAACCATCATGCAAGTATGTACATTTTCTTCTTTGTTCCTGTGGAGGGAGGAAACAAACAACACTCAAAACTAACTTAACCTTAACCAGAAAATTCCAAAAACTCTATACATTTTTACATACCCCGGTCTACAGACCGCATCCCCCGGTGGATGCCACAAGACCCAACCTTACCTGCGGGGCCATCCCCAATGCACCCCTAAATTTCCGTGGGCCCTGTCTAGATGTTGCAGGTGAGTGACATGGCTCGGTGGATTTCGCCCACATTCATTCATCACAAACCCCTTATCCACTCATTCTCATTCCAAAACTCAGCACGACACTTTATCATTACCAGCACTTATTTCACCCCCCCCCCCCCCCTGCAGGACCATGGCATTGACGTCATATACATGTGTGTGCATTCCTCAACTAGGCAGCGGGCAGGTACCGCACTAAAAAATGGTGGGGGCGCTTCAGGCTGTGGTGCCCCCAGTCCCAAACACATGTCAACCGACTTACAAGTTCATTGCCCCCCCCCCTTTACCTCTTGGCCCCGTGACAGCCCAACAGCCCCTTTCTGCCGTTACCTCACCGGTGAGGGTCTCCACACAAACCAGGCTCCTCCGCGGCCTCCTGCTCCAGCGCAGCAACACGGGTACCGGGGGACTTCCTCACCCCACAGCGCCCAACCAGACCCTCCACCGACGAGCTCCAATTTCCAGTTACCACCGGCTGCCAGGGGTACTTGCCTCAGAGGGGGGTCGCAGGCATCACTCCTCAGAGCTTGATCCGTACCTGCGGACACACACACCTTCCCCACCCACAAGATCCCCAAAACACACTTCCTCCCCCGCTGCCATTCAATTCTAAATGCAACTCGGCACAACTCCATAGATGGTACAAAAGATGTTTCAAGGCTTGCCATGGCCTGCTGCATTTGAAATCCCCCAGTTCACACTTAACCAATACACATTTCCAAAACCACAATAATCACCCCTCAGTCTCCAATAATCATCACTCCCTCTCCAGTTTCGACTCTCACGACCACATCAAAACACATAACCACAACACAAAAACATTACCCACCCACAAGACACTGTGTGGCCCCCATTCCATATCCCCCTCACCGGCCATGTCATCACTCTCACCCGCCTCCCAACTCCAAATTACATGTCCCCCCATTTACCAAGCAAGTCCTGAAGCCTGGGACAGTACACATCAACACTCACATCAAGTGCAGGTAACTACCGGCAATCCAAAGTGCAATCCACCCATCACAATCCCAAAATTTCACATTGGGCCTACCAAATTTCACCAAATTTCTCTTTTGTCCCCACGATACTGGCAGGTATGTGGATCCGCATCCAACGGTGATCATCGCTACACAACTACCTGTGGCCACGACAGCTCCGCACCTCTACCGTGCAAAGGTCATCGGGACAAGGTGAGCAGTCAAAACGCCAACATGGCCCATGAGTGTCCATAAGGGTGCGACCCACCATCCATCCTTCGGCCCCCCTGCGAGGAACACAGCTGCACCAGCCCCAGCTGGCCAATGTGGTGAGCACTTGCTGCCAAAAACACACTACCGCACGCACAACCTCGGCCCTGGGGGAGACGGTCGCAGTGCGTGGCATTCCCCTCACGTCACCTACGCCACTCTCTCGTCCCCCAGTCCACAGAACCGCAGCCCCCCAGTGCTCACCCACACTTGACCACACCAAGGTCCAGTCAACAGCCATGCTCCACCAGGAGACCCACCCAGAAGACATGGTCCACACACTTCGGACACGCACAGCACCACGTTGACCCTCAGGCTACACAACTACATCCCCATAATCCCACGTCCCAAATATCAGCACAGTTGCCCCCGCAACCAGTTGAAAGCTGTGTCCTGCTACCCTATCAATTTCATCACAGCCTCCAACACTTTGGTCTAACACACCTGGATCACTAATGGTGTCACAAAACAGTGTCCACCATTTCTCTTCACAAAATTCACCCTTAAATTTGCATCTAACCCACAGATTACCCATGCCAAACATTTTTCACATTTCACTAATCTCAACCAAAGAAAGATGCTTTGCCATACACATGCCAGCCAAGCATGGCCCATATGCTCGGCTCGTTACACATTCCCGATTCACATTCCCATAGCTCTCTTCCCAAACCGAGAGTCCATAAATCATAACGGAACATCTGCGGAAGGTCACACTCACACCATCACGTTCCACAGATGCCCCAATGGTTGTCCAGCAGGCTATTTCCATCCCTGTCCATTCGGTTCAACCCATGTCCATAGCCCAGCACAACATGTCAGGTCACGACATGCTGGCTGTCCCAAAGTCTCAGGGATAGGGTGTCAGGTCGCATGCCCGGGTGGTCACTACATCAGGCCCATCTTGGCTGTCCGCGGTGCCACCACCAAAGCGCGACCCACAACACCTCCCCCTAGTGGTCCTCAATATCTGCCATCCCCGGCTTGAGAGACCACCTCAGACCCCTCTGAAGGTCTTAACCCCCACCAGGGTCCGGTATCCTTGTCGGCCCGAGCCACCAGCTCGGACGGCGCCCCGACGGACAAGGGATGCCACACTCCACCAGACCCCCCGTGGGGCCCAGGTCATACCATGCCACCCATGGCTGGACCGCACGTCCAAATCTCGCCAGCACAGCCCCCCAGCTGGCTGGCATCCCCAAATTTTGAAAGGGGCAACTTTTCCCCGAGGCCATCTCCAATGACCTCCCCATGTCCAAATCCCGCAGCCCGGGGACCAACTCTCCCCATGGCTGCGCCAAATCAAACTCCCATTTTAATTTAACTTTAAATTTTCTTTTAGAAATTTTGGCTCCAGGTGATTTAACCAATCACCGCAGCTGCAGGTAACAACCTCTACCACCGGTTGTTCTGCCCCTCCCTGCAACTGGTCCAAATTCCCTACAGGGACCAAATCCTCAGAGGCTCTATCTCCCGATCCTCCAAGATCCAAATCCAGCCTGGAGTCAACACACTCCCCCAACTGGTTCTGCAATTTCGGAGCCTCCTGTTCCCAATTGTTGTGCACGGTGAGGATCCCCACAGTCACCACAACCACCTCCTCGGACCGACACCTCATTACCCAGACTCCTTTGGGCCTGGTCAACCTTTACCTCCATGGGACTGTCCCAGGTCCCCAGCCGCTGGATCACATCAAGCTCATCCTCATCATCAATCCCACAAATCATTTGCGGCCCCGACAGGTCTTCCCCAATATCCCCAATAAATACCCAGTCCGGCTGCATTACACGGACCCCCCCTTGCTCTGCACCACCACCCTGGTGCTGCACCAATTCCAATTCATCCCCCTGTTAAGGTGTTGTGGCATCCACCCGGTCCCGACAAACAACCAGGCCACCAGGTGGGAAACACTCCCTACTACAATTTGCACATTCCACACTCACCTGTGCGCACTCCACATCTACCTGTAGGCATTCCCCATCCACCTCTGCACCTGCAGTCTCTCAATCTACCTGTGGACATTCCCCATCCACCTGTGGACATTCCCCATCCACCTGTGCACCTGCAGTCTCTCCATTTACCTGTGGGCACTCCACGCTCACCTGTACACATGCCACAATTGCCATTCCTGGTGCAATTCCCAATTTTGCCATTCCCGGCTCCTGAGCCCCGTCGGCACCAAATCTCTTCATTTCTCCGTTTAGTTCACACCCCTGGGACTCCATTTTGCTTTCCATTCGCTCACCATCGGCCCTCATTTCTCCCATCTCATTTTGCAATCCCCAAATTTGATTTCCCAATCGCTCACCCTGAGCCTCCATTTTGTTTTTAATATCTCCCATCTCCTTACTCATTCCCTCCATTTTATTTTCCAACCCACTTTTCATTTCTCCCATTTTATTTTCCATCCGCTCACTCCGAGCATCCATTTTGTCATTCATTCCCCGAATTTCCCGAAGCAATTGATCCAACATCTGGTCGTTTATCGGGGCCGCTCCTGCTCCCGACTCCCCGGTAGGGGAGGGGGGTAAGTTGGTACTCAGGACGGGGGAGGTTCCAAGACTCTCCTCAATCTAATTCCTCTATTTCCGGCTCACTCCGACACTGACGGAGGCCTCGCTGCGTACCTCCATTTCGTCGATCTCTGACATCCGCTTTTCAGAAGGTCGTTCCCCGCGCGCGTATTATTTTACTTAAAAAAAACAAATTTAAATTTGTCGAAGACGCGATATTGCGCTCCATATGCCCAATTGATTATTCAAATTTCTCCGCCTCGACTATAAAAATTTCGGTTCCAAATTCTGGGCGGGGTTTTTCACCCAGCTGGCGTCGACTCGCTTCCTCCGGACAAAAAAATTGTCCGCTAGGTTCGAATCCCTAACTCCTGACACCAAATGTCATGCAACCGCCGAAATTAATATCTGGCGGTCGCGGATGCCGATCACGAAGGCTTCAACTCCGAGGCGGAAACTCAATGGCGGATTCCAAAATCTAAAACACCGAAGCGCATGGAATGGAGGGAAGCGGCGCAAGTCCCCGCAGCCTTAACTGTGAAATCAACCACCCGGTAAACTGTGTTCAGGAATATGTACAAAAATAATGCAAGGGTTTATTCAGGAAAAGCAAAGACAGTAAAAACACACGCCGGTAATAAAATAAGGTACTAAATTGGGTTCCCACGCACAACAGATTTCAAACACGAACAGGGGATGTGAATTAATAAAAAGAACACGTTATGTTAAATGTATACGCGGAGCTCGGCTTATCTGTCTTTGTCGTCTTCTTCTGCTGCTGTCCAACACCAGCCCGCTCGGCCCGAACGCACACCACGAGGTCTTGCTCCGAGCTCCGATCCTCTCACCACCCACGAGGTTGGTGCATCAAGCTCCAAAGCACCCAATGCAGGCCAGCGGCTTCACACGAGGTCGATCCCCACATGAAGCACGAAAAGACAGGAACGGAGAGAACGCAGGTGTGACTGCACGTCTCGTCCTTCCAACTCGCTTCTCAACTGCTCACTACCAACTGTGCACTGCAAAACCAACTCTCGACCACGAATCCACTCTCTACTGAACTTCCAGGGGCCAGGAGTGAACTCGTCTCAACTCAACACCAACTCGTGACTCATGGGCTGCGCGACTCTCAACTCCCAAAAACTGCTTGTGCACACGAACACGGAATCAGATCTGAACTCCTGCTCAACTCCTGCTCAAATGCGCACACGAACTCTCGATCCAACTGCCAGCAAAGGCGTCCGGCGCTGTTAATATCCCTGGCCGGTGACGTCAGCTTTGGCGCACTGTCCTGCGAATCAGAGCCTCCCCCGACTCGCCGGCTCATCCAGGGGCACGCCCACTGCGCCGCTCTCACTCCCGTCCCCTATTCCTTGGTCACAGCACGTGCTATGTGAGGCAGGTAGGCCTCTCGGAGGTGTAAATGGTGGCGGCCAATTGTGGCGGTGTTCTAGCCCGATTTCTTCCTAAGTCACGTCAGGGGGGAAAGGCATCATTAATGTTGTGCTAAAGGGACCCTAACCAAGTGTTTAAGTGGTGTGCAGTGCCAAAATGGACAGAGGTTTGATTACCAGGTGAGACATACAAGGGCTCTACACATTATTCCCTACACTACTTAACACACGAATCTCCTGGTAGATTCACAATCATACATCTTAGCCGACAAAACGCCTACACATGACTTATTACAGGTAGATTCCCTATCGCGACAGTCGAAGCATGTTACCGACTGAGATCTACTCTGCTCTACATATATGACTACCCAAATTCGTAACAGTAACAATAATTGACAATTATAATAAGGATAATAACATGACTCGCCCTGCTGCTCCTGTAGTAAACGGGACTATCAGTACATATATATATATATATATATATATATATATATATATATATATATATATATATATATATATATATATATATATATATATATATACATACATACTTGTTACTTTGGGACCTGGAAGGGCTCCGTTCCACTTCTGAAACCTGCATATGGAGATGACAACAAACGACACACACAGACACACACACAGACAGACACAAACACACACACACACACACACACACACACACACACACACACACACACTTACAGTATGGTCTGTCATTCATGCACCAGCTAACCAGGCCTCATGACGTTGCACTGAAGGTTGTAGGAATTTGGAACTTGTTCAGGGTGTCGGTGATCGATACTGCCTTACTCTTCATCAAAGATACTGTGGGATCTTAATGTCCACCAACTAATGCTGGCAGATGTGACACCAACATTAATATTCATCTGAAGGTCGGTCCACTTTGTGATGCAATACGCTGCCTCCTAAGCACCAATCTGGCAGTTTCTATAATCAAGTCAGGAATCAAACCCAGACTATATATACAGCCCAGAGGTAAATGCACAACTCTGCATCATTGTCAGATATACATTTAATATAATTATTACTGCCTATAAAATGGTGTAAAACTGGCTCAAATACATGTATGTACTGTATGTGTTTTTTGTCTAATGTTTGTTGTCTAGCAAGATCAACTCAATGATGCCTTTTTCATTACATTCTATATTTATCGATGTAAAACTGCTGGATGTACTGCTTTCTCAGCCAATGGCATTCAGCAGATTCACATTACATGAGTTTGCCATTTCTTGCCAAATGATGTAAATGTGCCCCAAATACCATGGTTATTGCAGGCATGGTAAAATGCAAACAATGACCAGAGATTGGAAAAAAATAATTCACCAGTAAGAGCTTATCTGCATTTGCTATGTTATTATAAGAGCATTTGTTATGATTAATTACTGTTGATAATTGATAATTAATTACTGCATATGATTGATAAGAAACACAATGATTAAATTTTGATATGAAACACAAAAAAGTGTTTTCTATGCATTTTGTTCACACCTAAATCTAATTCTAACACAGTGAAAATCCTCTGGGCCATTCTTGCAAAACAATATCTGTCAACCACCTCAAATGCAAAACCACTTCCATTGGGGAGGTCAGCTATTGAGACCTTGTCAGCTGAAGTTGAGTGTGATGAAAGTGTTACATGATTGCAAGCAAATTAAGTCAAATACGCTCATTTGACTGAAGAAAGAAAATAGATGAGCACAAAAAAATGGTCATTTAGGTCTTAGACGAGGGGCTGGCAGGATGGCCTGGAGGTGTACGCATGCTCGCCTCTGAGCGTATAGCCACATGTTGCATACAAAATGAATTAAAGAGTCTTATAAATCATCATGTTCAAAAAAGAAAAGATGAGCTGCAACCA
Organism: Myxine glutinosa; assembly: GCF_964187855.1. Taxonomy (NCBI): domain Eukaryota; kingdom Metazoa; phylum Chordata; class Myxini; order Myxiniformes; family Myxinidae; genus Myxine; species Myxine glutinosa. The sequence continues at coordinate 49,558,734 of NC_136261.1, forward strand.
CGATTTAGCAAAAAGTAGTTTAATATGTACCATTTGTGCAAACGAGTTAATCTCTCAAAAAGAATCCTCTACCAACCCCATTGCCCAAGATTTTGTTACAGGAACAAAACCGTGGCATTCGCTATCGCTTCAATGTGCCAATTGCTGCAAAGGATGGTGCCGACGGAATGTACACCTGGCATCGAATACCCTGGTCTCCTTGCTCCAGGTCCTGTGCTGGAGGTATTGTTGAAATTGAACCGTTCTAGATGTTTTGTGCCAACATTTGGTCCGTGTCATTGTTCTGCCCTCACAAAACAAGGCCCTTATCTTTGTGTCACGTCTCTATGAATGAGTTTAACCTGCTATACCTGTAAAATTAGAATTGCTTTATAATGTAATAACTCAGTTTATACAGTCATGGCCAAAAATATTGGCACCCTTGCACTTTTTCAAATAAAGCACCATTTCTTCCAGAAAATTGTTGAAATAAAAAAATGTTTTGGTGTCCACATATGTATTTCTTTGGATTGCAGTGGAACAAAACAAAAAAGCTGAAAAATTACTAAATCTTAGCTTATTCCACACATAAATCCGAAAATGGCCCAGACAATATTATTGGCACCTTTTAGAAGTTGTTAGAAATAATTCGATTTCAAGTAGGTGATTCTCCTTTACTTTGGAATTGAACTCACCTGTGGTGAGATGCAGGTGCCTGCAAGATAAAAATCACTCATTCAACCAGTTTGAATACAGAAAAGGAGTCATTCCACTGTTTTGTGTCACTGTGTGTATCGCAATGAGCATGAAGAAAAGAAAGAAAAGCAGAGAATTGTCTGAGGAGGTCAGACACAAGAGTGTAGCCAAGCATGGACATTGGACAATCTCAAGGCTACACGTCCATCTCCAGAGACCTTGATGTTCCTGTGTCCACCTGACGCAATGTTATCAGGACGTTTAAGGCCCATGGCACTGTAGCCAACCTCCCAGGACGTGGCCGCAAGAGAAAACTTGATCGAATATTGCAGCAAAGGATTGTTCGAATGCTGAAGAAAGCACCTCAAACAACTGCCAAACAGATTCAAGGTGACCTTCCGACACAAGGTACGACAGTTTCACTCAAACCATTCATCACCAACTCAATGAAAGGGGGTTCTATGGTAGAAGATCCAGGAGAATGTCCTGTGGACAGATAAGACCAAATTTGAGCTTTTTGGTAAAGCACATAATCTCTATGTTTACAGAAAACAAAATGAAGCCTTCAAAGAAAAGAACACCTTCCCTACAGTCAAACATGGAGGAGGTTCAGTGATGTTTTGGGGGTGATGTGTTGCCTCTGGCACTGGGTGCCTTGAATGTGTGCACGGCATCATGAAATCAGGAGATTACCAAGGCATTTTGGAGCGCAATGTTCAACCCAGTGTCAGAAAGCTGGGTCTCCATCAAAGGTCATTGGTCTTGAAGCAGGACAATGACCCCAAACACACTTCGAAAAGCACCCAGGAATGGCTCAATACAAAACGCTGGACTGTTCTGAAGTGACCAGCAATAAGTCCAGATCTAAATCCCATTGAATACCTGTGGGGATACCTGAAAACAGCAGTTGGGAGAAGGCACCCTTCAAATCTGGGAGAACTGCAGCAGTTTGCACAAGAAGAGTCGGCCCAACTGCCAGTAGAGAGGTGTAGGAAGCTCATTCATGGCTGTAGGAAGCGCTTGACTGCAGTTATTTTGTCCACAGGCTGTGCTACCAAGTATTAAGTTTAGGGTGTCAATAATTTTGTCAATGCCATTTCTTTTTAATTTTTGATTTAAAAGGATATATTAAGTTCTGAATCAAAAATAAAGGTTCAGTAATATTAACAGTAAAATATAGAATTGTGGAGACCAAATACTTTTGTCAAGTTCAACTTATTTTTCGACAAAATTGTGAGTTATTTGAAAAATGTGCAATACAAAAATCTCTTATAAGCCGCCAATTGAATGGAGAAATGAAACCTAGCAATCTGTAGTGAAAAAAAGAGATTTTCGTCTGAATTGCTTGCATATAAGGCTCGAAAGGATAAGGCTCCATAATTCTCCCGAAAGCGTTTTCATCACTAATTTAGTTTCCAACAGTTTCTTCAAACTCCCACTGATCAGATTCAACATACTGAGAACCTTCAGAGTTGCTAATGACAGTAGAATCGGTATCGGAATCCGAGCTCGAAATCCATTGTTTCTCTATGTAAGCCACCATTATGATCGAGGTGGTGTTCTTAGTGTGACGTCACTGGCAAAAATCAACACTAGGACATTTTCGGCACTTTGTGATTGGCAATAAAAATTCAATTTTTCCCTTCAAATTAGACCGTGATTAATGATTTTCAGTGGTTTTTCAGAAAAACAAAAATTTGCGTTTCACTTCAACCTTTAAGTGAGCTCTTGTGGTATTCTGGAAGGCCTCATCTTCCTTGTGCCATCAGCTGGTAGTTTTGCTGTTTATTTGGATTTGTCCCATTTTTTAACATATACCTGGACTGATAGGAGGTGCACAATAGACTAGGTTTCCTTACCATGTCCGGTTGTCATCTTATTTTACTGAGACCACTAGACATCTCTAACTCATTTGTTTTTCAAAAACAACTTTTGGTACAAAGCTTCTACTTTTTGGGAAGATGGTGGCATGAGAGCCTTTTCTTTTTTGCATACTTTTTAATGATTTGTCCTGACCAAACTAGCTTACTAAAAGTACTGGGACAATACAGAAGGATTCTCATCAAGTTAAAAAAATTTAATTGACAATCTTACACTTTGCTATTCATCCGCCATCCTTACACATTCGTAGATACATCCTTTGTACAACTCGTACATACATCCTCCTCTTGTTCCACCAAATGGTAAAGCCGAAAATGTCAGCACCTTGTGATCCTTCACAGCAGATAGTTCTAACCTTTTCATTCTTATGTTTTCTGGCTGATATATACTGCTGGACATATTGTCTGCAATACACAGCTGAGCCTAAAACACATGCACTACAGAACCGGGCTCAGCAAATGCACATTACACAACTGGGCCTAATTCGGGCACACTACACTACCAGGCCAAACACGCACTACACAACCAGGCCTACCACACGAACACTGCAAAACTGGGCCTAGCACATGCACAATACACATCCTTGCTTAATGTGTACAATCTACCCAACCAGGCCTAATATATGAACAACACACAACCGGGCCTAACATGCTGCATGCACTACTTAACCGGGCCTAACATGCTGCATGCACTACTTAACCCGGCCAAACATGCTGCTTGCACTACGTAACCGGGCCTAACACACACTACACAGCCAGGTATAACCTGCACATTCTACGCAATACTGAGCCGAATGTGCACAACACCAATATGAGTTTCTCAACCATGCTTTTCATATGCTACACAATCAGCCCTAATACACTGATACACAACTAGTTGTAACATTGATGGAGGATGGAGGAATGAGGTGATCTACATTAGCAAATTAAACTGACTATAGACAAGAAGCAGGACAGCCTACTTGATGCCATTATTGTGCCATTTTGAGGCCCACTTATAAGAGCCTGCCAGCAGAGTGAGACATCTCAATGCTCATGTATGTGGTGTTGCTTTCTCACAACATGCTAGCGTGATAGGTACATCAGCAGTATATTGTACTTTTCAGCTAATAAGAATGGCAGCAGGTCATGTTATCTATGATCGTGACATAAGACGGTCAGGCCTTTGCAATTCACTGGCTAGGCCTATTCTATGAAGGGGTTTCCTGGTGGCTCTTCCCGCCGAGCACCATCAATGGCAATTGACAAAATGGAACAGAAAAGGCGATCACAAAAGCAATCAAAGGCGATGTTTCTGAAAACGGTAATAAAACAAGGTGTCCGCAATAAAATTACAGACGGACTTGATAACATCAAAGCGGCAGGGAATCTCATTGCTCAAGCTTTCACTCTATTTTGTGGTGCGGGCAGTGCCCGATCTTTTGTGCTGAAAAGCTTTCCTGGCATCAAGTTTTGATGAGCGTGTTGCCCCGTTCATGCCATCATAATCTATCAGAGACGTCAACAGACTCCCTCTCAGCATCCTGCTGCTAATGATTCTTGTGCATCAGTTACCCATGCTGCTCCCTGCCTTTAGACACCCTTAGCCAAGCCCAATAACTGTGACAGTCAGGAAAACAATGGTGCCCCTACAACCAGACATAGTCGTGGCCAAAAATATTGGCACCCTTGCACTTTTTTAAAAAAATGCACCATTTCTTCCAGAAAATTGTTGAAATAAAAAATATTTTGGTATCCACATATGTATTTCTCTGGTTTACAATAGAACAAAATTTAAAAAGCTGAAGCAATTACTAAATCTTAGCTTATTCCACACAGAAATCCTAAAATGGCCCGGACAATATTATTGGCACCTTTTAGAAGTTGTTATAAATAATTCGATTTTCAAGCAGGTGATTCTCCTTTACTTTGGAATTGAACTCACCTATGGTGAGATGCAGGTGCCTGCAAGATAAAAATCACTCATTCAACCAGTTTGAATAGAGAAAAGGAGTCATTCTGCTGTTTTGTGAGCATGGAATCGATGAGCATGGAGAAAATAAAGAAAACCAGAGAATTGGCTGAGGAGGTCAGACACAAGATTGTAGCCAAGCATGGACAATCACAAGGCTACAAGTCCATTTGCAGAGACCTTGATGTTCCTGTGTCCACCGTATGCAATGTCATCAGGAAGTTTAAGGCCCATGGCACTGCAGCCAACCTCCCTGGATGTGGCCGCAAGAGAAAACTTGATCGAAGATTGCAGCGAAGGATTGTTCGAATGGTGGAGAAAGCACCTCGATCAACTGCCAAACAGATTCAAGCTGACCTTCAGACACAAGGTACGACAATTTCAACTCGCACCATCTGTTGCGAACTCAATGAAATGGGGTTCTATGGAAGGGGATCCAGGAGGACCCCACTGCTGTGAGAGAAACACAAGAAAGCCCAACTGGAGTTTTCCAAACCACACCTGAACAAGCCAAAATCCTTCTGGAAGAATGTCCTGTGGAAAGATGGGACCAAATTAGAGCTTTTTTGTAAAGCACATCATCTCTATGTTTACAGAAAACAAAATGAAACCTTCAAAAAAAAGAACACCTTCCCTACAGTCAAACATGGAGGAGGTTCAGTGATGTTTTGGAGTTGCTGTGCTGCCTCTGGCACTGGGTACCTTGAATGTGTTCATGGCATCAGGAAATCAGGAGATTACCAAGGCATTTTGGAGCGCAATGTTTAACCCAGTGTCAGAAAGCTGGGTCTCTGTTGAAGGTCATGGGTCTTGCAGCAGGACAATGACCACAAACACACTTCAAAAATCACCCAGGAATGGTTCACGACAAAACGCTGGACTGTTCTGAAGTGGCCAGCAATAAGTCCATATTTAAATCCCATTGAACACCTGTGGGGAGATCTGAAAACAGAAGTTGGGAGGAAAACTTTAGGAAGGGAAACTCACCCTTCAAATCTGGGAGAACTGGAGCAGTTTGCACAAGAAGAGTGGGCCAAACTGCCAGTAGGAAGGTGGAGGAAGCTCATTCATGGCTTTAGGAAGCGCTTGACTGCAGTGATTTTATCCAAGGCTGTGCTACTAAATATTAAGTCGAGGGTGTCAATAATTTTATCAATGCCATTTATTTTTATTTTCTGATTTCATAGGATATATTAAGTTCTGAATTAAAAACAAAGGTTCTGTAATATTAACAGTGAAATAAAGAATTGTGGAGGCCAAATACTTTTGTCAATTTCAACTTATTTTTCGAGAAAATTGTGAGTTATTTGAAAAATGTGCAAGGGTGCCAATATTTTTGAGCTACGACTGTACATTGGCTGGATAGAGAGCAATTATTGGTCACTTTGAATGGTAATCTTTCTCATTGAGCCTTAGCTTTACAATGTAATTTGCTTCTTTTAAAGCTGAAAAGGGTTACTTATTGTCAATATCTGCCAGATATGTGAGCCATAAATGGAGTCATGTGACGTGTTTCGTACATAGCTTTCTTGTTCTTGTAGGAACACAAAGCCGTGAAGTGGTGTGCCGTAACACCGAAGATGGTACTACAGTGCAGCATCAGTTTTGTGCACGTGGTAACAAGCTCACCGAGAATTCACGTCCATGCAACACTGAGGCTTGTCCTGCGGAGTGAGTAACACAAAACTTTCAAACCCAAATCAAATTTCTTTCAAAATAACATTAATCAATATCAAAAATGTGACTATGCCAAAGCATTTTTTCTGGTATATCTTTCATCGTTACAGCTAACAAAGTGATTCCTCATAACAAGTTATTATCTCTTGCCCAATGGCGATCAAGGAGCGTCATAATCGGTGGGGTGAGGGGTATTCATTGATACTTATTCTCGAAAGCATTTCAGCGATCAAGGTATTTAGGGAATTGCGTAATTGCATATTTCCAATTTCAAACATTCTGATAGATAATTCTAGAAGCTACAGGGGTATCATAACTAAGAATGTTTGTTACTGTGACAGAAGAGCAAAGGCCAAAACCCACGTGATTGGCTATGAGGTATTGTGGCTGTATGTCTATTGCATGGTAGTTAACGTGATTGTACAATTATCAGATAATATTATACATACCGAAGCAATTCTAAAAGCTTAATAAAAAAATCGCCCCTGTGTCCGAAGGAAGCGGTGCAGTTTGGCAGTATGTGTGTCATCCATGCAAGTTGCAGGACTTCCAGATGCTGACAGCTTTAGAACCCATTAGAATCACCCTTTAGAACCCTTTAAACCCCTCTAGAATTACACTTTAGAACCTTTTAGAATTAAACAAACATTGAAAGGTTGAGAAGTGGGTTAGAAAGGTTCTTCTTCATTTTTGGCAAACGGACGGATGGAAGGAAGGACATAGCCAAATATTAAGCGGCTTCAGCGCTTCAGAATTTATTGCCATATCTTTTGGGAAATTCCAGGAATGTAGCCAGTGAGAATAATGCACTGACGTTTATTTTCCCAATAATCCAAAATTTGCCACTTGTACCTCTGCCACTGAAGATGGATGGATATTATATATTCACTTCTGTTTGTCTGACTGTTTTGTGTAGCACAACATCCAGTGGTTAACATGGGCCCACAATCCGGCAGGGTTTATTACCACCAGTTATTAAACAGGATTACAATAAAGTGAATCTTTTCGAGAGTCAAAATGAACAAATTCTATTTTGTGGTGGAACAAAATGGTGGTAACACAGGGCAAAGCATTTCTTAAGAAATACATAAATAATATATTCACAAGAGACATGATAAACAAAATCCCAATCGACAGATATAAAAAAAAACACAAAAAATAACCACACACACACACACACGAGGGGTAAAAGGCACAATATGAACACTAGGGGTGTGTTCCATTGTCAATCGGCTTGTAGAGCACTTACCAAGCATTCAATGCCAAAGAAGCGCATCAATAGCTGCCTTCCACATCAAACCAACGCACCAATTGCTAACAGTCTGTGTCAACCCAGTGCACCAATGGCTACTGTCCACCCCGAGCCAGTGCACCAATGGCCATCTACCATGCCGAGCCCCATCCCCTTGTGGGGAATATGAATGGCACCTTAGTCCAAACACTTAGTCGAAAATACAGGAAGAGTGTCTAAAAGTTATGGGAATATACATGGCATATTAGGCCTTATTCCAATCAAAACTAGATGGTATTCATACAATACTTACCTTGCACAGTCAACTTTGGGCGAGCCAACTCTGTTTTTGAAGGGTTTTTTGTTTCCTTTGATCAAATATGGCTGCCAGACCACGTGAGTGATTACATCATAAATTTATATTCTCTAATATAATTGTTGCATAGATCACGCTCAATAAATTTCAAACTGATCAGACTAAGCGTTGTCCATGCCAAATTATGATGTCATAATTGCGACACCAATGATGTCATCGTTAACAACACCTATTCCCCATGCAGAGTTCTTTGCAATGAGCCACGTTTCAATTTTTTCAATGGAGCAGTTTTGGAGATATAGAGGTGTAACCTTTTTCTGTTTTTCCAAGATGGCGCCTGTACCATGTGACTTATTACATCATAATTATCATTAAAATATTCTACAGGAGGAGGTGCTCCTACGGTGAAAATTTCGTGTCCATCAGACCAACAGTTGCAGAGAAAAAACATTCATACTGATCGGATGAAGCATTATACTTGTTGAATTATGACGTCATAACGAAAATACCGATGAAATCATCATTAACATATCTTATTTCCCATGAGGAGTTCTTTACAATCAGCCATGTTTCAATTTTTTCCATGGAGTGGTTTCAGTGATATGGAGGTGCAACGTTTTTCAATTTTTCCAAGATGGAGCCTGTACCACGTGACCTATGACATCATAATCATCATTAAAAATTCTACAGGAGGAGGTGCTCATATGGTGAAAATGCTGTGTCCATCAGACTTAGTTGTAGAGGAATTTAAAAAAAAAAACTTATCAGATCAAGCGTTGTACTTGTCGAAATATGACGTCATAATGAAGGCACCAATGACATCATCATCAACATCTTTTTCCCCATGGGGAGTACTTGGCAATGAATGTTGTTTCAACTTTTTCCATTGAGCAGTTTGGGAGATATAGAGGTGTAAAGTTTTTCCAAGATGGCGTCTGTACCACGTGACCTATGACATAATTATGAGTAAAAAATAATATCCAGGTGGAGGCGCTCCTATGGTAAAAATCTTTTGTCAATCAGACCAACGTTTGCCGAGAAAATGAGTTTTTAAAATGCAGCCACGTATTCCACACGTACGTACGTACCCAAATGCCTAACCCTGCTTTTCACTTCGCGAGTGCAGGGTAAAAAAGACCAATTACTGCACCATAGTCACAAGAAGGAAGCTGGCCATTAACCACACACACACACACACACACACACACACACACACACACACACACACACACACACACAACTTTTTCCAAACGTAACTATACTTTGTGTCAAAAATGCTCTTCTGAGCCACAGCGAGAAGGATTTTTTTTGTTGTTTTTTTGTATACAAGATCGAGGCTCGTGAAAGAGCTAACATTAATCACACAAAAAGTCAAACCGACACACAAAACACAAAAAACAAGGGGAGTGGCAGACAAGATGAGGAGAGAGGGGGAAGGACACAAACACAACATTTGAGAGCAGGGACATCAGGAGGACTTGGGGGGAGGTGGGAGAGGTATAAAACATATGAACACTGCAAGGACTCTGGGGTGAATTAGCGGGGGTAGAAAAGATCAAGGTTTTGGATGGGGGAAGATAAGAGATGGTGGTGAACAGCTGTATTAAAGACCTGGAGGGAGGAGTGGGATTGAAGGGAGTGGGGGAGTTTGTTCCAGAGGCGGGAGAAAAGGGGAATGAAAGAGTGAAGGTGAGCAGAGAGCCTAGATTTTGGCAGTTTAACCATAAGAGGGTTGCAGGCAGATCTTGTGCGACCTGAAGGAATATTGGGGGGACAGAGCACAGAGAGAGCTGGGGGAGCAAGGCCGGAGAGGAGTCGGTAGAAGACCGAAAGACCACCAACCTGCCTGCGGTGAGTGAGTGAAAGGCCCTCGGAGTTAACTTCATCACAGGAGATTCCAATAATTCTGAAAGCTTTGGCCTTAACAGTGTGAAGCCGAGCTAGGTGTGAGGCAGGAGCACCAGCCCAGAGGGGGGAACAGTATTCCATTGAGCTGCGGAATGAAAGCCTTGTATGTGGTGAGGAGCTCAGGTGTGCCAAGGAAGGACTTCGCACGACGGAGGATGCCCAGTCGGCGACTGGCTTTGGAGGCCAGCTTGGAAATGTGGTTTTCCCAAGAAAGATCATGGCAGATAGTGAGACCCAAAACCTTGAGCGACAGAACTTCTTGGAGAGGATTGTTGAGAAAGTAGATGGGAGGGTTTTCCAGTCGGTCCTTTCGGAGAGACATTGTAAGAGTGTGAGATTTGTCAGGATTGAAAGACATGTGCCACTTGTTTGACCAGTCTGTGATTTTGTCCAGGTCTGCAGAGAGTGAGGAGGCTGCAGACTGCCGATCTGAGGGATGACGAATGGAGCGGCAGATAGTGGAGTCATCAGCAAAGAGATGGAGAGGAGTCTCCAGAGAGTCGGAGAGATCATTGATGAAGACCAGAAATGGCACAGGGCCCAGAACACTACCTTGGGGAACTCCAGCCAGAACAGGAAGGGGAGATGAGAGAAATCCATTCAGGGCCACACGTTGCCTACGACCAGAGAGGAAGTCCGCAAGCCATGAGTGGAGATTTCCATGGATACCATCGGAGGAGAGTTTCGTGAGCAGAGCTGGGTGCCAGGCCGTATCGAAGGCACGTGATATGTCAAGTGAGACAGCTCTGATTTCCTGTTTGGCATTGAGGACCTCCATCCATTGTTGAGACAGCAAAAGCAACATGTCCACTGTCCAGAGTAGAATGACCTGGTCTGAATCCAAATTGATGATTAGAGATCAAGCCATTGGAGAAGAGGAAGGATTTGATATCCGAAGCAATGATGGATTCCATGACTTTGCTGATAATTGGAAGCAGGCTGATTGGTCTGTAGTTGCAAGGATCTGTTTTTGCACCTTGTTTGTGTAAAGCGGTAATGTTTGCTGATTTCCAAGATGCTGGCAGATGACCTTGAGCAAAAGAGAGGGTGAAAAGAACATAGAGAGGGTGAGATAGAGTGGCAGAGCAGGATTTTATGACCCGTGGGCTGATGCCGTCTGGTCCAGTTGCAGAATCAGAGTCGAGGTTTGACAGAAACTTCTCCACCTTGTCAGGAGAGAAGGACATAGAGTCCAGGAGCAGTTGGGTTCGACTGGGAAAGGTGGGAACAGAGAGAGATGGGTTTGGGACACAAGATTTTGAGGCAAACACAGAGTTGAGGCATTCGGCTTTGTTACGTGCGGTGTCAACTGTGTCGCCATTTGAGGTAAGGGAGGGGATGGAGGGGGAACAAACACCAGACATGGATTTGACCAGACGCCACCAGGATTTGGAGGAAGGAGACAGGTTTGAGAGTCAATCTTGAGTGTGGAGAGATAGTGCTTCCTGGCACTCCTGAGGGTAGACACACACTTGTTTCGAGCTTGGTGGAAGGAACTGAGATTTCCCTCAGTTGGATTTGCCTTCCAAGAGGCAAAGGCAAGTTGTTTCAGGGCAACTGCCTCACCACAAGATTCAGTGTACCATGGACGGGAGGAAGGGTAAGACAACTGAAGACCTGAGCGTTCATTCAGCACAAAGACAACATGCTTAAAATACATGTTAAAGCAATCATGTGTTTTTGGTTTTAAAACGATAAGAGAACACAAGTCGGAACTATGCAGGTGATAACCAAAATATATGAAATATAACTCAATTAACACCTGATGTTGCACACATTGCGAGCTGAATCACCGTCGCACACATAATGTCTGGGGAGAACTCAAACAAGGGGACCTGAAGAAGAATAAGTGGGTCATATACTGTATAATAACACCATGTACAGTCCTCTTGTAAATGAATTACACTGCCTCATTTGAGCACGTTTGCAGTTTTAATGGATGCAATCTTTTAGCCTTCATATCAAAATCCAATGGCGCTGAGCACAAGGAAACCTGTTGATTGTGTGTGAAAGCTGCAGCACTTGGAAAGCATTAATCACCTGCGATGCCAAATTGATGCCACTTGTTTTGCAGATGGCTCATTGATGAGTGGTCAGAATGCAGCCAAAGTTGTGATGGAGGTGTACAGTCACGTACAGTGAGATGTGTGCAGCGCGTCTCGCCTGACCGTAACGAAGATGTGCTCGATGAAGAATGCATGAGCAAGCGGCCTGTGGATTCGGAAGTTTGCAACAATCAGTCGTGCCCACTGCGGTGGCATGCACAAGACTGGTCTGAGGTGCCCAGGGGAGGTGGGGAAGTTCAAAGGAAGTATCTGTGATTTTGATGTTGATGCAGTATTTTTCTGGAGAAGCAGTGGTCATATCTACAAGCAGGCAATACAAACTAGAATGGCTGTCGTTAGGGACAGGTTCGCCTGCATATGGTAGAGCTTTTGAAAGGTTGAATCAGGAAAGGATTGGAATGCTGGATTCTAAATTTGGTTTGTACTGTACTCGCAGGGGTACCTGGCGTTCCCTGGTCTATATTTTTTGTGGGGCCCAAAAACACTTCCCTGCGCAGTCACATTGGTCCATTGCTGTGATGGCAGAAAATTTTCCTCTCCATTTTGTCATTGCAACCCATTCCCTACACCTTTCTTCCCACACACTCAATTTGCACAAGTAGTGCACCACACGATGTGGCCCAGGCTTCAAGCATCGTATTGTACAGTGCAGAAGCAGCGATCTATCTTGCACATTCCCACAATCGGCCTGCCCGACTGTAGGTCGTCCACCGACCACACTTCCCTACACCACTGAGGAATGGGATTCCCACACACTTCCCTACATCCACAAAGGAATCGGATTCCTACACACTTCCCTACATCCACAAAGGAATCGGATTCCTACACACTTCCCTACATCCACTAAGGAATAGGGTTCCCACACACTTCCCTACACCCAATAAGAAATCGGATTCCTACACACTTCCCCACACCCACTGAGGAATGGGGTTCCCACACACTTCCCTACACCCAATGAGGAATGGGGTTCCCACACACTTCCCTACACCCACTAGGGAATGGGGTTCCTACACACTTCCCTAGACCCACTAAGGAATGGGGTTCCCACACCCTTCCCTACACCCACTAAGGAATGGGGTTCCCACACACTTCCCCACACCCACTGAGGAATGGGGTTCCCACACACTTCCCTACACCCACTAGGGAATGGGGTTCCTACACACTTCCCTAGACCCACTAAGGAATGGGGTTCCCACACCCTTCCCTACACCCACTAAGGAATGAGGTTCCGACACACTTCCCTACACCCACTAAGGAATGTCCCTACACCGTAAAATACTCCCCAGTGGTCACTGATGAACCTCTGAAAGTTTGAAGAACATCTGTTCAGCCATCTGAGAAAAATAGCGACACAGACAAACGGCTCTGTTCTAATATAGAAGACTAGTCGAATGCACCCGGCGTTGCCCGGGTTCTTTTTGAATGAATTTACTACTATAATTCAGCTTTTACTCGCGGCGTAGAAGATTGACTACTATAATTCAGCTCAGCTTTTAATTGCGAAATGGGCCAAGCTCGGCCGAGGCGGCCTCGACCGGCCTCACCACCTAGCCTATAACCTTCCCGGGGCCCATCCCGACATTTTTGGTTCTTTTTGAATGAATTTACTACTATAATTCAGCTTTTACTCGCGGCGTAGAAGATTGACTACTATAATTCAGCTCAGCTTTTAATTGCGAAATGGGCCCAGCCCGGCTGAGGCAGCCTCGACCGGCCTCACCACCTCGCCTATAACCTTCCCGGGGCCCGTCCCGACATTTTTGGTTCTTTTTGAATGAATTTACTACTATAATTCAGCTTTTACTCGTGGCCATAGAAGATTGACTACTATAATTCAGCTTTTACTCGTGGCCATAGAAGATTGACTACTATAATTCAGCTCAGCTTTTAATTGCGAAATGGGCCCAGCCCGGCCGAGGCGGCCTCGACCGGCCTCACCACCTCGCCTATAACCTTCCCGGGGCCCGTCCCGACATTTTTGGTTCTTTTTGAATGAATTTACTACTATAATTCAGCTTTTACTCGCGGCCATAGAAGATTGACTACTATAATTCAGCTCAGCTTTTAATTGCGAAATGGACCCAGCCCGGCCGAGGCGGCCTCGACCGGCCTCGCCACCTAGCCTATAACCATTCCCAGGGCCCGTCCCGGCATTTTTTGTATTAGAGGTTTCCTCCTATCTTTCACCGTTCAGGAGATTAGCACGCAAACAAACAAACAAACAAACAAACAAAAACTTTCTTTTATATATATATATATATATAGATAGATTAGGCCTCACTTTCAATGAAGCTATTCCTTTCATCATTCCCCCATTTCATATTCATATTCCCCCATTCCTTTCCCATTTCTTTCCCATCCTATTTCATATTCCCCCATTCCTTTCATCAATGAAGCTATTTGTAATGCAACTGGTTTTGAACAACGTTTATTACATATTGATAACAGTGCTTATGGTGATAGGATGATGATGACGATGACGTCAATGTAAATGGAAAGTTCTATGATATTGCTGTGATGGCAGAAAAATTTCCTCTCGATTTGTCATTGTAACCCATTCCCTACACCTTTCTTCCCGCACACTCAATTTGCACGAGTAGTGCACCACACGATGTGGCCCAGGCTTCAAGCATCGTATTGTACAGTGCAGAAGCAGCGATCTATCTCGCACATTCCCACCATCGGCCTGCCCGACTGAAGGTCGTCCACCGACCCGTGTCCGATGCTCCCGCGGCCGCTGTCCACCACCTCGATGGGTCACTGGAAGCTGGGGTCCGGTACGTCTGAGCACTTGTTCGCTGTCTTTATGCTGTTCACCTCATTGTACCTCTCGACAAATGATAATCATAATGTTGTTATCTGAGAAAAAAATTAACTTTACAGCTTTCTAAACCTGCTGTCCTTCCCAACCTATTTGTCTGAAGTGTTCCGCACACTGTGGCGTGGGGCAGCAAGCACGAACGGTGCGCTGTGTGGCACACTCGGGCCAAGCTTCAGACGGATGTAGCCCTGGCTTGCGTCCTCTAGCCATGCAGCAGTGCGAGACCAAGTGCGGCACACCACCCAGCATTACTGCAGAGGGTGAGAATGGGTGTGATATGCTCAAAGGAGGTCATGCAGACCTCTAAATATTAAAAAAAAAAACGAATGTTTGTTCCTTGAGAAGTAAAATTAATCAAAAAATGGTAGTTTAGTTTTTGTGACTTTAAATAAATATTGCAACCTGGCCTTAGTTACCTCCGCCACCGAAGGTGGACACAGGTTATATTTTCACCCCTGCCTGTCTGTTTGACTGTTTGTCTGTGAGCAGGATATCTCAAAAAGTTATGGACAGATTCTGACGAAACTTTATGGACTGGTTGGGTTTGTGACAATGAAAAATTGATTCCATTTTGGTGAAGATCCGGATCCAGATACTAAGGTTTTTTTATTTTATTTTAAGTGATTCTTCACCATTGAGAGAAGGGGCCAAAACAATATATGGTACGATTACATTATAGTACGATATAGTAACATTATATTACGGTATGGTTACAAAGCTGTGACCATGCATGTTCAAGCGTGTATATGCAGCAGAGTTCAAAGCCTCTCATTAAGCTGGACGACGGTGTTGGTTCATACGGGCCTGAAGAGTATGTAGGTCTCAGTGCATGATGGGTCGCCACATCCGATGCCATAAACCAAGTACACGCATCCTATCCTTCTGGATCCTGTCCTTAACGTGAACTAACTAGATGTGCAGAATTCTGTGTGGTTTATATGATGTAACAATGCCAAATTTGGAGAAGGATCTTCTTACTTTCTCAGGAACAGGACGATAGATGCAGGAGAAATTCAATGGAGGCAAGGGTTTGTGAGGTGGCGTTCACATCTCGGCCGGGAATCAAATTGCCAAACTCCCAGATGCTCTAACCGTTATGCCACCAAGTCTTTGGGGAAAAAGAGATGTGCGTTGGCCATCTGTCTCCTCTGCATTTGATATTGACTCCACTTGGGAAAGCTTTCACAAAAGTCTGTCTTGTCATCTTGTCTGCAGCTATCATTATACAACCTCTAGGCTCTATTCCCTGATACATTAAATGTATGTGAGAGGGTCTTGTCAAAAAATGAATGTTTTGATGATATTTCCTCAATCCTCACCTCCAATTATCTTCATTTCCCCCCCAAAAAGACAAAAACATTGCACAACTACTGCCACTTTGCAATGAAAGACTAAGTAAAACATGCTTTTTAGTTCACCTGCAACGTATTTCCGGGCAGCTTATGGGATGGTGTGTCGTCAGTCCATCAGTCCGTAAACACTTGCAACTTCTCTGAAACTGCTGATAGGATTGTGACCAAACTTGACAAAAATCATACTTGGTATGTTGCAACTCAAGTTTGTTCACGGCATTAAGAAAAATTGGGATGTCAGGGAGTATACCGGGGGTCAAAGTGGGTCCCGGTTTGACTCTCCCAAAATAGGTATTTGCTTTCTTCCCTGAAACTTCACACACTATTTCGATGAAACGTGATGACACCATTCAGTACCCATGATGTGCCTAAGTTTATTCACGACATAAAAAAAAAATCGGGCCCTAAGGGAGTGTATGGGGGGGTGGGGGGGTGGAGGAGGGCTGCCCTCCCAAATAGGCATTTGCTTTCTTCTCAGGAACTACACATACAATTCCGATGAAATTGACCACAACCGTGATACACCAATGAATGATGACCAACGATGATGATATACCGGGTTCATCACCCGTGATATACCAATGAATGATGACCAACGATGATGATATACCGGGTTCATCACCCGTGATATACCAATGTTTGATCACCGCATTCAAAAAATCGGGGTCGAATGTGGTTTACGGAGGAGGAGGAGGGGAGTTTGCCCCCCAAAATAGGCATTTGCTTTCTTCTCAGAAACTCCATACACAATTTGGATGAAACTTGACCACAACCTTCATCACATGTGTTGTACCAAAGTTTGTTCAAGGCATTAAAAAAAAATCGGGCCCTAGGGGATTTATGGGGGTGGGGGAGGAGGGTGTTCGCCACCCGCACCCCACTCCAAAATAGGTACTTGCTTTCTTCTCAGAAACTACACATACAATTCTGATGAAACTGACCACAACATTCCGTTCATCGCCTGTGATGTACCAAATTCATCACCTGTGATGTACCAATGTTTGTTCACATCATTAGAAAAATCGGGGTCTATTGGAGTCTCCCGGGGGAGGGAGGGGGGAGGAGAAGATGGGTTAACCCCCCAAAATAGGTATTTTTTAGCCCCCTACTGTTGGACTTAGTCCAAAACAGGGTCTTATGGATTTGGTCCTGTTCATGCATCCATAACCATATCTCGTTGATGTATGGACCGATATTGTTCATACTTGGCACAAAGACAATACCTGACGGTGTACGTATGCACATCATTTTGTTTCACGATGTGATCAAAGATGGCCGACTGGCGGCCATTTTAGTTGTAGAAAACCCAATATTGAACAAGTCCTCAACCATTTCTCAGACATGCATTTGCTTTGCTGGTGTTGTTCAACCTTGGCACACAGATAATGAATTATGGCTTACATATGCACATCATTTTTTTAAAATATCAGAACCAAGATGGCCGACTGGCGGCCATTTTGCTACTTTAACGTGCCTCCAACAATTTCTCACACATGCATAATCCGATTTTCTTCAAGTTTGGCACAAAGACAATACATGAGTATCCATAAATATGCAGAAGATTTTGTTTTGTCATCTGACCAAAGATGGCCGACTGACAGCCTTTAGCTCCGTACAGCAAAATTACTAAAACCATGGCGGGGGCTATGATATTTTATGTTTTTTTACCCTCGCCAGGGGAGAGGGTATTGCATTTGTTCTTCTTGTTTTTGTTTGTTTGGTTAAAGTTTTGTGATTACGTTAGTTTGATTCAACATGCTGCCGTGTCATCTAGCAACCATTGAAATTGGTTTAAAATACCATGATCCTGTTTTAAATACCTTTGGTCAGTGTAGTACACCGCTATATTCTACCAGATGAGCACCCAAGGGTATTGCCCCTATTTTAAAAGTTTTGTTCGGAAAACTGACACCTTACCATTTTACTGTGTTAGGTCTGTAGTTGAGGTGACACCTTTCCATAGGTCTGTAGTTGAGGGAGTCATTTTTAGGCCAGACCAATCAGCTTCACCAAATTAATTTGATATCCAGAGAGATGGCATTAACCATCATCATACAAGTCAAACGGTATTAAACCAAACACAGCCAAATGCTATGCAATGCTTTTAATTCAATCATTGTTCGGCCATACTTAGCCATTAGCCATGTAATGGGATGCAAGTCGAATGCTCGTAATTCTAATGCAACCAAATGCCTTTGATTTGAACAACATTTGAGAACTGCTAAGTTGAATGCACAAATGCCAATCACCCAAAGGCTGGCAGGATGGTCGAGAGCTGTCTGAGTACGCACACTCACCTCCAAGCTGTCTAGCCTGGGGTTTAATCCCGATGCATCTATAAACTGTCATCCCGATGTTTCATAGACAGGGGGACTCATCAATATGTTTGCCATCCTTCGGGTGGACGTTAAATAGTCCCATCCGCCTGCATTAATTGGTGGATGTTAAATATCGCACTGTATCCTTCTCAGAAAGTGGACGAGCTATCGCCGGCACCATGAACAAATTACAAATTCCTGCTCTAACCTGCTGGGGGAACATTCACCCTCGCAGCCATGATGCAACCAGTAGCCACAGGCTGTATACGAAATGAATGAATTCACCCAAAAGATGTTCATCTTATCATATTCTGCTTGATGGAGCTGGTTATGAGAAGTGCTGTTTGACTTGTCACACTTCAACTTATCGCGTGTTCAACTAAACAGATCTCTCCTGTAAAATGGACTATAAAATGACCATTAATATGTAACCAACACTAAACAATCCCATTTGCTTCCACTGTTGTGTGGGGGTTCTAGTGAGGGGAAAAATATTTAATCAACATATTGAGCGATTTGAGGCAAACTAACATAAATCTGCCAATTGGCAGAAATCTGGTGTGTCTGTCTGAATGGTGCGTGATATCTCCTCTGCATGTTTTTTGGCCTTGCCACAATCCCCACAGACTGCAAGGATGTCAACAAAGTGGCGTATTGCCCTCTGGTGCTCAAGTTCAAGTTCTGCAGCCGGGCCTATTTTCGCCAAATGTGCTGCAAGACGTGCCAGGGCCACTAGTTCTCATCTGGGCCTTGGTGCAAGTTTCAGCTTCACTGCAACACAGATGAGCAGTGTGTTGTTTTCGGAAAATTAGGGGTAATACTCCAAGCAATGAACTTCCATTCTTTTGGAGCATTGCCCATGACTGCTGAATCTATTGTCATGAAAATGAATGCTTCAAGCAGCCTGCAATGAACTACAAAAGACCTTTATTATGAACAACAGGTGGAGGCCCGAGCTGCAACTAATTTGTTCTACTAGGACGGTTTTTTAAATAAATAATTTGCATTATGAATGAAGGAAAGCGAAAAAGCAAAAAATGTGCAAGAGCACATTCTTATTGTTTGTTTTATTCCTCTTTCTCTTCTTAATGCTTATTTCTTTATCACTGTTATTACCAGTGGACCTGCTTAAGGCTTGAACTAGCTTTGTGGTCACGAGGCCTGATCTAAATAGTTTCTGAATGACTTATTTGATTGTTGCTGTTATTATTTGTTATTTTATTTATTTTGTTTAAGATGAAAAACACTTAGGTTGGTAATTTAGCAGTGAATAGTGAAGTGGCACATTTGTAAGGAGATGAAATTTTAATGGTAATTCTCTAGTTGATCTAAGATACTGATTTACCTTAAGAAAATTCATCCTTGACATGGCTTTCTGTCAATTCAGACCAGCTTATTGTCTAGACTTTTATAGAACAATGGCAGTATTACCACGGCACATTTTGCGGAATCTCAGATGAGAAACGGTGCTCAATCTTCAACGGATAAGGTGCTTACGCGGATTTCATTGTAAACTTGGGGTAGTTGTTTTTTATTGAAAATCTTATGTAATGCCAAGTGGACTTTTGATTTTTTGAAATTATCACAGGTAAGATCATATGGCAACGTACCTCGTAGCATGGTTTTACTTGGTCTTTTAGTTGTTACATGGGTCATTTATTATCACTTGTTTAGCGTTAGTTGTCTGTTTGTTTTTTGTGGCGCAAGGATTAGAGGAGTAATGAGTGTTGAGAAAGTGCTTGCTTTGAGAAAATTACCACTCCGATGAGCCAATGTGGTTTCATTATGATAACGGTTTTCCTGTCAAATAACTTGTGTGCCCAAAACAAATCTTCCCTTGGTTGTAAAGTAGCTGTGGAAT
This sequence comes from Myxine glutinosa, assembly GCF_964187855.1. Classification (NCBI taxonomy): domain Eukaryota; kingdom Metazoa; phylum Chordata; class Myxini; order Myxiniformes; family Myxinidae; genus Myxine; species Myxine glutinosa. The sequence goes on from NC_136261.1 coordinate 49,578,790, forward strand.
TGAGGTGGCATTATTTCAAGAATCACAAATATTTCCCAGAAATCTGAAGCAATTCTCATCAGATTTCGATCAGATCTCTTGAGCAATCTTAGGCAATTCAATTTCGTAACGAGGAACTCAGCAGGCAATAATACTTCTTCTTTTTTTTGTATACAAGATCGAGGCTTGTGTAAGAGCTAACATCAATCACAAAACAAAAAAACGGACACACATAACATAAAATAAAGGGAGCGGGAGACAAGATGGGGAGAGAGGGAAACATACAAGTACAACAGCAGAGAACAGGGACAACGGAAGATCCGTGGGAGGGAGAGGGCTTGGGGGAGGAGGCATGGGAAGGTGGGGGGGGGGGGGTGGGAAAGGTATAAAAAACATGGACACTGCTAGAACTTTGAGGAAAGAAAGAAGTCAGGATTTCAAAAAAAAAGTGGGTCTGGGGTGAATTAACGTGGGTAGAAGAGATCAAGGTTTTGGATGGGGGAATACAAGAGATTGTGGTGAACAGCTGTTTTAAAGACCTGGAGGGAGGAGTGGGATTGAAGAGAGTGAGCGAGTTTATTCCAGAGGCAGGAGTAAAGAGGAATGAAGGAGTGAAGGTGAGCAGAGAGTCTTGATTTTGGCAATATCACCAGAAGAGGGTTATTGGCAAATCTTGTGCGACCTGTAGGAATATTTGGGGGACGGAGCACAGACAGAGCTGGGGGAGCTAGGCCGGAGAGGAGTCGGTAGAAGACAGAAAGACCACCTACCTGGCTGCGGTAAGTGAGTGAAAAGCCCTCGGAGTTAGCCTCGGAGTTACTTTGAAACAACATCAACCGATGTTGGATAGGCGTCTTCTTCTTGCTTGATGTTGCGACGTTATTTCAACAAAAATTCAATGTTGAAACGACGTTAAATGCCTGCTGTGACTTTCTGTACAATGAGGAGGTGGGAAGTAGTGAGGTAGTGTGCAAAATGGAAGAGGACCAAAGTCAAAAGGTGTATAAAGGGAGGTTAAAGAGTTGGAGGGGGTATATTAAATGAAGGATAGTGATGAATACATAGAGTAACAGACTCAGGAATGAAACAATTTAGTTGGTCTTTGACTGTTATGTACTGCTCCAAACCCCAGTTGGCTAGACCCAAGATCGATGATGAGATTTCTTAAGATATTATCCTTCTTCATTGCCCCTCATCAATAACCAATTATATCTGGATCTTGCTGCTTAATAATCATGTCACGAGACAAACCAGTAGAAAGAGTCAAGATTGATCAGAATGGGGACAGACAAATACTTTTCCTTTTGCAGTGTCGCAAGGCATATTTAAATCGAATACATCATGATTCTTTACTTGGAGATTAAAAACAAAAACGTACGGTATTTCCTGGCTTAACGCAGTTTCACGTAACGCGATTTTGCTATAACACGGCCTTTCTATTTGGGAACAGTTCTTGCACAACACGGAAAGGTGCTCGTTATAACGCAGTTTCTGAATGGCAGTCGACGACCTTTCCTGCACTGCCCCGAATGATACAACTCACATCTCAGTCCTTCGGTCCGCCATCTTGCTGTGTGACATGTACTCGACCATTGTTACTTTCTAATTGGGATTTATTGGTGCCATTCAACGAAATCATGATTGGTAAGCGACCAACCGGTGATGGTAGTGCTTCTGTTTCATTGGATGTTGAATCAGGAAGTATTAGAGCGATATGAAAAAGGTGAACGTGCTGTGGATGTACGACGCACTCTTATCCTTACTGAATCCACATTAAGAAAAATCCGTACGAATGCAGATAAAATTTAAGCAAGTTACAAAAGTGTTACCTCTAAGTATTACTACATTTATGTACAGTATATCCTTTCCTTAGTCTCTTTTCTTCCTCTTTCTCTCTATTTCTGTCCTCCCTCTTACATGCTACCCTCACCTTTTACATTATTTCTTACGATTAATTTTTTCACACAACACGGTTTCACTTAAGACTTGAGACTCGATTCGTTAAGCGAGTAATTTGCGTATTTGAAATTACGAGATCATCTCGCGTTAACCAGGCCTCTCGATATTTGGCTTGATTGAGCCAAAACATTTACAGATCGCTGGTGACGAAATTCATCATGAAAGAAAAAGGTGCTTAATCGCAAAAAAGGAGTTTGATCAATAGTGCTTGTGATCTTTTTCCTTGTGATCTGTGGATACAATTAACCCGATCTTCAGCACTTCCGTCACCAACACTTCTCCCAACCGAGCTAGGGCACATACCACTAAAGCCACGCATAGTGAAATGCGGGGTCATTATGTGTTGCTCATCAGTCAATGAGGTGTGGTGGGATTCCCCTTCCTTAAAAATGTTGTTTAAATTCAGTAGTTGTTTTGGCATCCCAGACCAACGAACTAACCACTATACTGTTGCATTAATCTGAAGCACGACCCATGATTGTTATCGTTTTACCTGATAAACTCCCAGCCATTTTGCGTACACACATCATACACTGTTTAGCAAAAAGACATTATTGAAGCATCGCTTCATTTAAGACCCCTAACATCCCCACGCCACCTTATTCATCTCCTGGTCGGCAGAACAGATTATGCACGTGATGACATATATTCCACAGAAGAACACAGAGCATGCACTGGAGCATATTAAAATATTCATCTATGAGGACCCTTTGTGGTCGGTTCAAATAATCGTCGCTTCGGGCGAGTGCTGCGGGATCATTCTTACACTTGGATGCTTCCCAGAGGTCTCTAGTATGATTGTTGAATAATCTAGCTCGGATAAAGAAACAGCATTGCAGACTCGATTCAATTTTATCAATTTTCTGAGGACCTTTGCTTTTCTAAAATTCTAACAAAGTACTGAAAGTAATACATGCTTGGCAAACAATAATGGATTAATGGCGTACAATAACAACCTAGTGTCTCATCTGTCCCTTGGCTTGCTTTGTTTTGAAGATGTCACTTTGGTATTTCAATATCATGACGTGTGCATATATGTGATGGCATGCCGCAAGTGCCCACTTCATAAGGTCAGTGAAATAATTTAGATTTTGGACATGATACATGCACACAATGGCCTACTCTCAATGAATAGACACCAAATCACAAAGCAGAAAATCTTTTCTCGTATACACACAGACTGCCAGTGAGGATTAAAGAAAAATGCAAAAATAAATAATTATGCATGTGTGCACATCCAAGTAATGGTAAAAAAAATAATTTAAAAAAAAACGTTTTTCCAACTTTTTTTTAGAATTGCTCATTTATATGGAGCTAGCCATAAGCAGCAACTGTTGCTATTGTCATGAAACTCCATTACACAACTTTTACAGTCAATATAATTTTTTGGGAAGTAGGCGGGGTGGGTAGTGGAAATCAGCTAAAAGTCTGGCATGCATGTCTATACAATGTAATATTATATGGCTGGACTGTGTACATGTTGCACGCTTGTCAATAGTGGGAGTCCAAAATTTAACATGTACTGATCATCAGCTATATGACACATTTTAATTAGACAAATGAGGAAGTAACCATAAAGGACTGCATCGTTGTACTGTGACTTTCATAGCGAGTTTTACTTGCAACATTTGCTGACGTTGAATCTGCTTCATATTTGGACAATCAGGCTTTGCTCGAGAAAGCTGATGGAATGGTGCTCAGAGGTTTGGGTTGTAGGATAGGGGTGAGGGTCAAAAGTTTTTAGGATCAAGATGAGGGGTTAGGCTTCAAGTGAGTCATCTGTTACTGTGTTCCTGAGGTTTATAAAAAATGTACAGAAGTACAAGAGTTTTATATGTATAGATATAAGAATATAGATATATAATAAAATATATATAGTATATTTTATACATTTTGGAGAAATGGTGGGCTTTAAGCAATCTCAATTAGTCAGGAGAGCAAAGCTACCAAGGAGGTGGTCAAAGATGAGGGTTGGTGGGATGAAAAGGGGCAGAGGAAGAGGTGGGAAAGGGGGGGGTGAAATGAGGGAAGAAGAGAGCAGAAATTGGAGACATACTGATAGAACAGGAGTGAAGGGTGTGAGGTGATGGGCAGAAGAGTAGTTGGAGTGATAGAGAAGCTTCAAGAGCAGTAGACAGGGGAGAGAGAGAGAGAGAGAGAAAGAGGGAGGAGTAGAGGATGAAGAAAGCGAAGAGAGGATGTGATGCATGGGAATCAAGATGGCCTGTAGCCCAAGCACATGACCAACTTTGCTCACAAGTTCAATTCAGAATTCCTCTATTTTCTTTAATCCTTCTGCTTCTTTCTTCTTCTTTTGTTTTTTCCTTTGCCTGCACATTTACTGACGGATTATTTTTGTGAAGTTTCTCCCATACGTCCAACCACTTTATAGAAGGTCGCTATTATTGGTGAGACTGCTGTGTTGGCATGTATCGGCCTGAAACATCCCCTAAGGACTACAAAGGTTGCATGTTGTGCACATAATGTTAAGCTTTGGTAATCTGACACAACCTGAAAGGGTGACCATACACCAACGTGTAGTATAGAAAATGCCTCTTGGGGTTGTGTACAACTTTTGTTATACAGTACACAAGACAGCCTGCATGCATTGCAGACTTTCCAAAAACCTCACTGTTCCTCGAAATCTCATGCACCTGAGCTCTACCCCTTGTACCATTACCCAGTTATAGCCAATGGTGTTTATGGAGGTTACGCATTGGCCAAAAGGCACCGACGTAGAGGTGAAATGGAGCATGCCCAATTTTTTTTTCCATGAGCCATGATACACGATGCACGGTCGGTACCTTACGTGCTGTGGGATGGCATACATGAGCCAACTTTACCCCACATGACACAAAAACATGTTCCATAGAAGAAATTGGGTCAACATTGGACAATACCCACCACATGGCTTTCTTGAGGTTAGTGATTCAGAAACGCTATCAAAATGTCTCTGTCCTATTATCTCCTGCAATCCCATTATTTTGCCTTTAAATGCTTTCCTTTAGCCTTTGTGTCCAGTATCCTGTGGATGAAGGAAGTAGCACAAATCTCATTAACGTATTGATTTAGATATAGGTGCCATAGTGATTATGGGAATGATGATGGCATAATATGTTTATTGACGATAGAGATAGTAATGTTAGTGGTAATTACGATGGTTATGACTGTGGTAATAATGATAATTCCTGCGATGATGATATAATTTTTACGTTGAATGTTTTGGTGCTTTCATTGTGTTGATGGATCTCGTTTGACCCCTTCAGCCCTCAGTCAGTTTTCTTCTGTGTACTTCCTGGCTCATACATGACATTGTGATTTGTCTCATTTGAAAGGCACATACCTCTCACTTTATCCACTCGCACAGCAAGAGAGGATCCATGCAGATTCTGCTGCTTCTTCATCTTCGCATCTCCCTGCCAAGCCTGAAGCGTGATCCCAACAACAGAATGATTTGATTCATTCAGGTAGTCGCAGCTTCACAAAAGTTAACTGTTGATGCCGTTCGTTCCACGTGTGCCTTTCACAATTTTAACCACTGATGGTTCTGCACTTTGTCTAGTTTCAATGTTAATTATGTGCAGCCCTTGTACCCTTATTGCCTTCCATGGCTGTCTGTGTCGTGCATTTAACTCCACAAGTAAAGTATCCCTGTCTTCCATAATCCTCCAGTCATTATTTCTTCAATGTCAGACTCTTTGGTGTCAAGCTTGAGCACAACTAGGGACAGAAACCATAAGCAGGGTGTTCAAAACCCCCCACAAGATTCAGGTGGTGACCGAGAATTGTTTAAACCGTATTCATCTTGTATATACATCGTTACAAATTACTGCGGTGTGATTAAAACCTCAAACCAAACATAACTCGTGCTTTTGAGATGAATTTTCTTTCAATAAACTGACCGCTCTATTAAAAAAAGTTTCCACAAATATTTGCAGAAACATAATCTTGTTTTTTTACATATACAATGTCGAGACTCATGGAGGAGCTATTACAAACGATATAGCCCTTTGGGGGACTGATGGTTATTTCCCCACGGTTTCTGAGATTTTAAAATAAATTATCTGAATTTGAGGCAAAACCCTCCTTTTCAGCAGGCAGATTTGGAGGCAGATCAGATCCGAATAGGAGGCAGATCCGAATGGGGAGTACATCCCCATGAGACCTTACTGTTCTGATGTATCGTACCAATTTTGGTCCATATCAGTCATGTACTCTGTGGAAAATATGTTTTAGTGAATATTAGATATTCGGGGAGAGAGCCCATGGCCCCCTTTCCAGGGGAGATATGGCCATAGGGAGCACAACTTAAGGTTAGGGCATGGTCATGATGCTTCATGGTGGGTTTGGTCTGGATTTGCCTGGCGGTTTCTGAAAAGAAGATTTTTGAATGAAATACCAATATTTAGGGCAAAGACCCCCTCTGACCCTCTTTATAGGGGGCGCATCCAGATGAGGACACAACCTCATGAGACCTTGCTGTCCTGGTGCATTGTACCAAATTTGCTGCATAATTGGTTTGGTAGTTTGTGAGGAGAAGATGTTTTAGTCAAATGTTAATGTACATACTCGCAAACTGGGACCCACTCTGAGGTTATTTCGGAGAAATAACCTAATAACGGATCAGGACGTAACATAAGAAAAGGAGCATTAGAAAGAGAGGGGGAAGCAATCCAACAACGGGGGCAAGGGTCGAAATAGAGGGAGACTTGGAGAAATAAGGGATGAGGAAAAAAAACAAGGGCTAGAGAAGGACACTGGGTGAGAAAGAAGGAAACAGTCAAGGACGAAAAACGTGAACGTGCTGTGGATTGTGGAGACAAGGACGAATTGATTCGATTTTGTTGAAGATCTGGAACCGGATATGGGAATTTTTAGTGATTTTTCATCATTGAGAGATAGGGCCAAACATGATATAGAACATGATATTCCAAAACGTTATGGACGCATTTGGACGAAACTTGGTGGATGAGTTGGGTTGGTGACAAGAACAAGCCGATTAATTTTGGTTATCTACTTCTTCAATTAGTTTTCTCTGAAACAGCTTGAGCGAATCACACAAAGCTTTCAACATAGGAGCGCCTTCCCATGGATATTGTTTTCACAAAGTATGATGATTGGATGGAAAATGTGGCCAAAAAGGCTGCTTTCTGTAGGCATGAGTTACAGGGTGTATTGTGAACTGGCATCAAACAGCCTCGACCAAATTATTCCGCATAAATAGGGCAATGTAGCCAGTTAATTTTTATGCTGAATAAATGTTAGATAAATGAACCGAGGTTGAGTTTTTCTTTGCCAATGACTTTCAAATGGCTTGACCAAATCTGATCATCAATGGTAATGAGAACTAGAACGGCACTCTTCGATGTCACAATGTTGAACGATATACGTCCGCCCATATTATTACGTCATTATACATACTTGTACCAAGTTTGATTTAAATCTCTTCAGCTGTTCTCAAGTATCACATTTTTACCTGACATGACCTCTCGGTTCACAAGTTAATGCAGTAGGACATTTTATTTACTCAACGGAACCTCTGACCTTTCACCTCTTCACCCCATAATGTAATCCATTTATCTTTTCATCATTATACATACTTGTACCAAGTTTGACTTGGTTCCCTTCAGCCATTAAGTTATCGCGGTAACAAAATAAGTTTTACTTAACATGACCTCTGACCTGTTGACCCCAAAATCTCAGTTCATGTTTACATCATGATACATACTTGTACCAACTTTGATTTAAATCCCTTCAGCTGTTCTAAAGTTATCACATTTTTACCTGACATGACCTCTGACCTCTTGACATCATAATCCAAATCAGTTAATCTTTGCATCATTGCACATGCATGTACCAAATTTGACTTTGATCCCTTCAGCTATTCTTAAACTATCGTGTTAGCGAAATAATTGTAACTTAACATGGCCTATGACCTTCGACCTCTTGACCCCAAAACCTAATCAGTTCATCTTTGCATCATAATATAGAATTGTACCAGGTTTGGTGAAAATCCCATGACTGGTTCACAAGTTAGGGCGGTAACATATTTTTTACCTAAAGGGACGTCTGTCTTTTGAACTTTGACCTATTGACCACAAAATATAAGTAGTTCATCTTTACATAATTATACATACCTGTGCCAAGTTTGACATAAATCCCTTCAGCCGTTCTTAAGTTATAAACCTATTACAAACTCTGACCTTTGACCTCTTCACCCCAAAATCTGATCAGTTCATCTTTGCATCATGATACATTAGTGTACCAACCTTGGTCAAAATCCCATCACTGGTTCACAAGTTATCGTGGCAACAGGATTTTCACCTAAAATGACCTCTGATCTTTGACCTCGTGACCCCAAAATCGAATCAGTTCACCTTTACCTCATTATGCATATCTGCACCAAGTTTAACTTAGATATCTTCAGTCGTTCTAAAGTTATCGCGGTAATGAAAACATATCACAGACGGACGGACAGCCGGTCAGACAACCTGGCGACTTTGGCGGCAGAGGCATCCAAACACGAGGTCAACTACAGAGTTCATATAATATCTTACTCCATGCAGTCATGAAAAAAAGAACATTGGAAGGATCTTTTCAACTCTTGTTTTGTGTTTTACACTAAACAAACATGCCACCATGTTTGTCTCAATGCTGAATCTCAGTTTGTCCCTCAGGGCATGACATGGTGTAAATATTTTTACAAGTGCTGCTAAACAGGTTTTTGAAAGTATCAATAAGGCGATTTGTGTTCTACAGTGTTCAAATATATGATTCACTTCAAATAAAATTGTTTTAAAGGTTATAGAAAAAAAAAAAATTCGGAAGTTTACCGCCATTGATGTACCGACTATTACACCACCTTATATAACACGTTATATTAGTTCTTCTTGCCTGTCGTTTGTGTCCTTTATGACATCCCTAAAAACATAAAAACAGCAAGTTTCCTGTTTGAAATGATATTCAATTTTGGTTAACTGCGAGTCATTACCTTACTCCTCTCTGTGCATGCCCGATCGGCATGAGATTCCGGACATTTTGCCAATTTCAGAGCCAACGTACTGCTAAACTGCAGGTTTGTGTTCCCATTCATGTTCCGATTCCGAGTTCTACAGTGTTCAAAATATATAATTCAATTTAAATTAAATAATTCCTCGATCATAAGCTGACGTCTGTAGAGAGACAAAGTGAACAAATTTTTTAATCCCGCTTTTCACTCCCCGTGCATGCAGTAAAAAGACATGGGGGCTGACAGAATGGCCTAGAGTTACACATACTCGTCGCTAAGCTGTCAAACCTGGGTTTAAATCCCAACCCAGCTATAACCTGTCATCCTGGTATTTGACGGCCAGGGTGATTCATCAATGTGTGTGCCTTCCCTCAAATGGACCTTAAACTAGGCTTCCCATCTGCCGGCAATAGTCGACGAGCACCGGCACCATTAACAAATTCCAAATTCCTGCCCTAACTACTACTGGGAAGGCAATGGCAAACCACCCTGTACAATCCTTGCCAAGAAACTGCTTCGGTAGCACTGACGCTCTGTTGGAGAGTATGGTACATCAAAATCAGAAGAAAGGCATGTAAATAGGCACATGATGGGAAAATATTTGAATAGAAACTTTTTATCCATCTTGCAAAAAAGGAGCACGTTTGGCTTTGTTTTGTCACAACAGACGCAATTTGGCATTTCAACAGAACACGATGGCAACTGCATTTCATATGGAGAGGATGCAATCTGCCTCGATCACACAAAACCATGGATGCGTTTGTGATTTTCCCTTCCTCGACTAGCAACTGAAACAATTAAGGTGAGATTGTCGTGAGCTGTCCAAAACTAAATTACAAATGCATTTTATGCAACTCAACATTTTGAAAATTCATAAACATCCATTTGAGCATTTGGCATAAATGGACTTACGATTGCACCAAAATAAATTAAAAAATTAAAAAATTGCGCCAAGATAAATATATAAATGGACTTACGATTGCACCAAAAAATAATAATAAAAATAAAAATTGCGCCAAAATAAATATATAAATGGACTTGCGATTGCACCAAAATAAAAAATAAAAATAAAAATTGTGCCAAAATAAATATATAAATGGACTTACGATTGCACCAAAATAAAAAATAAAAATAAAAATAGCGCCAAAATAAATATATAAAGACTTACGATTGCACCAAAATAAAAATTGCACCAAAATAAATATATAAATGGACTTACGATTGCACCAAAATAAAAATAAAAATTGTGCCAAAATCAATATATAAATGGACTTACGATTGCACCAAAATAAAAAAATTAAAATAAAAATTGCGCCAAAATAAATATATAAATGGACTTACGATTGCACCAAAATAAAAATTGCACCAAAATAAATATATAAATGGACTTACGATTGCACCAAAAAAAAAAAAATTTGCACCAAAATAAATATATAAATGGACTTGCGATTGCACCAAATTAAAAAATAAAAATAAAAATTGTGCCAAAATAAATATATAAATGGACTTACGATTGCACCAAAATAAAAAATAAAAATTGCGCCAAAATAAATATATAAATGGACTTACGATTGCACCAAAATAAAAAATAAAAATAAAAATTGCGCCAAAATAAATATATAAATGGACTTACGATTGCACCAAAATAAAAAATAAAAATAAAAATTGCGCCAAAATAAATATATAAATGGACTTACGATTGCACCAAAATAAAAAAATAAAAATAAAAATTGCGCCAAAATAAATATATAAATGGACTTACGATTGCACCAAAATAAAAATAAAAATTGCGCCAAAATAAATATATAAATGGACTTATGATTGCACCAAAATAAAAAAATAAAAATAAAAATTGCGCCAAAATAAATATATAAATGGACTTACGATTGCACCAAAATAAAAATTGCGCCAAAATAAATATATAAATGGACTTACGATTGCACCAAAATAAAAAAATAAAAATAAAAATTGCACCAAAATAAATATATAAATGGACTTGCGATTGCACCAAAATAAAAAATAAAAATAAAAATTGTGCCAAAATAAATATATAAATGGACTTACGATTGCACCAAAATAAAAAATAAAAATAAAAATTGCGCCAAAATAAATATATAAATGGACTTACGATTGCACCAAAATAAAAATTGCGCCAAAATAAATATATAAATGGACTTACGATTGCACCAAAATAAAAAAATAAAAATAAAAATTGCACCAAAATAAATATATAAATGGACTTGCGATTGCACCAAAATAAAAATTGTGCCAAAATAAATATATAAATGGACTTACGATTGCACCAAAATAAAAAAATAAAAAAAATTGCGCCAAAATAAATATATAAATGGACTTACGATTGCACCAAAATAAAAAAATAAAAATAAAAATTGTGCCAAAATAAATATATAAATGGACTTACGATTGCACCAAAATAAAAAAATAAAAATAAAAATTGCGCCAAAATAAATATATAAATGGACTTACGATTGCACCAAAATAAAAATTGCACCAAAATAAATATATAAATGGACTTACGATTGCACCAAAAAAAAAAAAAAAAAATTGCACCAAAATAAATATATAAATGGACTTGCGATTGCACCAAATTAAAAAATAAAAATAAAAATTGTGCCAAAAGAAATATATAAATGGACTTATGATTGCACCAAAATAAAAAAATTAAAAAAATTGCGCCAAAATAAATATATAAATGGACTTACGATTGCACCAAAATAAAAAAATAAAAATAAAAATTGCGCCAAAATAAATATATAAATGGACTTACGATTGCACCAAAATAAAAAAAATAAAAAAATTGCGCCAAAATAAATATATAAATGGACTTACGATTGCACCAAAATAAAAAAATAAAAATAAAAATTGCGCCAAAATAAATATATAAATGGACTTACGATTGCACCAAAATAAAAATAAAAATAAAAAATTGCGCCAAAATAAATATATAAATGGACTTACTATTGCACCAAAATAAAAACGGCAAAGTTGAAGTTGATTCATAACTTTGGGAAGATCCTTATAAAAGGTTTCGGGTGAAAAAGGAAAGAAATCCACGAGCAGAGTTTCATCTCATAAGCAGGTCCAGTTTAAGTTTTTAATCTTCTGAACGAAAATTAATTCCACATAAAAATCTATGCCTCCATTTAAATCTGGTATAGAAAATCAACCCATTGATGTATCACCCTGCCTGTGAAACACCATGATGACAGTTTATAGTTGGGCCGATATATGATTGTGCAGATGGAAGAAAGTAGATTTGTAGACTTTAGCAATATATGGAATATAGAAAAGAAGTCCATATAGACATCTATATTTAAAACTGCAGAAGCATAGGTCAGATGGCAATCCCAAAGTGTCACTATCTGGGGGTGGACCTTATCAAGAACGGATGGAGAGCCAAGGATCGGCATGCCAGTCTTGGTAGCAGTGAATTTGGGAAAGTTGGTGGGCATCTACATTCGAATTGACTCAAATTCGGTTTCAGAAGAGAGAACATCACCAGCATCTTCAGGCTGCAGCAAAGCAGGGAGAGTCGATATTGAAATTCCGTAAACCCGAGTCCATTGTGTGCAAAATATTGTGACCTTCAGGAGGGTGGTCTCATTGCGATGCACCCCTTTGAAACCAAACAGGAAGGATTCTAAAAGAGAATGCTGGTGCAGGTATTTCAGAAGCTGATTAGCAATTCTGTGATCTCGAATTCTCGAACTGGAAAGGATGTGAGGGAGCAATTCCTTACTTTTGTTACGAGTATAATTGGAGAGACAACTGAAAGCAAGATAACAACCAAAGATGATGGAACTGGATCAGGTAATGGAAGTTTTCATCGAGCCACTCGTGATTACTTGGCCTGAAGCCTGGTGATGGCTTAACGGTTAAGGTGGCTGGCTTAAGATCTTAGGGCCTTGAGTTTGGACCCCTAAATAACACCAGGTGGGTTGACCCAGCCTGTCATCTTTCAAGGTGGGAAAAATGAGTACCAGCTTACTAATAACAGGGGCGCTGCATCAGCAGCACAGCCACAGTCCCAGACAAACTAAATGCTTGTTTGAGTTACCGATGATTGCTTGCACTGTAATCTTGAATGAAGTGACCCAAACATATAAGAAGGTATTAGATGGTGCGGAAGAAAGTGAATGATCCAGAGCAAGTTTGCCAAGTGCACTGCGAATACAATACCTGAAGCGCTGAAGTAAAACTTTTGGCTCATGAGATTTAGTAGGATAAGGTTAATAAAAGTTTCAACACCAGATATAAAAGTCTGTCAGTAATAGAAAACAAACCCAGGTGTTGGTGAAGTTGGCATCAATGAAGGAATGATGATTTGTTATCCATGACAGATATTTTGAAATTTACGTAGTTAGCAAGTGACTGAGTTTTAATGTATTTTCTATCATTTATGACGTTTTATTTAGAGGGAATAAATTGGCAGTTAACCAAAAGAGCACCAAGTTGTCTGCAAGTTTTTTTTTTTGTATATAGGGCCGAGGCACTTGGAGGAGCGACGAACAAAAAAAGAATATGGGAGGGACACATCAACAACAGGGTTGAGGGACAAAATAGAGAGGGACTTGGAGAAATAAGAGACGTGGGAACAAAAGAGGGCTAGGTGAGGGAGGGAACAAGATGGATACAGCCACAAACTCTCAATCACAGAAGTGGAAGAAAATGTAAACTCAGAAAGAGGTGGGTTTGAGGAGGGTTAATGGGAGTAGAGAATATCATGATTATGGATGACCTAAGATGGTGGTGAACAGCTGTCTTGAAGCCTTGGTGGGGAAGAATGAGATTGAAGAGACTGAGGAAGTTGAATCCAAAGGTGACAAAAAGAGAATGAAGGTGTGCAATGAGTCCACATTTTTGGAGTTTCACCAGAAGTAAGTTACTGGCAGGCCACGTGTGCCCTGAAGAAACCTGGGAGGAGACAGAGCAAGGAAAGCGCAGATGGTACAAGACCAGAAATGAGGCGGTAGGAGACAGAGACCTGTCTACAATGTGAAAGTGATTCAGCTTCATCATGACAGATTCCAATGATTTTGACGGCTTCGGTTTTCACAGTGTCAAACTGAGCAAGATGTGAGGCAGGGGCGCCAACCCAGATGGGAGAGCAGTACTCCAAGCTGAGGATGAAGGCCTTGGAGGTGGATAAGAGTTCAGGTGTGCCAAGGAAAGACTTTGCAAAACAGAGGATGCTCAGTCAGCAACTGGCTTTGGAGACCAATTGAGATACATGGTTTGCTCAAAATAAATTGTGACCGATAGTGAGGCCCAAAAGTTTGAGTGATAACTTCTTCAAGAGGATTGTTAAGAAAGTAGATGGAAAGGTTCGCCAAACGGTCCTTTCGGAGAGACAGAGTGAGTGTGTGGGATTTGTCAGGATTGAAAGACATGAGCCCAAAGATGCCTGGATACAGGTCAGTATTCTCCCCTTTGATAAAATGTGAAAATTATTGTTCCTTGTGATCAAAACACAATAAACAAACTAGTACGGTATTCATCCCATCTTTGTAAAATACTGTAATGTGTCCACAGACGTACCAGGCAGTTTTACCCCAAGAAAAATCAACCGGCATGGTCGGCCAAATTAAAACAGGTTGCAAGAACAGTGACGTGACCTTCGAGTTCACGAGCGAACAAAAGCCTTCTTCCAACACTAGTGGGACTTTTCCCATCGAGACGACAGAGGAAGAAGGTAGGCTCACAACCTGATCCAAATAATTTATTAAGACACTCATAAAAATAACAAATTCTAATACACACGAGGTACAAAAAGTGTTGGAACCTCAACACAGAATGGATATAAAACACATAGTATACCTAATAACTTCACTTACCCACTATAGCTAAGGATTCCAGAACAACGAAAGCAAAAAGGAAAAACGAAAGCAAGGTAGAGGGCAAGAAGAGAATACTATTTAGAAAAACCCTCCTGGTGGGAAAGGTGTTCTGCCTCGTGTGCACAGGCGGGGAGGTCAAGCCGGACAGCTTTCGGAGCGCGTCTCCACAGGACTAGTGTTGGTCACAACACAACTCCAACTGGTGCCACCGGGCTGGCATGCGGTTAGGCTCTCTGCAACTCTCACTCCAACTGGTGCCACTGGGCTGGCATGTGGCTAGGCTCTCTGCAACTCGCACTCCAACTGGTGCCACTGGGCTGGCATGTGGCTAGGCTCTCTGCAACTCGCACTCCAACTGGTGCCAATGGGCTGGCATGTGGCTAGGCTCTCTGCAACTCGCACTCCAACTGGTGCCACTGGGCTGGCATGCGGCTTGGCTCTCTGCAACTCCCACTCCAACTGGTGCCACTGGGCTGGCATGTGGCTAGGCTCTCTGCAACTCGCACTCCAACTGGTGCCACTGGCCTGGCATGCGGCTAGGCTCTCTGCAACTCGCACTCCAACTGGTGCCACCGGGCTGGCATGCGGTTAGGCTCTCTGCAACTCGCACTCCAACTGGTGCCACTGGGCTGGCATGTGGCTAGGCTCTCTGCAACTCGCACTCCAACTGGTGCCACCGGGCTGGCATGTGGCTAGGCTCTCTGCAACTCGCACTCCAACTGGTGCCACCGGGCTGGCATGCGGTTAGGCTCTCTGCAACTCGCACTCCAACTGGTGCCACCAGGCTGGCATGCGGTTAGGCTCTCTGCAACTCACACTCCAACTGGTGCCACTGGGCTGGCATGCGGCTAGGCTCTCTGCAACTCGCACTCCAACTGGTGCCACCGGGCTGGCATGCAGTTAGGCTCTCTGCAACTCGCACTCCAACTGGTGCCACCGGGCTGGCATGCGGTTAGGCTCTCTGCAACTCGCACTCCAACTGGTGCCACCGGGCTGGCATGCGGCTAGGCTCTCTGCAACTCGCATAGCCTCACGCGCAACTGCTGGCATGCAGCTCCTCCCTTACCAACTGCTATCAGTTCCTCACCTTACGCTTTTCAAGGGGCAGGCCAAAGCACAACTCGTTTAGCCCAAAGTCCTCAACGCCAAACGTCCTTTTGAGCTTTATAATACAAGTTCACGGGACTTCGATGCAGGCTGGCAGGATAGCCGAAAAGTAGGCACACCTGTCCAGCCAGGATTCAAATCCCGACCCAGCTATAAGCTGTCATCCTGGAATTTAGCATGTAGCGCCAATCATCAATGTATGTGCAGTCCCTCGGATGGATGTTAATCCAGGCATTCAGCATTGACATAACTTTAGGTAGGCCAGGCCTTCCCAAAATTTCAGTCTATGAATATATTTTACTTTGTTACCAAGAAAGTTATTCCAGTCTTGAAGAAACGAGCAATATTTCTTTAGAGCCATGTATTTGGAGTATTTTTGGATTTCTCAAGCCTTGGAAAGTACTGTCTTTCATCGGCCTACCTAAAAAAAAAGATTTAGGCCTACACAAAAACTTGCCTTCAGCTATGCTCTTGGCGTCCCATAAACCAACATTAGTTTATCAGACTATGTGGTGCTATGCTTTGAACATCCTCTCCAAGTCTGGGAGGTCGATGGTTCAAATCATTGCTGAGTCGTACCAATGAATTTTAAAATGGTGCGTGCCGCTTCCTTGCCTGAGGTTCAGCTTATAAAAGGATAAGAGCAGGGGCAATGCCTATAGGTTGGCATCCATGGGGAAGGGGAAATTCCTTCTTATAAAATACACCGCTGAGTGCAGTGAGAAAGGCGGTGCCATTGTTGTGACATCGTTGGTACCCAGAGTGCCTCGGGAGGTGACGGCACTTCCGCCAAGCTCAGTGGCTGTGTTTGTCTCGTGTAACAGTCCCGTGGTGTGTCTTGTGTAGTCATGCATATGTTCACGTGTGTGAGATGTGTGTGTAGCAGTAACTTACTTCTGGTGAAACTCCAAAAATGTGGACTCATTGCTCACCTTCATTCTCCACTACGAGCATTAGATCCTGCAAAATAAAAAAACAACAGTTGGTGGACATTAAGGATCCCAAAGTAGTCATTAGCTTTCACGAAGACTAGGTGAACTATCACCAGCACCCTGAACAAATTACAAATTCCTATCCTGACCAACTGCTGGCAAAGGAAATGGCAAACCACCCAGCACATCACTTGCCAAGAGATCGCTTCAACAGCACCGATGCTTTTTTTTATGGCGTAGCCCGTATGGCAAAGCCATCTAGAACAGTGTTTGTCTGTCCCTATATATGTATGTCCCTCACAAACGTACAACAATCAGAGCTGAGTATCTGGTCACATGACAGGGGTGAAGTGAAGTGATTACATCTGTAATGTTTTTACGCCTACAATGGCTGACTCCACAACTGGTGCCACTGGGCTGGCATGTGGCTAGGCTCTCTGCAACTCGCACTCCAACTGGTGCCACTGGGCTGGCATGTGGCTAGGCTCTCTACAACTCGCACTCCAACTGGTGCCACTGGGCTGGCATTATCAAAGACCATCAAATAAATACAAATGACCATCAAATATCAAAAGCATAGGCGTTACGGGTCTTCCAGCGACTCTACATATAAGCTTTAGGCTTCATGCTTCACTAACTTCAGGCCGCTTCGGACAAATTATACCAGGTTTCTTAATACAGTCGTATCATTTTCGTAATAATAATAATAATAACGTTAATAATAATAATATAGTAAATATAATCGTAACACTGCAATCCCTTTGTCGTGACTGCAAAGTTACTGGATTGAAGCGGTGTGTGGTTAGTTCATTGTTGATTCGAAACATATAGAATAAACCAGTAACTCACTTCTATGGTGACAGACAGCTTAGAGTACCTGTACTGTACTTCAAAAAAAATTAATTGGTTACATTATTTGCTAACTTGTATCTCCACCCAGGTCATAATATCCTCTTCAACTAAAGTATCAAACAAGCCCGGCTAGGCCACTGTTAGACTTCCGGCCTCGTTTTTTTTTAAACATAGTATTATATGATCATTATGGACGATATATATGTAATATGAACTAATATGAAATTACATATGGATTATACGTAACTAGAACGACATTCGGTGGAGCGCATGCCCTCGCCAGGCTGAACAGGTTATGTTTTGTATCTCACTGATAGGCCGGATCTGGATTGGGACCTGAACCAAAATCTAATTGGCTTTTTCTTGTCACATAACCAACTCATCGACCAGGTTTAGTCATAACTCGTCCATAACGTTTTTAAACATCATGTTATATATCGCTTTTCACCCGATCTCTCAATGGTGAAGAACCATTTAAAAATTAAATAATTCTCGTATCCGAATCCATATTCAGATCTTCACCAAAATCGAATCGATTCGTCCTTGTCACACACCCAACCGGTACACCAAGTTTCGTCCAAATCTGTCCATAACTTTTTGAGATATCGCGCTATGTATCGGTTTTGGCCCAATCACTCAAAGGTGAAGAATCACTTAAAACATTCTACTAGCTGGATCCGAATCCGGATCTTCACCAAAATCTAATTATTTCAGCCTTGTCACATATGCTACCTCTCTGCCAAATTTAGTTTGAATCCATCCACAACATTTTGAGATATCTTGTTCACAGACAGACAAACAGACAAATAAGAATATGTCCTGCAGAGCACAATACTTGCAAAATCCACTCCCCCCCCTCCCCTCCAAATCTTCCCCATCACCCATCTCTTTCAAATATTCCCCCTTGCCCCTCCCCTCCAAATCTTCCACATCACCCATCCCTTTCAGATCTCCCCCCTTGCGCCTTCCCTCCTAAACTCCCCCCCCCCCAAAAGGTTGCCATTGATCCATCAAATTGTCCATTTCATCAAGATTACATTTGACGATCTTGATCAAGGCTTGGGTCAATAGGATGAAAATTTAAGCTTTTTCAGATGAAAATTGATTATTTTAGAAGTTTGACCTAGAGTTGACCGTTGACCTCACACAGTCTGGCACCCCGGTCTGTTCACCAAACTCTCCTCCTATGGTATCCATGGAAATCTCCACGCTGGGCTTGCGGACTTCCTCTCTAGTCGTAGTCAACATGTGGCCCTGAATAGATTTCTCTCATCTCCTCTTCCTGTTCTGGCTGGAATTCCCCAAGGTAGTGTTCTGGGCCCTGTGCTTTTTCTGGTCTTCATCATTGATCTCCCCGACTCTCTGGCAAATCCTCTCTACCTCTTTGCTGATGACTCCACTATCTGCCGCTCCATTCCTCATCCCTCAGATCGGCAGTCTGCAGCCTCCTCACTCTCTGCAGACCTGGACAAAATCACAAACTGGTCAAACAAATGGAACATGTCTTTCAATCCTGACAAATCTCACACTCTTACGATATCTCTCCGAAAAGATCGTCTGGAAAACCCTCCCATCCACTTTCTGAATAATCCTCTCCAAGAAGTTCTGTCACTCAAGCTTTTGGGTCTCACTATCTGCCATGATCTTTCCTGGGAAAACCACATTTCAAATCTGGCCTCCAAAGCCAGTCGCCGACTGGGCATCCTCCGTCGTGCGAAGTCCTTCCTTGGCAAACTTGAGCTCCTCACCACATACAAGGCTTTCATCCGCAGCTCAATGGAATACTGTTCTCCCCTCTGGGCTGGTGCTCCTGCCTTAGTAGGATCAATATACGAAAAAAACTCACCTAACCCCCAAAAAATTGATACAAAAGGTTTTTCAATGTATTCTGGTACCATTGGGCATGCTAAATAACATACTAAAAATCTAGTAACATCTGACTTCCGGAAAGGGGTCATTTTCAAGATGGCGTCCAAGATGGCTGCCGGGAGCTTAAAATGGCCATATCTCAATTATTATTCAACCTAGAAAGGTGGTTTTGGTGTCTAACCCTAGGTTTTAGGGCCCAAGGAATCTAATTGAATCAATAAAATTACCATCAGTTAATTATTTAGTGACAAGTCCAAGATGGCATCCCAAGGTGACATCCTGATCCACTAAAATGGCTCTGTCGAATAGTAGTCAACATAGAGAGATTTTTTCAGTGTACATACCTAGGTTTAAGGCACCCAGGAAATCATCAAAATTACTTAAATAAGCACAAAGTAATCAGGTAAGCCAGGTTTACCAGCCCATTAGGCATTTGTTGTCTTATACAGTTAGTCGCTATTCATCGTCATCCTCCGACTCCTCTGGAAGAAACTTGTTATGTGGATTGTCACATTCTTCAAGTTGGCACGTTCCACAGGCAGTAGTACATGGCAGTCCATATCGTCTACAAGAGCAGCGGAGTGTCTTGCAGGCAGTGGAGCAGTTACAATGAACGACCTTGTACCAAATGTACAAATGTACAAGTTTATGCATACATGTACCAAATAATATACTTATTCCTTTTGAGATGAAAATTAAAAAAAAATTCAGATTTTTCAGCCAACCCCCCCTCCCTCCCCAATATAAAATAGTCTGTCCCTTGCCATAACCTCTCAAGCTTTGTACAAACCTTTGTCTGTAATGATCACTGAATACTGTGGACTGGAGTCACAGGTGGCAGTGGTGTAGACACATTACACTCTTATCTCCAATCTGAAACACACACTTGGTTCATTAGCTGGTGAGTCGGAGGATGATGTTGAATAGCGACTAACTGAATAAGACAACAAATGCCTAATGGGCTGGTAAACCTGGCTTACTGGATTACCTGATTGCGATGTGCTTATTTAAGTAATTTTGATGATTTCCTGGGTGCCTTGAACCTAGGTATACACACTGAAAATATCTCTCTTGGTTGACTACTATTCGACAGAGCCATTTTAGTGGATCAGGATGTCACCTTGGGATGCCATCTTGGACTTGTCAATAAATAATTAACTGATGGTAATTTTATTGATTCAATTGGATTCCTTGGGCCCTAAAACCTAGGGTTAGACACCAAAACCACCTTTCTCGGTTGAATAATAATTGAGATATGGCCATTTTAAGCTCCCGGCGGCCATCTTGGACGCCATCTTGAAAATGACCCCTTTCCGGAAGTCAGATGTTACTAGATTTTTAGTATGTTATTTAGCATGCCCAATGGTACCAGAATCCATTGAAAAACCTTTTGTATCAATTTTTGGGGGGTTCAAACATATATTGACCCCTCTACCTCACACCTAGCTCGGCTTCACGCTGTTGAAACCAAAGCTTTCAGAATCATTGGAATCTCCTGCAATGAAGCTAACTCCGAGGGCCTTTCACTCACTCACCGCAGGCAGGTTGGTGGTCTTTCCGTCTTCTACCGACTCCTCTCTGGCCTTGCCCCCCCAGCTCTCTCTGTGCTCTGTCCCCCAAATATTCCTACAGGTCGCACAAGATCTGCCAGCAACCCTCTTATGGTTAAACTGCCAAAATCAAGACTCTCTGCTCACCTTCACTCTTTCATGCCCCTTTTCTCCCGCCTCTGGGAACAAACTCCCCCACTCCCTTCAATCCCACTCCTCCCTCCAGGTCTTTAAAACAGCTGTTCACCACCATCTCTTATCTTCCCCCATCGAAAACCTTGATCTTTTCTACCCCCGTTAATTCACCCCAGATACACTTTTTTGAAATTTCAACTTTTCCTGGAAGTCCTTGCAGTGTCCATATGTTTTATACCCTCCCACCTCCCCCCAAGCTCTCCCTCTCCCACAGTTCTCTCGATGTCCCTGCTCTCAAATGTTGTGTTTGTGTCCTTCCCCCTCTCTCCCCATCTTGTCTACCACTCCCCTTATTTTGTGTTTTATGTGTCGGTTTGACTTTTTGTGTGATTAATGTTAGCTCTTTCACGAGCCTCGATCTTGTATACAAAAAAAAAATATAATAATAATAAAAAGATGTCATGTCGAGCACAATACTAGCAAAATCCACCCTCCCCCAAAAAATGGTGACAATGGTGAAGCAAATTGTCCATTTCATCAAGATTAAAATTGACGATTGTGATCAAAACTCGGGTTAATAGGATGAAAAGTGACGATTTTTCAGATGAAAATTGATGATTTTAGAAGCTTGACCTAGAGTTGACCTTTGACCTTTTGACCTCAAAAATAGTTGGTTTACCAATTTAGTGACTCGATATGCAAATGCTGTTCAATTTTCAAGTCAATTAGATGAAAAATGGCGATTTTTAGAAATTTTACCTCCAGATGACCTTTGACCTCAAAATCAATGGCCTCAAAATCTCAAAATTGTGACGACCTCTCCAGCTTGGTGAAGTTTCATGACGATCGGTTTAGAATTGTGACCTGTAGGCGAGTGACAAACAAACGAACAGAATAACAAACGCAACCGACCAATACACTTGAAAAATCTTCGATGTTGCAAGTAACAAATAGACGGGGGTGAAAACATAACCTCCATCCACCTTTGGTGGCGGAGGTAAATATATAAAGAGCTGGTACACACACATACCTACTGATGTGACAAACACATAACACAGCCACTAAGCTTGGGGGAAGTTCCGTCACTTCCCGTGATACTCTGGGTACCAGTGACGTCATAACAATGGCGCCGCTTTTCTCACCGTACTCAGCGAGGCATTTCCTCAAAAGGAATTTCCTCCTCAGCATGGATGCCAAGCGATGGGGATTGTCCCTGCTCTGTCCTTTTCAAGCAAGGAAGGAGCACGTGCCATTTTTATTAACGTCTTTGGTATGACTCGAACCGGTACAAACCAGATGGGTATTTTTTAGGGGACACCATCTCCTTACTGGATGGCCGTTGGCTCCCTGTGGGAGTTCATCAGCCCTTTGCCAGGTGTTGATTTGGTCCTGGCAGGGTGTCACAGTCACCCTCCCCACTAGCAAAGCCAGTGATGGATGTCGCTTTAGTCACCGGCGCTCCGTCAAGAGTGTGGTATATTGATGAATCTGGTCTTGCTCATCCCACCTTCTGACATATCCACCACGCCCCTCCCTTTTAGATCACACACATTCGTTCCTAATCCACCTCTCCGAGACATCAAAAAGTCCATTCTTTATCACCTGTGGAACCTTCCTGAATCGCTGGTCTTAAGATCCCCCCTAAAGGATTTCACGTCTGCTGCCCAACGTCACCTCATGGTGGTCTTAAGATCCTCCCTAGAGGATTTTATGTCTGCTGCCCACCGTCACCTCATGGTGATCTGAAGATCGTCCCTAAAGGATTTCACGCCTGCTGCCCACCGTCACGTCATGGTGGTCTGAAGATCCTCCCTAGAGGATTTCACATCTGCTGCCCACCGAATGGTGGTCTTAAGATCCTCCCTAAAGGATTTCACATCTGCTGCCCACCGTCAACTAAAGTGGTCTGAATATCGTCCCTAATGGATTTCATTTTGCTGCCCACCGTCACCTCATGATGGTCATCAGATCTTCCCTAAAGGATTTCATGTCTGCTGCCCACCGTCACCTCATGGTGGTCTGAAGATCCTCCCTAGAGGATTTCATGTCCACTGCCCACCGTCACCTCATGGTGGTCTGAAGATCCTCCCGAGAGGTTTTCACATCTGCTGCCCACCATCACGTCATGGTGGTCTGAAGATCCTCCCTAGAGGATTTCACGTCTGCTGCCCACCGAATAGTGGTCTTAAGATCCTCCCTAAAGGATTTCACATCTGCTGCCCAAGGTCACCTCATGGTGGTCTGAAGATCCTCCCTAGAGAATTTCACGTCTGCTGCCCACCGAATGGTGGTCTTAAGATCCTCCCTAAAGGATTTCACGTCTGCTGCCCACCGTCACCTAAAGTGGTGTGAAGATCGTCCCTCATGGATTTCACGTCTGCAGCCCACCGTTACCTCATGGTGGTCTGAAGATCCTCCCTAGAGGATTTCACGTCTGCTGCCCAACGTCACCTCATGGTGGTATAAAGTTCGTCCCTAATGGATTTCAAGCCTGCTGGCCAACGTCACCTCATGGTGGTCTTAAGATCCTCCCTAGAGGATTTTATGTCTGCTGCCCACCGTCACCTCATGGTGGTCTTAAGATCCTCCCTAGAGGATTTCACGTCTGCTGCCCACCGTCACCTAAAGTGGTCTGAATATCGTCCCTAATGGATTTCACGTCCGCAGCCCACCGTTACCTCATGGTGGTCTGAAGATCCTCCCGAATGGATTTCATGTCTGCTGCCCACCGTCACCTCATGGTGGTCTGAAGATCCTCCCTAGAGGATTTCACATCTGCTGCCCATCGAATGGTGGTCTTAAGATCCTCCCTAAAGGATTTCACGTCTGCTGCCCACCGTCACCTAAAGTGGTCTGAATATCGTCCCTAATGGATTTCACGTCCGCAGCCCACCGTTACCTCATGGTGGTCTGAAGATCCTCCCTAATGGATTTCATGTCTGCTGCCCACCGTCACCTCATGGTGGTCTGAAGATCCTCCCTAGAGGATTTCAAATCTGCTGCCCATCGAATGGTGGTCTTAAGATCCTCCCTAAAGGATTTCACGTCTGCTGCCCACCGTCACCTAAAGTGGTCTGAATATCGTCCCTAATGGATTTCACGTCCGCAGCCCACCGTTACCTCATGGGGGTCTTCAGATCTTCCCTAAAGGATTTCATGTCTGCTGCCCACCGTCACCTCATGGTCGTCTGAAGATCCTCCCTAGAGGATTTCATGTCCGCTGCCCACCGTCACGTCATGGTGGTCTGAAGATTCTCCCTAAAGGGTTTCATGTCTGCTGCCCACCGTCATCTCATGGTCTATGTCCACCACTATCCCATGTCCACCTCTGAGCTTTACGACACCCTGAGATCCTACGTGTCACCCTTCTTCTTGCGCCATAGGGCATCTATTTGTCGAAGTCGCCCTCTGTTGTTCTGCTCTTCTTTTTGTAATACTTGTATGTAAAAGGAAAAAAAGAAAGAAAAAAAAGGATTTCATGTCTGATTTCGTGCTCTTTAACAGCTTACAGGTAAATGTGCCAGAAATATATGACTTAATATACATAATACGTACATTGTCATAGTATCTGAACCTCATGGTGGTCTGAATCATAGTAAAACACAAAACAAATAAACAGTACAGTCAAGAACTAGCGCAGCAGTGATTTGGGAATGATACCCTGGTCTGACGATCTGGTGGTACGTTATAAGATGCACCCGATCACCCAAATCCAAGCAGGGTTAAAAAAAAAAAGAGAGAGAGAGGAAGAAGAGGCGACGAGACGGAGCGAGACAAAATGCAGGGAGAGGGTGGTGAGGGTGGCAAGGCGGGAAAATGCACGAGGCAACGGGTAGATTCGCGTCCCGCCTTTCGGAGAAGCAACAGCACGTCTCTGGAGCCACCACTGACAGCCGCGGTCGAGGCGATGGCGAACACCATGGCGGAGCACGTGTGCGAGAAGTACCACGACACCGAAGGGAACCTGCAACCTGCGTTCGCGTGTCCGCTGGACGAGCAGGACAACGTGCTCTTCTGTTGCGGCTTCTCAGACAAGAAGTACTGCTGTCTGGAAGCGGACCAGTACTTCCCCTACCCGCACGGATATATGTTATCCCTCAGGTACGTCTGCACGGGGCCAGGGATACGACCCCCTTGAATGCTTGATCCCGCATCCATTCTATATTTATATTCATTATTGTATTGCTATATTTATTATTATTATTATTTATTACCGATTTAAGCTTTGACATACTAAAGCCGGGATGAGCTTATGTTTACGTTTTCTTTAGTAATCTCATTTTATTCCTATTAAGGAGAACTCTTCTTCTTTCCTTTTTTGCCACGATGATGGATTTAGTAGTAGGTGTTGGATCGAGTGCAGCCACCCAGATGCTGGTTGCATCATTTTCTGTGAGCGCGTCTGCCGCTGATGCAATGCCTCTCTATAACCAGTGATCTCGTACTCACTTTGCCGACCTCGGAGGGATCACAGGCTGAGTCAACCTCACCTGGCGTTATTTCAACGGGATTCGAACTCAGGACTTTAGGATCCTAAGCCCGCCGCCCTAACCATTAGGCCAACACCAGGTGATGATTTAGTAGTAAATACGGTAGTTCGTTTTCAATGATGTATATTCCTCACTTCGGTTGGCTTGGCTGATTTCCCACCTTTTCCAGATGATCTTATAAAGGAGGATTTTTTTTTCACTTTCCTTCCATATATTTCATGTTATTCCTAAAATTGTCTTCATTTGCCACGATTATGTAAATAATTGGTGGGTTTTTTTCTAACTGTGTATTTTGCACACATATTTTGTCTTGAATTCTCACTTCTGGTGAGATTTGACGATTAAAATCTATCAAATCCTGTGTGATATTAATGGAAAAGATTTATGAAAATGGAATTAAATGGGGAATTAGCCTTGTAATTGTATTCAGCTCTGAAATTGCCTCTGTATTTCATGTGTGCGAGATTTGATTTACAAAAAGATAGTGAGGATTTAAAATATATTGTTATTAGGGATCCAATCCTTCCAGGATGGATACCTATTGTTTTTACGGCGTAGCCCAAGGGGCAATGCCATGTAGAACAGCGTTTGGCTGTCCGTGTGTCCCCACAAACGTACACCAATCAGAGCTGAGGATCTGGTCACATGACAGGGGGACGCATTTACTAACAATTACAGTTGCATATGTTACTAAAAGCAAACATAATAACGTTTTTGGGGTCCCACCTGGTGTCGTAAGGTAGGTATGAGGTTTCAGAAACTCCTCAATACAATTATGATTTTGAAATGCGATCGACACGGATCTTGCTCCCGAATCCAGAAGTGAACAGATGATGACGGTTCGCTGATTTGATATCTCAATACAATAGTGATTTAACATTATATTGTGGGAGCTGTGCTCACTATAAAGCCAGACAAAATGGACGACACAGGAACGAAGTTTCACCGAGCTATTTATTTAGCTCAAAACCAAAGAACTCAAAAGCACACTGAATCTGCCCCTCGAACGGGCGGCAATTTATATCGCAAACTGAACACACAAAAGCCACGCCTCTCAGGCGGGGTGTGGTATGCAAAATCGGTAAGTCACGTGTTCGCCCGAGAAGGGCAAGTCTGGACACGCCCGGGCGAGTCCGGACACGTGACCGCTCGCCGGTTGCGTCATCGGCCGGTCACGGACAGGCTCCCGTGGGTCCTATTGGGCCTCCGAACGGCCCCTAAAGAGGACCTCCAGGCTTCCACCGCCGAGCTGGTCTACGGCCAGCCACTGCGCGTGCTGGGCGAATTCATCCCTGACGCCACCGGCCCCTGGTCCGCGGCTCGCCAACGCTCGGACCTCCAGGAGGCCGCCAGGAGATATGCCCCCGTGCCCACGTCCCAGCACGGCTTCCCCCAACCCCACGTACCCCCAGCACTTCGCACTGCGGAGTACGTTTTTATCCGGCACGACGCACACCGGGGACACGTGACCGTGACCGCTCGCCGGTTGCGTCATCGGCCGGTGCACGGTAATTGTGTCATGCTTCCGGTAACCGCTACATGCGCCCCCCCCCCCCCCCCCCAGAATTAACCTGCACCGGGAGAGTCAGTTTGAGGGGGGTCCTGATGACCCGGCCGAAACGACCCCTGGCAATTCGTGTGGGGTTGGTAGGCGGCGTGGCAGTGGATGGTCCAGCGGGGGGCTTGGTTGACGGGGGACGGCCCCGTCGTGGAGGAAAGGCCAACCGTGGAGGTTAGTCGAGGTCCAAATGGGCCGGCTTGAGGCGGTCCACGGAGATGCGGTCCGGCTTGCCGCCGATGTCGACGATGAATACTTGTCGTCCCTCTGCAGGACCCGTAAAGGTCCATCGTACGGCGGCCGGAGCGGTCCCCGGTGTGCGTCGTGCCGGATAAAAACGTACTCCGCAGTGTGAAGTGCTGGGGGTACGTGGGGTTGGGGGAAGCCGTGCTGGGACGTGGGCACGGGGGCATATCTCCTGGCGGCCTCCTGGAGGTCCGAGCGTTGGCGAGCCGCGGACCAGGGGCCGGTGGCGTCAGGGATGAATTCGCCCAGCACGCGCAGTGGCTGGCCGTAGACCAGCTCGGCGGTGGAAGCCTGGAGGTCCTCTTTAGGGGCCGTTCGGAGGCCCAATAGGACCCACGGGAGCCTGTCGGCCCAACCGTCGTCCTGGAGGCTGGCTTTGAGAGCGGCCTTCATCGAGCGGTGGAACCGCTCGCACAAGCCGTTGGCTTGGGGGTGGTAGGCCGTGGTGCGGTGAAGCTTGACCCCCAAGGCCTGGGCGACCACTCCCCAAAGCTCGGAGGTGAATTGCGGGCCTCCGTCGGAGGAGATGTCCGAGGGCGCGCCGAAACGGGCAATCCAAGTGCCAATGAAGGCCTGCACCACGTCGGCGGATGTTGTTGATGCCAGCAGGACAGCCTCCGGCCACCTGGTGGTCCTGTCCACCATCGTGAGGAGGTGGGTGAAACCCCGCGAGGAGGGAAGGTGTCCCACCAGGTCCACATTGACGTGGTCGAAGCGCTGCGCGGGCACGTCGAATGGTGCCAACGGGGCCTGGGTGTGCCGGTGGACCTTCATGTGCTGGCAGGCGACACAGGCATTGGCCCAGTCGCGGACGTCCTTGCGGAGCCCGTGCCAGACGAACTTTGCTGCCACGAGCTTCTGTGATGCCTTCCGGCCCGGGTGGCAAAGGCCGTGAAGGGCGTCACAAATGCGCCGCTGTCATCCGGTGGGCACGATGGGGCGAGGTTGGCCCAAGGAAAGGTCGCACAGGAGAACTGTGCCTGTGTCCTTGAAGGGGACGTCGGCCAACCGCAGGCCTTTGTCCGCTGTCCGGAGGGCTTGCACCGTGGGGTCGGCGGTCTGGTCGGCCGCCATGCGGGCGAAGTCCACACCCAGGTGGACGGCATTCGCGCTGGACCGGGAGAGGCAATCGGCCACAGCGTTGTCCTTGCCCGCAACATGCCGGATGTCCATCGTAAATTCGGACACTGTGGAGAGGTGGCGCTGCTTGCGGGCCGACCACGGCTCCGTAACCTTGGCCATGGCGAAGACCAGGGGTTTGTGGTCCACAAACGCCGTGAACGGGCGGCCCTCCAAAAGATGGCGGAAGTGTCGAACGGCCAGGTAAAGACCGAGGAGCTCGCGGTCGAAAGCGCTATACTTGCGCTCGTTAGGGCGAAGCTGCCGGCTGAAGAAGGCCAGCGGTTGCCAAGCCACGTTCACCCACTGTTCATGCACGGCGCCCACCGCATAGTCAGAAGCGTCCGTGGTGAGGGCGATGGGTGCGTCGAGCGCCGGGTGTGCCAGCATGGTCGTGTTGGCGGGGGCCAGTTAGCGCCCGTGAACGCCGCATCCATCTCTGTGGTCCAGGCGACGTCATGCTTGGCCGGCTTGCCCTGGAGGGCTTCGTACAGGGGGCGCATGAGTTGGGCGGCGCGAGGCACGAACCGGTGGTAAAAATATACCATCCCCAAAAATTCCTGTAGGGCCTTGATGGAGCGGGGGAGCGGGAAACTTGTGACTGCCTCCACCTTGGTAGGCAGCGGGACGGCCCTGCGCTTCGTGATGCGGTGCCCCAGGAAGTCGACGGCCGTTACGCCAAACTGGCATTTCGCCAGGTGATGATGAGGCCGTGCTGGCCGAGGCGCTCGAAAAGCGTGCGCAGGTGGACGAGGTACTCCGCCCGGGAAGTGCTGGCGATGAGAATGTCATCCAGGTAGACGAACAGAAAGGTGAGATCACGCAGCACACTGTCCATCAGCCGCTGGAAGGCCTGGGTCGCGTTCTTAAGGCCGAACGGCATTCGGAGGAACTCGAAGAGGCCAAAAGGTGTAATTACAGCCGTCTTCGGAACGTCGGCCGGCCGGACAGGTACCTGGTGGTAGCCCCGAATAAGGTTGACCTTGGAGAAGATCACCCGCCCCGCCAAATGGGCGGAAAAGTCCTGTATGTGTGGTATCGGGTACCGGTCGGGGGTGGTGGCGTCGTTGAGGCGGCGGTAATCGCCGCATGGTCGCCATCCGCCACCCGGTTTGGGCACGATGTGCAGGGGCGAGGCCCACGCACTATTCGAGCGCCGCACAATGCCCAATCACTCCAGCGCGTCGAATTCCTCCTTGGCCACGGCGAGTTTGGCCGGGTCGAGGCGGCGAGCCCTGGCGTAGACCGGTGGACCTGTGGTCGGGATGTGGTGTTCGACGCCACGCTTGACGGCGATGGCCGAAAATGTCGGCTGCGTGAGGGCGGGAAACTCAGCGAGCAGGCGGGTGAAATCGTCCGCGGCCGGGAGTGCGCAGGCTAGCTTCGTCGGAGCAGAGCCGCTCAATGAGCAAGCGAGCGAGCTGAAGGTCTCCGCGTTGATGAGCCGACGCCATTTGACGTCAACCAAAAGCCCATGCGCACAAAGAAAATCTGCACCCAGCAAGGCCATGGGCACGTTCGCCGTGATGAAGTCCCACCTGAAGTGCTGGCCCCCGAAGCAGAATGCGACGCTGCGCGAACCGAAGGTGCGGATGGAGGAGCCGTTTGCGGCGACCAAGGTGGGGCCGCATAGCGCGGCCTGTTTGTCCTCCACCGAGGCGGGTATCACACTCATCTGAGCACCGGCGTCACACAAAAAACGCCGCCCGGACTCTGTGTCCGTGATAAACAGAAGGCTGCCTGAATGGCCGACGCTCATGGCAGGCAGCGAGCGCCGGCCTGGTCTTTTCCCGACCCGCCGAAAGTGCACGGTGGGCAGCACGTTCTGGCCTTCTGCCCGAACCTGGCGTGGTAATAGCACATGGTGCGCTCTGGTGGAGGCGTCGGGTTCGGTCGACGTGGCGGCCGCAGCCGTTAGTGGCGTGGACTCGGCCGGTGGAGGCGTCGGTCGTGGCGCGGGCATTGCCTCGGTCGGCCCAGGGTTCCAGGCGGCCGCTCCGACGTGTCGCCTGGCCGAGAAAAAATTATCGGCCTCCTTGGCCAGGGCGCGAGGGTCCGTGATGGGCGAATTAGCCAAAGCTAACCGTACCTGCCCGGGTAGCCGCTGGAGGAATAGCTCGCGGAAGAGGAAGTCCGGGCTGTGGTCACTGAGAAGAGCAAGCATGTGGTCCATGCTTTCGGATGGACGGGCCTCACCCAGCTCCGGGAGGTGTAGTAGTTGTCATGCGCGTTCGGTCTCCGTGAGTCGAAACGCACCGAGGAGTAGGCCTTTGAGCGCGTCGTATTTGTCGGCGTTCGGCGGGTGCTGGAGGAAGCTCAGAACCTGGGCAGCGGAGGAGGCGGTGAGCGCAGAGACCATGCGGTGGTAGCGCGTCGTGTCCTCCATGATGTTCCGCAGGGCGAATTGAGAATCAGCTTGAGCAAACCAAACGGCCGCGTGAGATTACCAAAAGCCCGGGAGCTTCAAAGCTACAGCTGACTCCATCGCCGTGTTCGTAGAAAGGGGTCACCAATTGTGGGAGCTGTGCTCGCACTATAAAGCCAGACAAAATGGACGACACAGGAACGAAGTTTCACCGAGCTATTTATTTAGCTCAAAACCAAAGAACTCAAAAGCACACTGAATCTGCCCCACGAACGGGCGGCAATTTATATCGCAAACTGAACACACAAAAGCCACGCCTCTCAGGCGGGGCGTGGTATGCAAAATCGGTAAGTCACGTGTTCGCCCAAGAAGGGCAAGTCTGGACACGCCCGGGCGAGTCCGGACAAGTGACCGCTCGCCGGTTGCGTCATCGGCCGGTGCACGGTAATTGTGTCATGCTCCCGGTAACCGCTACAATATTTTGATATAATAATACCATAGTATTAATTTGTGATTGGAATGATGAATGTGCTGTTTGGAATAAAATATATATAGATATAGAACATCCTGTCACTGCCTGACGATCGACTGAAGGTGGCACAGGAATGTGGAATTTATTGGTTCATTCATCGTTTGCCATTCGCCGTTTTTAACCCAAGTCATTCACGAACAGGCTGTCCATGTATGAAGTCATATGAATACTTACATTTATACTTACATGAAGCTAACTGGTAGCTAGTATCCCCCACCCAGGTCATACTATCATCTTCAACTAAAGTATCAAACAAGCCCGGCTACACCGTTGTTAGACTATCTGTCTTGTTTTCAGATTATTAGGGTACCACATGCCTTTCGGGGCTTTTGGGTTTGGTATATTTGCGTCTTTTGGGTCTTCGGGGTCTTTAAGGGTCTTTAAGTGTCTTTGGGCTCTTCAGGGTCTTCGGGGTCTTTGAGGGTCTATGTGTTATTTTGGGTCTTTTAGGTCTTTGAGGTGTTTGGGTCTTTAGGTGTCTTGGTGGAGTTAAATAATCTTCAAAGGTCTAAGGGGTCTCAGCAGTCTAAAGGGTTGAAAGGGATATTCCAACAGGACGTAATTAATAGACTGTGTAATTAATAGACAGGATACAACTGACGTTCAAAGAGTACGTAACTAAAAGATATATAGTCACACGGCTGCTCACCGCCTCACGGCTTCACAGATGATGCTTTTCCATTTTATACATATTTGAAGATGACGTTTTAGTCACAAATATACATACATACATACAATACATACATACATACATGCATACATACATACATACATACATAATTAATACTTAAACCGTACCAGTGCTCTGCCATCTGAGCTATCTGGGCGACCCTGACCAAGTATGCAATTTTCCCACACATGTGATTGCTACTCTTCCTGCCAATGCTTCCGGGGCACCCGCTGCCAACCATAGGAGCACCAATGGCCTGAACACGAGAGGGGCTTCCTCCAATAAACCATCTTCCATTGATGGCGTCTGTACATACAGACATATGCACATACATACATACATACATATGCATATACATACATACATACACATACATTCACACACACATGCATATGCACACACACACACACACACACACACACACACACACACATACATACATACATACATACATACATACATACATACATACACTTATAACCATATATATTTGCTCAAGATGATTTATTAATCCAACTTGGAGACAATATAAGACTTGATTGGTTTTAGCTCTTGTACAAATGATGTATTGCACTGTAGTTGATCTTAATCATGTTTATATGATGCCACTGTCATGGTAGCTGCCAGTAATGATCATTGGTTTCCATGACAACCATGGCATATTAAACATTTCTGCAAACGTCTCTAGAAAGTAATGTTTTTCCTTTGAATTTTCACTCTTTTGGCTCCACAATGTTGTTCGGACTGTATTGTTACGTTTGTGGGGTTAGTTAATGAAATACCTTAGTGAAGTTAGGATTGTGTAAATTTATATGGACCATGTGACGCGAAAAAGAAGCCCACCTCGATGTAACTAAGTAGGGAATCTGTATAGAATAAGATCGTATATGTGTCTCCATATGAGGGGTGGAGCTATGCTAATAAGGTAGGGCTTAAGGATAACCCCCAGTGTGTAATTGCCCCTATGATTTTTCCCTTCTGTTTCATTTCATCAAAACCCGGCCAGCCAAGCAATCAGCCCCATTGTTACAACACTGGCCATTAAACTGACATTGCCGGCAGTATCCAGCACATTTCATCGGGCAAGTAAACCTTGCCCCACAACCGCCAAAGTCATCCGAACATTCCCGAAGGGCAGCGAGACTCTGCCTTGAAGACTCGTAACGGAGAAACCACACCCCAGGCTTCGTGACTGGTTAAGGAGCCATGGGATGATGTAATGGGATGTCAGGATTAGTCGGGGAGTGACGTCAGCGAGGGACAAAGGAGGGTGCAACCCCCCCCCCCCCCCACACACACACAACCCCCCCCCCCTCTCTCTCTCTCTCTCTCTCTCTCTCTCTGGCCCTGGGGTGTGTGGCGAACAGTCACATTTTCCTCTCTCTCCGGAACTGGCAGTCGGACCAGGCAGTCACATTTTCCCTCTCTTTCTCTCGTCTGGCTCTCATCTGGAGTGGGCGCTGTTGTCTCGGGTGCTCTGGTGAGGAGACGTGTCGAAGCTTTGGAATTTTTACAACATTGGAGGAGGGGTGTTGTTGACTATGGTGCTTTTCGGGGGAGGAGAGAGCCGGGTCTCGCTGGTCGGTGGAAGCGAGGAAGGGCCGGTTGGCTGCTAGCTCACGCCTGGGCATTTTCGGTGCCATTTGTTGGAGTGTTTCCCGCGCGGGTGGCTGCACGGACTTCCAACGACCACCTGGCTCCTGGGGGCCATTTGAGACACAAAGCTGAGGGCCGGCCGGCTTAAAACATTTATTTATATTTAATATTTCCCCTTGTGTGTTTTCGTGACTGAGTGGAGACGTCTCACCGTAGGATTTATTTGACCTCCACCTTTATTTTGCCGTGCTTGACTTTCATTAAATTTATTATTGTGGCATTTTTCATTTGCTGTGTTTCTGTGTTTGTAGGTCGAGTAATAGAACCCCATGCGCCTGTCCGATCAGATAAGGCTTCGGGCCATGCTCACGCGCGCCAAAGATAATCCCGCCAAGTTTCGAAATACGTCTCGGAGTTAAAGCAACGTTCGGCTATCTGTCCAAGGCTGGTCTTCATCGGCTACGGACTTGACAGTACGTTTGTTTTATTAGGTTTACTCTCCATGAAATGGAGAGTAACCTATTATTACTGCTAGAGTTTTTCTTATTATTATTCTTCTGCCCTATTTTGCACCTCCGAAAACTTCATAATTAATGTTCTCAGCAACCGCCGGTCGGATTGACAGGAAATTTTCATCAAATGATCGTCTCGGTTCCTAGAATTTTTTAATGCTAATGATGACGTCATAGGTCACGTGGTATGGGCGCCATCTTGTAAAACAAATTCAACTTTTCCCCTCTGTATCTCCGAAACGGCCCAATGGAAAAATTTGAGGAATGGCTCATTCTGAAGAACTCTTCAATGGGAACAAAAGACATGTGTATCGAGTATATTAAAAATGCTAATGTTAAGAGTTTAGAATTCGTCAAACAAAAAATTTTCTCCCCTGAAAATGGGATTTTTTTCCCAGATGCTTAGTTAAAAAAAACTCAGATTGCAAAAAATTTCGAAGTCATACGTCATATGGTTCGGCCGCCATCTTGTTTTTCGTGAAAAAACACAAAAACCCCTTTTTCTCCACAACGGCTGAACGGATCGAGCCCAAACCTGGCATGCGTATTCGCATACCCATGACGAACAAAACAGTCAGCGAGCACGACGTCATCCGACACATGGTTTCAGAGTTATGACATTTTAAAGCTCAAACTAGAAATGGTATCACCTCCATAATTTGTGGAGATATCGAGTGGAAACTTTACACAAATGTTCCTCATGGGGGGATGTTTCAATGTTACTTTCTTTTTTTTTTTTGTATACAATATCGAGGCTCGTGAAAGAGCGAACATTAATCACACAGAAAGACAAACCGACACATAAAACATATAACATAGGGAGCGGTAGACAAGATGGGGAGAGAGGGGGAAGGACACAAACACAACATTTGAGAGCAGGGACCGAGAGACATGGAGACATCGAGAGATCTGAGAGAGGGCGAGGGCTTTGGGGGGGGGGGGGGGGGGGCGTGATACTTGAGACGTTTTGATAAGTCACATGGATTGGCCGCAATAAATAATGGAAGTTAAATTTTAAAAAGCTTGTAACTCTTGCACCACTGCATGGATCGACTTGAATGTTTAACGCAATGTAGCTCTTATCAAGCCGAAGAAGTGTGCAAAATTTCAAGATGATTGGATGTACGGTCTCGAAGCTATAAGTCTTCATTGTTGAAAGAAGAAGAAACACCAATTTGTCCTTCCAGAAAGTGATCACGATAACGCGATCTCCCGCGGTCATTTCAACCTCAAATGAAATTCCAATTGCAGAATTATCAATATGTGAGGCATATTAACAAACGAATGAAACAGATTTGGTGAAATTCTGACTATTTTTAACTTGATCGCATTTCACTCAAAGTTATGAGCTACTGAAGAAGAAGATGTCCATCCAGGACGTGATCACTATCACACGATCTCCCGCGGTCATTTCAACCTCAAATGAAATTCCAATTGCAGATTTATCAATATAGTCGTGCAGCTAAGCTAAATATAGCATAACAATTGCGCATTTTGTGGGGAAAGCACCAAATTTGGCACAGTAGTAGACTATCATATTGTGAAAAGATCTGGATATTGGGCCATCTCAGATTCAGAGATTTGATTTTTGCAAGGGTGTGTGTGTGTGTGTGTGTGTGTGTGTGTGTGTGTGTGTGTGTGTGTGTGTGTGTGTGTGTGTGTGTGTGTGTGTGTGTGTGTGTGTGTGTGTGTGGATGTGTGTGTGTGGATGTCTGTGAATGAGAGGGTTAGAATTGTGAGGAACAGAAATGAAAAAACGAGGTGTGTGTGTGTGTGTGTGTGTGTGTGTGTGTGTGTGTGTGTGTGTGTGTGTGTGTGTGGTGGGGTTTTGGGGTGTGCGTATGGAGGGGTGGGCAGATGTGTGTATGGAGGTGGGGGATGTGTGTGTGTGGAGGGGTGTGCGTGTGGGGGGAGGGGTGTGAGGGTGTTTGTGGGTGTGGGGGGAGTGGATATGTGTGTATGTGGGGGGGGGGGGGGGGGGGGGTTGGGGTGTGCGTGTGGAGGACGGGGGGTTGGATGTGTGTGTATGTGTGGGTGTGTGGGGGGATGTGGATGTGGATGTGTGTGTGGGTGTGGGGGGGTGGATATGTGTGTGTGTGGGGAGGGGTTGGGGTGTGCATGTGGAGGAGGGGGAGCTGGATATATGTGTTTGTGTATGTGTGGAGGGGTGTGTGAATGTGTGGAGGGGTGTGCATATGTGTGTGTGTTGGGGGGATGTGTGTATGTATGTGTGTGTGTGTGCGTGTGTGTGGATGTGCGTGTGTGTGGATGTGTGTATGTGTGTGGATGTGTGTGTTTGTGGGTGTGTGGGGGGGAGTGGATATGTGTGTATGTGGGGGGGGGGGGGGTGTGCGTGCGGAGGAGGAGGGGTTGGGTGTGTGGCTGTGCGTGTGTGTGAATGTCTGTGTGTGTGGGGGGGGGGGGGTGGATATGTGTGTGTGTGTGTGGGGGGGGGGTGGATATGTGTGTGTGAGGAGGTTGGAGGAGGTTGGGGTGTGCGTGTGGAGGAGGGAGGGTTGGATTTGTGTGTGTGTGTGTGTGTGGAGGGGTGTGTGTGTGTGTGTGGGGGGTGGGGGACTGTGTGTGTGTGTGTGGATGTGCGTGTGTGTGGATGTCTGTGTGGGTGGGGGGGGGTGGTGGATATGTGTGTGGGTGGGGGGTTGGTGGGGTTGGGGTGTGTGTATGGAGGGGTGTGTGTGTGTATGTGTGGAGGTGGGGGGGTGTGTGTGTGTATGTGTGGAGGGGTGTGTGTGTGGGGGGAGGGGTGTGGGGGTGTTTGTGCATGGGTGTGTGGGGGGGGGGGGGGTGGATATGTGTGTATGTGGGGGGGGGGGGGGTTGGGTGTGCATGTGGAGGAGGGGCAGTTGGATGTGTGTGTGTATGTGTGTGTGTGTGTGTGTGTGTGTGTGTGTGTGTGTTTGCATGCGCGCGTGCGTATAAAAGAGAGAGATAGAATTGTGAGGAACAGAAATGACAAAACGAGGTGTGTGTGTGTGTGTGTGTGTGTGTGTGTGTGTGTGTGTGTGTGTGTGTGTGTGTGTGTGTGTGTGTGTGTGTGTGTGTGTGTGTGTGTGTGTGAAAGAGAGGGATAGAATTGTGAGGAACAGAAATGAAAAAAAGACGTGTGTGTGTGTGTGTGTTGGGGGTGTGTGTGTATGTTTGTGTGTAGGGGGGATGTGTGTGTGTGTGTGTGTGTGGGGGGGGGGAGGGATGTGTGTGTTTAGGCGGGGGGTGTGGGGGTTGGTTGTGTGTGTGTGTGTGTGTGTGTGTTTGGAGGGGTGTGCGTTTGGGGGGAGGGGTGTGGGTGGGGATAGGGGGGATGTGTGTGTGTGTGTGTGTGTGTGTGTGTGTGTGTGTGTGTGTGTGTGTGTGTGTGTTGTGGGGTTGTATCAAAAGTGGGGTTGTATCAAAAGTGGGGTTGTATCAAAAGTGGGTGCGAGTAAACCGGTCATCACTGCCAGCAGTTTTAAAGTGGCAGTTCTAGTTTATGTTGAACTGCATGTGAACTGCACTGCATCACATAATGTGCATTTGAGGTCGCCAAACGCAGTTATATATCAGGGAAATTAAATGATGGGTCAATTAGCATCTTTCAGCAAGTGTACATGGTAAAGGATTATCAGTTGCAGCTCAGGATGAATCCAAACGTATGCTTCACAACCCCCTTTACCCCTGTTCCCCCCATTTCTCAGGCAAGGTACTGATTTTTTTTTGATGTAGCTTACACCTCCGCTTTCTGTCCCCTTTCCAGCGACATTGATGTTCCATTCACCAATTCATATTGCCGGTGTGCCTGACACCTTTTTTTACGAGACCGGTGTTTTTATAGTCAACGTGGTGTTTGTTGTTGACGTTCCATCCACAATGTATATCACTTCATCTTTTGGTCAATGATGGTCACGATTGTGGCCAATTCGTCCATGTATCAATATTGAAGTGATATACCCATCATGTGAAGATGTATGAAAGATGAAACCGCACGCAATAAGCAGAAAAATAATAAAAATGGCTTGATGGCCTGTAATTCATCACCTTTTGTAACCATAGCTACTCGTTGCTTGTCACTTGCTTCATCAGATGAGCCATCAAAGAACGAACACAAGAAATGGTGTGTATAACTCTCGGCTTATGGAAGAGTGATGTGACATAGGAAAGAAGGAAATGCACTGACAGAGCTTAGAGAGCAGGGTGGGCTAGACTGGAGTGTTGCTTATAAAATATACAGATGACACTGACCTTTCTGTGACTAAACTAAACAAGCCCTGTGCTTCGGCCTAATCGGGGGAGATGCCAATAATGTTCAGATATTTAGATTCCACAGAATCCAGGAAAACAATGCAATGCAGGGGTGCCAGCCTGTAGTGGAAAGCAGTACTGCATTGAGCTACAAGCAAAGACCTTGTAGGCTTTAGTCAATACAAAAAAAAATTCAAAGAAAGAGAAAGAGCGACAGAGGATATATAGTCGACTGCAGCTGGTCAACTTAGATATATGCCCATACCAACAGAGGTTTTTCCTAATGATTATTTGATTTTCTTAAGCAAACTGCACTTCTAAGTTGGCCTACAAAGCCAGTCCGTCCACTGGGTATCCTCTGTCGTGCAGTCTTTCCTTGGCACACCTGCAGTTTTATCCACATACAAGGTCTTCATCCACATATTGATGGAGTAATGCTCTCCCCTCTGGGCTGGTGCCCCTACCTCATACCCTGCTCAGCTCGACGCCATGGAAATCAAGGCCTTCAAGATCATTGGAATCTCCCGTGATGAAGATGAGTCTCTGGCCTTATCACTTTCATATCACAGACAGGTCGGTGGTCGCTGTCCACTATCGCCTCCTTCCAATCTTTCACCACCTGTCCTTTCTGTGCTCTGCCTCCCCCACTCTCAGCTTTCTGCAGGTGCATACGATCTGCCAGTAATCCCCTTCTGGTGACTGGTCTCCAAAAATCCAAAATCACTGCTCAGCTCCGCTCATTCGTTCGTCTTTTTCCCCCACCTGTGGAACCATCTTCCTCAGTCTCTTAAATCTCATTCTTTGCTTCATGGCTTCAAGACAGCTGTTCACCACCAAATGGGATCATCCCCCATCCACAACCATGAATTTATGTAATGCCGTTAACCCTCCCCAAGTCCACCCCTTTCTGAGTTTCCAGTTTTTCCTTCCACTTCTGTCAATGAGACTTTGTCGCTGTATCCATCTTGTCCACCCTGTGTCCTCATTCTTGCAGACATCCCGTGTTTCTCAAAGTCTCCTTCTATTTTGTCCCTCAATGCTGCTGTTGGTGAGCTTCTCCCCTCCCCCCTCTCTCTCTCTATTTTTCCTTTTGTTCTGTTATGTCCTGATCCGTTTATGTTTAAGCTCCTCCATGAGCCTCAGCAT
This sequence comes from Myxine glutinosa, assembly GCF_964187855.1. Lineage (NCBI taxonomy): Eukaryota > Metazoa > Chordata > Myxini > Myxiniformes > Myxinidae > Myxine > Myxine glutinosa. The sequence goes on from NC_136261.1 coordinate 49,618,510, forward strand.
TGTATACAAAAATTAATGTGCCACACACTGGGACAGGACGTGTTTCACCGAGCTGGAGAACAAAAGCAGTGAATCTGTTGTTGCTGTTGTTGTATAGCTCTTGACCGTTCTCTTGAACAAGCCCGCAGCACGGAGACATCCGATTGACCTCCCAGGAGCGACCCAGAGATACCCCACATCTCGGATTGTGTACCCCCTCTTTCACAAAGTCGGGTCCACGACAGAGTTAGAGAGAGAGAGGGTGAGAAAGAAAAAGAGAGAGAGAAAAAGATAGAGAGAGAAGAGGCAACGGGCCGGCTCATGGGGAGAATGGATGAAGAATGAATGGGGAAGATTTGGTCCCTGACTTGTGTTGGGGGGTAAAACCACCACGAAGGGGGCGTCCCTGATAGTTGTCAGTGAGCCTGTTGGAGTATGGGGTGCACAGGCGGTCCATCCTCTCTTTGCTTTGCTCCTCGTCTTTCTCTCCTTGGTGCCACTGGCACTGCTGTGGGGCTGGCCATGCCTTCTGCACTGCCTCTGCTGCTCACTCTGGAGACCTGCCTCGGGAGCCTGCTTCCACACCTGTATCCTTAAAGACACATGCTTTCTCCCCTTTGTGTCTAAGTGGATGAGTGCATGTGTCGCCATTGGTTCTTTCCTGTATTAAGTTAATTTTGGTTTACTGAGTGTGCCTTCATTTATTTACCTCTACTCAGTGTTTCAGTTTGTCTTTCATCTTGGGATTCTCCATTTTCTTTGTCCTGTGTCACTTTTGAATAAACCTGTTATTTTAAGTCTACGAGTAGCTTGATTACCTGCCTTATCTCATGCGTGCACAAACTGTTTCAGCCCGGGTTGTTTAATTCCAGGCAGAGATCACGTTTGTTAAACATTTGTTTTAAGAGACTGGCGGCATTTGGATCCCGACCAGGGGATAGCTATGCTATCCGCTCGAGTGTGACTCGCTTTAATTTGGCCATTCACGAAGTGCATTGCTTCATCGCGGCGGGTCCGCAGACCCATCGACGTGACAATATTATATCATTTCCTGTAGCACTACTCAACTCTGGTGTGAATCATGGGTGACAACACTCCAACTCGGAGCACTATCTGTTAAACACACTGTAGGTGGCAGTGGCTTTTTACCTCCGCCACCAAAGGTGGATGGAGGTTATGTTTTCACCCCTGTCTGTTTGTGAACAAGATAACTCAAAAAGTTGTGGACGGTGTCGGACGAAATTTGGCAGAGAGGTAGCTTATGTGACAAGGACGAAATGATTAGATTTTGGTGAAGATCCGGATTCGGATCCGGCTAGTATAATTTTTTAAGTGATTCTTCACCATTGGGAGATCGAGCCAAAAACAATATATAGCAGGATATCTCAAAAAGTTATGGATGGATTTGGATGAAACTTTGTGGACAGGCTGGGAGTGTGACAAGGCAGAATAGATTCAATTTTGGTGAAGATCCGGATGTGGATCCGGCTCGTAGAATTTTTTAAGTGATTCTTCACCATAGGGCCAAAAACGATATGAAGCAGGATATCTCAAAAAGTTGTGGGCGGATGTTTTTGATTAAATGTGATTTTGTTTTGTGATTTTCTGGTCTACTCTTGGATACAAAGCGTAAACTGTTCACCTGGCGGAGGTATGCTCGCTACTAAGTGCCATTCTAGTTAATATTGTAACATGAATCTGTGTGAGGCCTAAGCATATGAGACCCACTTGGCCCGAACCAGGTCATGCTCGTGTCAGTGTCCCGCATAATGCACAAATTGACGAGGAAAGATTCAGTATGGCATTCAGACTCGGCCAACTGTTGGAATTGGGTGGTCCAAAGCTGCCCTGAATCGGTTCCGGCGGTAGTTGGGTCTGCCAACAATTTAGCACGGTCTTGTCCACCTGTCGGCAGCACAGACGACCAGGTAATTAGCTCCTGACTAGTCAGGTTCACTGTTTTTTTCATTCAAATTTTTTGGAGATTAGAAAAACTATACATTTTTGGAATATTCAGAGCATGAGGAATCCAAAAAAATTAATGTTGGCATTTGCGTAGACACCTGCATGGCCGCCATTTTGGATTTTTAGACATAATTTGTGCTATCTTGGCTTCTAGTCAACCTAGAATCTTATTTAAATATGCTAATCCTATGTTTTCTGGGTCAAGAAAACCATTGGTGTGATTATTAGACTTCTAATCCGAACACTTGCATCACTTTTAGGAATTTCCAGATGACACTCAGGACAGTGATGAAGATCTGTAAAAGCATATTCCTGAACGGTATAGACCGAGTAGATCCTGTGTATAGGACTTATAGTTCAATCTGATACTAACAAGGCTAATTCTTGCTTTATAAACCCATACCGATAACTTCAAAGGACTTACAATATCATGTATTATGTAATACAGTTATATTGAAGGAGCCCGGGCTCCAGCATGAGACGGACAAAATGACGGGCAAGACACAAACTCGTCCGAGAAGATATTTATTCGTAAAACCACCTCGGGAACACTGAAAAGCCCGTTTATCGGGCTGCCTTATAAAGCACAACCAGAAACCGAAACCGAAAGCCACGCCTCTCAGGCGAGGCGTGCTTCGGTGGTCACGTGATCAACAGGTGCAGCTGATTATACCCGCACGTGCGGCACGCTTTGGTGGTCACGTGACCAGCCACTCTGGCGCCGTGGTTCCCCGCCGGTGACGTCACCGGCTGGAGCAAGGAGATTCTGATGCTGGTCTTGCTTGGGGGACCCATGGGTCGCTGCACACGCCCCCCCAGAATGGACTTGGTCCAGGGAGGTCAACCTGAGGGGGGTCCGGATGACCTGACCGAAACGACCCCTGGCCAGTCGCGGGGGAGGGAGGGGGTCTGGTGTGGTGGTGGGTGGTCGGACGGGGGGTGTAGTGGACGGGGGGCGGCCGCGCCGCGGTGGTAGAGCCAGCCGTGGCGGCTGGCCGACGTCCATGTGGGCCGGTTTGAGGCGGTCCAGCGAGATCCGGTCCGCCCGGCCGCCGATGCTGACAATGAAGGACTTGTTGTCCCGGCGTAGGACCCGGAAGGGTTCGTCGTATGGTGGCCGGAGCGGCCCCCGGTGCGCGTCGTGGCGCACAAAGACGTACTCCGCCGTGCGGAGTGCTGGGGGGACGTAGGAGTGGGGGTTGCCGTGGCGGGACGTTGGCACCGGGGCGAAACGTTGGGCGGCCTCCTGGAGGTCCGTGCGCTGGCGTGCGGCGGACCAGGGGCTGGTGGCGTCGGGTACGAACTCGCCCGGGACGCGGAGAGTCTGGCCGTACACCAGCTCGGCGGTGGACGCCTGGAGGTCCTCCTTGGGGGCCGTGCGGAGGCCCAAAAGGACCCACGGAAGCCGGTCGGCCTGCTGGCAGGCTGTGCAGGCATTGGCTCAGTCGCGGACGTCCCGTCGCAACCCGTGCCAGACGAAGCGTGCCGACACCAGCTTCTTGGACGCCTTCCGGCCTGGGTGCGAGAGGTCGTGGAGGGAAGCGAAAATGCGACGCCGACAGGAGACCGGCCCGACGGGGCGCGGTCGGCCTTGGGAGACGTCGCAGAGCAGGACCGTGCCCGCGAAGGGGACGTCAGCCAAGCGGAGGCCCGTGTCTGCCACCCTGAGCGCCTGCACCGTGCCGTCGGTGGCCTGGTCCGTCGCCATCAGGGCGAAATCCACGCCGAGGTGGACGGCGTTGGCGCCGGCCCGAGAAAGGCAGTCGGCCACGGTGTTGTCTTTCCCGGCGACGTGCCGGATGTCCGTGGTGTATTCCGACACGGCGGAGAGGTGGCACTGCTGGCGGGCCGACCACGGCTCCGTGACCTTGGCCATTGCGAAAATCAATGGTTTGTGGTCGACAAAGGCCGTGAATGGGCGGCCCTCCAGGAGGTGGCGAAAATGGCGGACGGCCAGGTACAGCCCGAGGAGCTCGCGGTCGAACGTGCTGTACTTCAGCTCGTTGGGCAGGAGTTGCCGGCTGAAGAACGCGAGCGGCTGCCAGGCCCCGTTCACCCATTGCTCATGGACCGCACCCACGGCGTAGTCGGAGGCGTCCATGGTGAGGGCGATGGGGGCATGGGGTACCGGGTGGGCCAGCAGTGTGGCGTTGGCGAGGGCCCGTTTCGCGTCGGCAAAAGCCGCGTCCATGTCCGTGGACCAGACGACGTCGTGCTTCGCCGGCTGGCCGCGGAGGGCGGCGTACAAGGGCCGCATGAGTTGCGCCGCTCGGGGCACGAAGCGGTGATAGAAGTTCACCATCCCGAGGAACTCCTGCAGCGCCTTGACGGAGCGGGGGCGCGGGAAAGCGGCGATGGCCTCGACTTTGGCCGGCAGCGGCACAGCGCCGTTCCGGGTGATGCGGCGGCCCAAAAAGTCGATCGTCGCCGCACCAAAGTGACATTTGGCCGGGTTGACAATCGAGCCGTGCTTGCTGAGGTGGCCGAACAGCGTCCGGAGGTGGAGGAGGTGCTCGGCTCTGGACGTGCTGGCGACGAGGATGTCGTCCAGGTAGGTGAAGAGGGAACGGCAGGTCGCGCAGCACACCGTCCATCAGGCGCTGGAACGCCTGCACCGCGTTTTTGAGGCCGAAGGGCATCCGGAGGAACTCGAAGAGGCCGAAAGGTGTGATCACGGCCATCTTCGGGATGTCGGCCGGGCGGACGGGCACCTGGTGGTACCCCCGAATCAGGTCCACTTTAGAAAAAATGGTCCGCCCCGCCAACCGGGCGGAATAATCCTGGATGTGCGGGACGGGGTACCTGTCGGGGGTAGTGGCGTCGTTGAGACGGTGGTAGTCACCGCATGGCCGCCATCCGCCCCCCGGCTTCGGGACGATGTGCAATGGCGAGGCCCAGGCGCTGCCGGATCGCCGCACGATGCCGAGGCGCTCCAGCGCTGTGAACTCGGCCTTGGCAACGGCGAGTTTGGCGGGGTCGAGACGGCGAGCCCGGGCGTACACCGGCGGGCCCGTAGTGGGGATGTGATGCTCGATGCCGTGCCGCACCGCGATGGCCGAAAACGTCGGCCGCGTGAGGGCCGGAACTCCGCGAGGAGACGTGCGAAGTCGTCCGCCAATGGGAGGGCGCAGGAAAACTCGGTGGGTGCGGCCCGGCTCAAGGCGCATGCCAGGGAGCTGAAAGTCTCAGAGTTGACGAGACGCCGGCATTTCACGTCTACCAGCAGCCCGTGGGCGCACAAGAAATCGGCCCCGAGCAAAGCCATGGGGACGTCCGCCGTCACGAACTCTCAGTGAAAGAGCTGGCTGTCGAAGCTGAGGGCGACGGTGAGTGGGCCGAAGATGCGGATGGCGGAGCCGTTGGCCGCGACCAATGGGGGGCCGCAGACGGCGGCCCGCCTGTCCTCCGCCGAAGCGGGAATGATGCTCAGCTGGGCGCCGGTGTTGCAGAGGAAGCGCCGCCCCGACGCTCGGTCCGTGATGAACAGCAGGTTTCCGGAACGGCCGGCATTCATTGCTGGGAGGGAACGCCGGCTCGCCCGTTTCCCGACTTGCCGAACGTGCACGGGGGTCAGCATGATCGGGTCTGCCGCCCGAACCTGGCGTGGAAATAGCACCAGGCCGGGTCCGGCGGGGGCTCCGGTCGACGCGTCGGGACCGGGCGATGTGGCGTCGCCGCTGCCAGTCGTGCCGGCCCGGCGGTCTCCGGGAAGGAAACTGCATCGCGGGCGCCGGGCAGGTGGGCGGAAAGGCTCCCGGCCGCCACCCCGACGAGCTGGCTCGCCGCTCCGGCGAGCTGGCTTGCCGAAGCGATCTTGTCGGCCTCCTTGGCGAGGTCGCGGGGGTTTACGATGGTCGTACCTGCCAGGGCGACCCGTACCGGGGCCGGGAGCTGGCGAAGAAAGAGCTCCTGAGACAGGAAATCCGAGGGGTGCTCGCCGAGCAACGCGAGCATGTAGTCCATGCGCTCGGACGGGCGCGTATCGCCGAGCTCAGGTAGGTCGAGCAGGCGTCGTGCGCGCTCATCCGGGGAAAGGGCGAACGCGCCCAGCAGAAGTGCCTTGATGGCGTCGTACTTGCCATCAGCGGGCGGGTTCTGGAGGAAGCTCAGGCAGCGGGCGGCGGTCGCGGAGCCGAGCGCGGCGACCACGTAATGGTAGCAGGTGGCGTCCTCCGTGATGCCACGCAGGGCGAACTGGGAGTCAGCCTGCGCGAACCAGACGGCGGCATGTGCTTCCCAGAAGGTGGGCAGCTTGAGGGACACTGCGGTGTCCATCGCGTGTTGCAAATTCGGGGTCACCAGTGAAGGAGCCCGGGCTCCAGCATGAGACGGACAAAATGACGGGCAAGACACAAACTCGTCCGAGAAGATATTTATTCGTAAAACCAACTCGGGAACACTGAAAAGCCCGTTTATCGGGCTGCCTTATAAAGCACAACCAGAAACCGAAACCGAAACCGAAAGCCACGCCTCTCAGGCGAGGCGTGCTTCGGTGGTCACGTGATCAACAGGTGCAGCTGATTATACCCGCACGCGCGGCACGCTTTGGTGGTCACGTGACCAGCCACTCTGGCGCCGTGGTTCCCCGCCGGTGACGTCACCGGCTGGAGCAAGGAGATTCTGATGCTGGTCTTGCTTGGGGGAGCCATGGGTCGCTACAATATCACAAATATAAAGACAGTGGTTTTAAATTACCTTTGTTTGTTGCTTTTCTATAATCCTGAGCACTATTTTGAGGCCTTAATTGGATTCCTTGACCCAGACAACATAGGAATAGCATATTTAATTAAGTTTCTAGGTTGACTAGAAGCCGAGATAGCGCAAAATATGTATTTTATGGCGGCCATTTTGAAAATCCAAAATGGCGGCCATGCAGGTGTCTATGCAAATGCCAACATTGATTTTTGGATTCTCCATGCTCTGGTGATTCCAAAAATGTACAGGTTTGCTAATCTCCCAAAATTTTGAACAAAATTATATTTGTTAACATAGTGAACCTGACTAGACGCTGAGTGGTGACGTTCTTTACCCCCTGGCTAATCCACATGGTTTGGTATTTGGAGTGTTTATAATTTGATGCATGGCAATTTTAACCGCGCATTCCCAGATGTAGTTCCGTTAAGTCAGAAGAGGCACATGGCTCAAATTACATGGTTTCTCCTTTATATATTTAATGAATAAATGGGGATGGAGGAGAAAAACAACAATTAATTTTAAGAAAGGGGAACAATAAAAGGCAAAAAAACGAGATACGAATACCAACGCCTTCTTAAATTCTGAGCGTTATGGATGCCAACACCATTCAGGGGACACAATATGTCAGCAGAGAGAGAGAAAGAAAAGTCTGTTGCGAATGATGATGTACTTCCCTCGTCCGATTGGGGATGAGTAGCAACTGTGGTATGATCAGCCCACTTGTCACAACGGAAACCGGCTCCAGTTTGGTAAAGGGTCTGCTCTAAACTCGCTCAGCCTCGACTACACCAAGTTGTCTGGGTGGCCCAGCTGTTTTGTTAAGCTCCCCACTTTCTTCACCTTCAGGAATGGAAGACCAGACAGGAGAATGGAAGACCAAGAGCAACAGGAGTAACAAACCCAATTACACATCAATTGCAACTCTAACAGTGCGATCCACTCTGCGCTTCTCCTTTTATAATGGTGGATGGGATGGCGTCCCTTCTGGTTGGTTCTTGTCAGTTCTCGATTTTCATCAGTTCTTCTTGGTTCTTGTCAGTTCTGATTGATGCCACCCACATTTCGATATGGGCATCGCTCCTTGGCCACCACTCTTGCTGGATGCTTGTTGGTGCTTGCTCATTTGTCAAACGGGGAAATGGCCACTCATCATTGGACGTCATTGGACGAGCGGTGCTTCTTCTGCCAAATCCATTCCAATTGGTCCCGCTGCACTGCCTCCCCGGATCAGCAATGCTGTTTGGTTCAACGAGTTCGTGAACAGTGTCCATTGATCAGTTTCTTCCTGATATTTTGCTTTTGCACATTCACAGGGAGGAAAGAATATGAAGAAATCCCGAACAACTTAGGACATTTTTATGGGCCGGGAGTTATTTTTAATAAAGACAAAAACAATGATGGGGTTTTTAGACAATTATGGGAAGGAGGATTGAGAAGGCACTGGCTACTGTTACGGATTTGTCACTTCCGTTGTGGTGGTTTTCATCCACTGTAAACATTTTTGATTCCACGTACTATTATTGTTTTCAAAAAGTTTATTGTGTATGAACTGTTTTCAAAAGGTGAAAAAGTTAGTGTTTAAAAGAAACAGGAAACCGGATCGGGAACCGGACGACGAAGAGGAAGGAGAGAGAGGAAAAGAAGGTGGAGCGAGTGGAGTCGGAGAAGAAGCATAGTTGCTTTGCGGTCTGGAGCGAACGTTGGCGAAAGACAGTCCCTCGTGAACTTTGGGTTTCCCAGGAAAGGGATTCCTGCGACAGAGTTGTCACTGTGAAAGATCAACCTGCGTGTCAGGTTTTGCGGTGGATTCTGAAGAGAATCATCGTCATCATTGTCGTGCCATTACGCCACGAGACCGGGCCATCGGCCATTTTGACTCGCGCGCTTTGCACATTGCGCAAGGTCTTTGCTTCGCTTATGCTTCGCTGAATGCTTCGTTCTCACCGCATTCAGATGTATCTGGTGTGTGTGTGTGCAACGCAGATTTTGAAGGTAAATCTGAGGATTTCCGACAGTGAGCCGTGGAACATCCATACCCGAGGGTGTGATTTCCCAGTCGCCTGGAGGGTGCCTTTGGATTTCCCAGTCGCCTGGAGGGTGCCTTTGCACAGCTTTGGCAGCAGGACTGTAACTGCCAACCCAACGGGATTCTGGTCTCGATTGGACATTGATCTGACGATCGCTGGAGCGAACAACTTTGGCTTGAAGCCGGGAATAAGAGACATTGGGAATGTTCTTGGTTCATTCACTTGGAGCACAGTGAGTTATATATTATGAAACTGATGGTACCATCATAGGACATATTGATTGTACTTTTGATTACTATTATTGTTGTGCTGTTATTCTTGTGTGATCTTAATACAATATTTGTTTGTGAGTAAAAATTGGTGTGGCTTCTCCATTGATCTTTGACATTCAGAATAACACATTTTTCTGCCGTGACTCCTCTCGGGGCTTGGAGGTACACCATGACCAGGGGGTCGGGGAGGAGCACGTAACAGAAATTGGGGGCTCGTCCGAGATATGGGGAACTTGTCCAAAATTGGCCCAAATTGAAATTTGGGTCCTCGTCCAGGATTAAATTCCCTAACATTCGTCTGGGATAGAATTACCTAACATTCCCAAAATTCCCAAATTTGGAATTTTTCTAACATTCCCAAATTTTTCAAAAAATTGGGAAAAAAATTGTGTGAAGGTTAACAGGTGTTAACTGATAGTCACCATGGTGTTTGATGCAGAACAGTTTGCGGCGTCCCCTAATGAGGCACAGTTCCAAGCGTTAAAAAGATCGGAACTCTTGATATTGGCCAAACATTTTAACTTGGAGGTCTGAGATCATATGAAGAAAGCGGAGATTCAGACATTGGTGGTAGAATATCTGGTGGGACAAGGAACATGGAAAGAGGTAGCCTTGGATTGGTTACCTGAGGAAAAAGAAAATGTGGAGCCCGGAAAATGGAGATGCAACTGCAGAGCCAGGAAAGGTTAAAAGCAGAGGAAAGGAGAGCTGAAAGAGAACTCGAGGAGAGAAGAGCAGAGGAAAGGAGAGCTGAAAGGGAACTCGAGGAAAGGAGAGTAGAACAGGAACGAGAACTCGAGGAGAGAAGAACAGAGGAAAGGAGAGCTGAAGAAGAAAGAAGAGCAAAGGAAAGAGCAGAGGCTTTGTTTTGTCTCAGCGGTTCTTTGATTGCGCTCGCAATTACTTTCGGTCTCTATTTTTCACATTCATGTTTGGTCTCTGTCTCTGTTTTAATCTCAACTCAAAAAAAAATATATATATATATATATATATATATATATATATATATATATATATATATATATATATATATATATATATATATATATATATATATATATATACAGTGGAACCTTGACTTACGAGTGCCCCAACTTACGAGTTTTTCGAGATACGAGCCGTCGCTCGGGCGGTTTATTGCTTTGAGATGCGATCCGAGTTACGAGCTTTCGCCACCCGGTCACGTGGTTATCTTGCCGTGCACGTACAGTACGTATCTCTGTCGTATAGCGCTGCATTTTTTTTCTTCGCATTTTGGTTATTTCGAGTTCACGCCGCCAGGTGGGTTCTGGTCACGTGGTTATCTTGCCGTGCACGTACAGTACGTATCTCTGTCGTATAGCGCTGCATTTTTTTTTTCGCATTTTGGTTATTTCGAGTTCACGCCGCCAGGTGGGTTCTGGTCACGTGGTTATCTTGCCGTGCACGTACAGTACGTATCTCTGTCGTATAGCGCTGCATTTTTTTTTTCGCATTTTGGTTATTTCGAGTTCACGCCGCCAGGTGGGTTCTGGTCACGTGGTTATCTTGCCGTGCACGTACAGTACGTATCTCTGTCGTATAGCGCTGCATTTTTTTTTTCGCATTTTGGTTATTTCGAGTTCACGCCGCCAGGTGGGTTCTGGTCACGTGGTTATCTTGCCGTGCACGTACAGTACGTATCTCTGTCATATAGCGCTGCATTTTTTTTTCCGCATTTTGGTTATTTCGAGTTCACGCCGCCAGGTGGGTTCTGGTCACGTGGTTATCTTGCCGTGCACGTACAGTACGTATCTCTGTCGTATAGCGCTGCATTTTTTTTTTCGCATTTTGGTTATTTCGAGTTCACGCCGCCAGGTGGGTTCTGGTCACGTGGTTATCTTGCCGTGCACGTACAGTACGTATCTCTGTCGTATAGCGCTGCATTTTTTTTTTCGCATTTTGGTTATTTCGAGTTCACGCCGCCAGGTGGGTTCTGGTCACGTGGTTATCTTGCCGTGCAAGTACAGTACGTATCTCTGTCGTACAGCGCTGCATTTTTTTTTTCGCATTTTGGTTATTTCGGAAAATTTCTTAGTTTTAACCATGGGGCCTAAGAAAGTGAGTGGCAAGTGCAGTGCTGAGAAGAAGAAGAGGATGATGTGCTTGGATATAAAACACGCAATCGTCGAAAAACATGAGCGAGGTGTCGAGGAGGACGTATATAACGGCAGAGGAGAAGAGCATGCCAGGCCACAACTTGTTCAGAATGCCGGCGATAGCTCGCCTTCTCTTTGTGGAAAACACGGTGAGATCCTTAACATCCAACAACTAATGGGACGCAAACGGGGCGCCCAGTTTAGCGGTACACACATTGATGAATCACCCTGCCTGTGATTCACCCATGACAGGTTATAGCTGGGTCGGGATTCAAACCCAGGCTGGACAGTTTAGACTTTAGAGTCAAGTGTGCGTACCTCCAGTCCAGGCCATCCTGCCAACTTGTATGCTGCATACAGGTGAAATATAAAGCGCGAGATATTTTTATATATACTGTATATTTAAAAAAAAATTGGTGTGGTTTTTGGCGGGCTGGAACGGATTAATAGCATTTCAATGCATTTCAATGGGGAAATTTGATTTGAGATACGAGCAATTTGAGTTACGAGCTCGGTCACGGAATGAATTAAACTCGTAAGTCAAGGTTCCACTGTATATATATATATTCCCTTCTCTGTTCTTATCCGTTGTTCGTTCTTATTTGTTCGTTCGTTCTTCGACCACGTTGTTCGTGATCACGTGTTCACGTCGTTAAAAAATGTTTCAACTGTCCCCTGAAGAACTGTATTCTGTCATATACGATAACACCTTTTTCTTCTTCTTCTATAAAAGGATGCTTTCGACTTGCTCACCAAATCGATTCATTCCAAAAAAAAATTCCATCTCTTACAGTTACAGTGCCTCTTTCATACATTCCCTAAACTCTCCAGAACTCCACCCATCCTTCAGCGTCCTCAAACGTATTTTTGACTCGAAGGTCTCAAGAAACTCATTTTGCAAGAAATGTTCGTTTCCCATGAATCGTACATTTTTCAAAATCCAATCTCACCCCTCCCCTCCAAATCTTCCCCATCACCCCTTGCCTCCAAAACTTCCCCATCACCCCTTCCCCCAAAAACTTCCCCATCACCCCTCCTCTTCAAAACTTGCCCATCACCCCTCCCCTCCAAATCCACCCCCTTGCCCCTCCCCTCCAAATCTTCCCCATCACCCATCTCTTTCAAATATTCCCCCTTGCCCCTCCCCTCCAAATCTTCCCCATCACCCATCCCTTTCAGATCTCCCCCCTTGCCCCTTCCCTCCTAAACTCCCCCCACACCCCTCCCCTCCGAGACTCTCCCTCACTCCTCCCCTCCTAGACTCCCCTCTCACCCCTCCTCTTCAAAGCGTCCTCCCCGCTTCTTCCCCCTTCCAACTTTCACCTTCATTTCCCTCAACCTTCTGCCTCAGTCTTCCCCCTCCTCAAATAACACCTCACTGCGCCTCACCCAATCACCAACAAACCTTTTGTCTGCCCCCATTCTTCCCTTTCTCCAAGCTATTCTGAAATCTCTGACACACCTTCAACAGCTCTCCCTACCTCTTCCTCCTCTTCCACATCTTACCCGACCTCTCCCCCCTTCCCCCCCCCCCCCGTTCTGTATCCGATGCTCCCCCTCCCTCTTCTTTAACAGTATGGACCTCAAACATCCGGGGCCTTCGCTCAAACTTGACTGATCTCTCCATACAGGTTGCTTCTGACAAACCAGACGTGATCTGCTTAACAGAAACTTTCCTCCTTCATGATGTCTCTGATCCCTTTGTATCTCTCCCAGGTTACTCCCTCCTCCGGTATGATAGATCTGAGCCTCGTCCTGGAGGGGGGGGGGGGGGGGGGGGTTGCTATCTTTATTAAAAAACTCTCTTCCTCACTCGCCCTGCACTGCCCTCTCTCCACCTCACACCCAGGAATACCTTTGGCTACGGCTTCCCCTTCGCTCCCACCTTTTGTTCATATGTGTGTTGTACCGTCCACCAAACAGTGATGACTCCATCTACATCTCGCTGTCTGATAATATGGACCAACTTCTATCTACCCATCCCAACTCTCCCTTCCTCATATGTGGTGATTTCAATTGTCACCATGCCAGTTGGCTGGGTGTGGGTACCTCTCTCACCAGCCTTGGCTCTTCAGCAAAGGACTTCTGTGACTCACTGGGACTGACACAATCTGTCAATTTCCCGACCCGGATCTCAGTCAACGGAGCATCTTCTCTTATGGACTTGGTTATGACTAACTTCCCTGAAAATGTCTGCTGCTCTTCTTCTGCTCCAATCGGCTCATCTGATCATGTGCTTGTTAAAGTGGACATCTCTCTGACCATTCTCAGAGAGCCTCCTCAGCGTCGACGAGTCTGGCATTTCACTCAGGCCAACTGGCACGGTCTTCAAGCAGCCATCAATCATCTGGACTCGTCTCCCATCTCTACCGCCTCTGACATCAACTCATCCTGGGAATTCTTCCAAAGTAAATTGCTCTCTCTCATGCACAGATTTATCCCATCTCGTCTTCAGTTGTCATACCCTTCCTCCCGTCCATGGTACACGGAATCTTGTGGTGAGGCTATTGCCCAGAAACAACTTGCTTTCGTCTCCTGGAAAGCAAATCCAACGGAAGGAAATCTCATTTCCTTACACAAAGCCCAAAACAAGTGTGTGTCCACCGTCAAGAGAGCCAGGAAACAATATCTCTCCGTTCTCAGGACAGAACTCTCTTATCTGTCTCCCTCTTCCAAATCCTGGTGGCGTCTGGTCAAATCTGTTTCTGGTGTTTGTTCCCCCTCCATCCCCTCCCTCACCTCAAACGGCCACACGGCTGACTCCGCACATGAAAAAGCTGAATGCCTCAACTCTGTGTTTGCCTCTAAATCTTGTGTCCCAAAGCCATCCCTCTCTGTACCCACCGTACCCAGTCGTACCCAGCTGCTCCTGAACTCCGTGTCCTTTCCTCCTGACAAGGTGGAAAAGTTTCTGTCAACCCTCGACTCTGATTCTGCAACTGGACCTGACGGCATCAGCCCACGGGTCCTAAAATCCTGTTCTTCCGCTCTTTCACTCCCTCTCTCTGTTCTCTTCATCCTCTCTTTTGCTCAAGGTCATCTGCCATCTGCTTGGAAATCTTCCAATATCACCGCGTTGCACAAAAAAGGTGCAAAAACAGATCCCAGCAACTACAGACCAATCAGCCTTCTCCCAATTATCAGCAAAGTCATGGAATCCATCATTGCTTCAGATATGAAATCTTTCCTCTTCTCCAATGGCTTGATCTCTGATCATCAATTTGGTTTCAGACCTGGTCACTCTACTCTGGACATGCTGCTTCTGCTTTCTCAACAATGGATGGAGGTCCTCAATGCCAAACAGGAAATTAGAGCTGTCTCCCTTGACATATCACGTGCCTTCGATACGATCTGACACCCCGCTCTGCTCACCAAACTCTCCTCTTTTGGTATCCATGGAAATCTCCACGCATGGCTGGCGGACTTCCTCTCTAGTCGTAGTCAACATGTGGCCCTGAATGGGTTTCTCTCATCTCCTCTTCCTGTTCAGGCTGGAGTTCCCCAAGGCAGTGTTCTGGGCCCTGTGCTTTTTCTGGTCTTCATCAATGATCTCTCTGACTCTCTTGAAAATCCTCTCTATCTCTTTGCTGATGACTCTACTCTCTGTCACTCCATTCGTCATCCCTCAGATCGGCAGTCTGCAGCCTCCTCACTCTCTGCAGACCTAGACAAAATCACAGACTGGGCAAACAAGTGGAACATGTCTTTCAATCCTGACAAATCTCACACTCTTACGATGTCTCTCCGAAAAGACCGACTGGACAACCCTCCCATCCACTTTCTGAATAATCCTCTCCAAGAAGTTCTGTCACTCAAGCTTTTGGGTCTCACTATCTGCCATGATCTTTCCTGGGAAAACCACATTTCAAATCTGGCCTCCAAAGCCAGTCGCCGAGTGGGCATCCTCCGTCGTGCGAAGTCCTTCCTTGGCACACCTGAGCTCCTCACCACATACATGGCTTTCATCCGCAGCTCAATGGAATACTGCTCTCCCCTCTGGGCTGGTGCTCCTGCCTCACACCTAGCTCGTCTTCACGCTGTTGAAACCAAAGCATTCAGAATCATTGGAATCTCCCGCGATGAAGCTAACTCCAAGGGCCTCTCACTCACTCACCGCAGGCAGGTTGGTGGTCTTTCCGTCTTCTTCCGACTCCTCTCTGGCCTTGCCCCCCCCCCAGCTCTCTCTGGGCTCTGTCCTGCAAATATTCCGACAGGTCGCACAAGATCTGCCTGCAACCCTCTTATGGTTAAACTGCCAAAATCAAGACTCTCTGCTCACCTTCACGCCTTCATTCCTCTTTTCTCCCGCCTCTGGAACAAACTCCCTCACTCTCTTCAATCCCACTCCACCCTCCAGGTCTTTAAAACCTGTTCACCACCATCTCTTATCTTCCCCCATCCAAAACCTTGATCTTTTCTATCCCCGCTAATTTCACCCCAATTCCACTTTTTTGAAATACCAACTTCTGTCCTGGAAGTCCTTGGTGTCCTTGTGTTTTATATTTCTCCCACCCCCCCACGCCTCCTCCCCCCAAGCCCTCTCCCTCCCACACATCTCCCTGCTCTTAAATGTTGTGTGCTCTCAAGTGTTTGTGTGCTTCCCCTTTTCTTGTCTTCCGCTCCCTCTTTTTATATATTTTGTTTGTCTGGTTGATTTGTTTGTGAAGTAAATGTCAGCTCTTTCACGAGCCTCGATTCAGTATACAAAAAAAAAGAAGAAAAAAAAAAGGAAAGGAGAGCCGAAAGGGAGTTAAAGGAACGTGACATGGAGTATCAGAAGGAAGTTAAACTCAAGGAGCTGGAATTAATGGGAGAGCGGAGAGAGGTCGTATCCATGCCGGCTAGTTCGACCACTAGTGAGACCGTTACGGATTCGTCACTTCCGTTGTGGTGGTTTTCATCCACTGTAAACATTTTTGATTCCATGTACTATTATTGTTTTCAAAAGGTTTATTGTGTGTGAACTGTTTTCAAAAGGTGAAAAAGTTAGTGTTAAAAAGAAACAGGAAACCGGATCGGGAACCAGACGACGAAGAGGAAGGAGAGAGAGGAAAAGAAGGCGGAGCGAGTGGAGTCGGAAAAGAAGCATAGTTGCTTTGCGGTCTGGAGCGAACGTTGGCGAACGACAGTCACTAGTGAACTTTGGGTTTCCCAGGAAAGGGATTCCTGTGACAGAGTTGTTGTCACTGTGACAGATCAATCTGCGTGTCAGGTTTTGCGGTGGATTCTGAAGAGAATCATCGTCATCATCGTCGTGCCATTACGCCACGTGACTGGGCCGTTGGCCATTTTGACTCACGTGCTTTGCGCATTGCGCAAGGTCTTTGCTTCGCTTATGCTGTTCTCACCGCATGTAGACGTATCTGGTGTGTGTTTGTGCAACGCGGATTTTGAAGGTAAATCTGAGGATTGCCAACTGTGAGCAGCGGAACGTCCATACCCGAGGGTGTGATTTCCCAGTCGCCTGGAGGGCGCCTTTGAATTTCCCAGTCGCCTGGAGGGCGCCTTTGCACAGCTTTGGCAGCAGGACTGTGTAGGAGAATGTTGAGAAGACTCAGGAGACTCCAGTGACTGAGACAGTTTTACAAATAAGGATTTATTATAATTAATAAGTCACTTGTTTCAAAACAATAAGGAACTATAATAACTAAACGAATTCAAGTCGATGGTTCTTCTTCGTTGGCCGGTCCTCTGCGCAGCGCTGTTCACAGGGTTCCGTTCCGTTCCGTAGGTCAAAGCTTCTGGTGACAAGTCTGACAAGTCCAAGAAATGTTCACGTTTTTATGGGCACAGCCGTGTTAATCCTCCCTGCGCTAATTTTAATCCCTTCTCCGCAAACGTTGCTCGGTCATCCATGCTGGCCTCACCGGCACCAGCTCGCCCCCCCCCCCCCCCCCCCACCAGGCGTTGACAACCATCCCCTCCTGCTGGGAGTTTCTCCAATCCTACATTTGCTTCACAATAGTGAAAGCCTAGGAATGTGCTCTAGCCCGGGGCCGTGACAAGGTGAACAAGAGATTTCCAGGTTTTGCTTATCTTCGTGTTCCCGAGGTCCAAATTCCTGACATTCTCTGAACCACCTGTTCACTCACCAATCTCAACCAATTACAAGTAAAGATCTATACTTCCACAACTGTAACTGCCAACCCAATGGGATTCTGGTCTCGATTGGACATTGATCTGACGATCGCTGGAGCGAAACAACTTTGGCTTGAAGTCAGGAATAAAAGACATTGGGAATGTTATTCGTTCACTCACTTGGAGCACAGTGAGTTATATATTACGAAACTGATGGTACCATCATAGGACATATTGATTGTACTTTTGATTACTATTATTGTTGTACTGTTATTCTTGTGTGATCTTAATACAATATTTGTTTGTGAGTAACAATTGGTGTGGCTTCTCCATTGATCTTTGACATACAGAATAACACATTTTCTGCCGTGACTCCTCTCGGGGCTCGGAGGTACACCGTGACCAGGGGGTCGGGGAGGAGCACGTAACACTACACACACAATCTTGGTGGCTGCTAATTGGGGCACATATGGCCATCTAATCTACATGCAATTAAGAAACTAGAGTGTTCATATAACACCTTACCCCATGCCGTCTTGAGAAAAATGGACAAGTAGAGTGTCTGCGAGCAGCAAATTTGTTTGGTCTTGAGGACATAAAATGCTGTAATATTTTGTCCAAGTACTGCCAGACAGGCAGACAGAGAAAATCTTTACATTACTCCTCTGTGCATAGCTGGTGTTGGCTTAATGGTTAAGGTGGCTGGCTTGAGATCTTAGGGTCCTCAGTTCAAGACGGTGTCATGTCATTGAAATAACACCAGATGGGTTTAATCAGCCTGTCCTCCTTCCGAGGTCGGCAAAATGAGTACCAGTTTAACAGTAAGAGGGGGCATTGCATTAGCGGCACAGCCACGCCCCCAGATAATGATGCAGCCAAGCAGCCGCAGGCTGCATACGAAACCACCACCACTCCTCAATGTGCATATGCGATCGGGACGACATTCCGTACAGTTTGCCAAATTTATAGCCAAAGTACTGCTAAACTACAGGTTTATTTTCCGATTCATGGTCCGAATCATGTTCAAAATATAGCATTCAATTGAAATTAAGTGGTTCCTCAATCATATAAAGCTGATATTTGGAGACAGACAGACAAGGTGAACCAATTGCTTATTCCCGCTTTTCGCTTCACACGTGGGGGAATAACCAGCTAACCAATAAGCCGCTTCTTATTCCCTATGGGCAATTTACGTACCAATATTATGATACTTGAGCAACCTCATTTATTTATGTAGCACACCATCTATGATTACCAATACATCAATCTATTGATTCTCATTATATCTTAAAGAGCAGGTTCACTTTCTATATGAGTATTCTTGCACACCTCCATCCCTCCCCTCTTCACCTATCTTTCTGCAGCACATCATCTTCCTCATCCTTGGTTGTCCATTCACCTCTTCCCAATGAAAACTGCACCCACTGCAAATGTATTTGGAATGATGTCTATTTTAATTATAAACTCATGCACAAAACAGCAAATATATTAGCTCTACCTTTAAGCTACGGTACAATAACAGTAGTAACGAAAACTAAATATAAAGTACGATAACATCACCAAACCCCATACAAATCTCTGCTCCCCAAGCGCAAATTTGGACAATACTGCAGTACCTGCGAACCTGGTGCTTCAAAATAACACCTTCGTTTCACATTCTTTAACAGTCCTGGAAACACCTTTATGAAATTGGACACAAAAGCTTCTCCACTCACAGACATGAGCTTTGAGTGCCTAGGAAACGCATGATGATTAATCAATGGGGTTTTTATGTCAAGGTTCACTTAAACATAGTGGAAAATGTTCATGTGAAGAGTTTTTTGTTTTTCAATCATGGTACCATTTTAATGTTTTCAAACATGGTGGTATCTGCAACATTTCATCAACTGCTTATTTTGTACCAGACAGCTCCATGTTCATTTGTTGACATTTAGCCTCTCCTTGCTCAAGCATTGTGATCTTGCTTTTTTTTCATTCTGATCAGGAAAGAGGTTCATGGCACCAGTGCACCAATATTGCTGTAGTGTTTGTGACTGCTTGCTTTGTTATAGTGTATTTCAACTATAGTACCTGAAAAAAGCATATAGCCATCTTTGTTGTTCTGTGCATGTTCCATTTTCACAACTAAACAGTGTTGGAGCACTGGTGGGTCTGGGAGTAGCTGCCCTGGTCCTGCTCGCGTTCCTCATCAGCGTGTGCGTCCTTTGCTACCTCTTCTTGTGCACCAAGCCTCCGGCCCGACTGGACTCTGGCCTTCGACTCCAGCCACTCGGTCTGTGACTCCTGCCTGGTAACCCAAGGCACCTGTTTTAAGTCTGAAAGCAGGACTCCTGCCTGGTAACCCAAAGTGCTGAGTTCACATGTTTGGTGGTTGGCGACAACAAAGTTAGTGCAGACATTGCTATTAAAGTGTTAGGAACCAAAAACAGAAGTAAACCCAATAATCTCCCTTAATGCACATTGTCCCCTCCTCCTCCCCAGGAAAAGTTGCAGGAAAGGCATCCAATGAAGGGGAAATCGTTTTGCCAACGACATTGCCAGAAGTTCCTTCTGGTACCCGACAGCATCCCCTCATTCCACCTCTTACTTGTGAAACACCTCTTCCCTCGGAGGAAGCTGTGGGGGAAACGGGCAAGGGCTCCACTCTACCTGGACTGGTATCAGCAAGAGTTTGAGAAAAGGTTTTGGAGAAAAGTATGAGGAAAGGCTAATGGGGTGGGGGGAAACAGACATTCCACCAATAAATGTAAGCCCACTTCCCCCACCCTTTCTCCCTAGTCTTGTTGTATTACAAACGCTTGATTAGAAATAGCTGTTATGACCTTTTGACCTCGTTGGCATAAGAAAAAGATTGCTAAGGCAGTCCATGCCAACATAAAAGGTTCTCTTCGGAGAGGAGTTGTTGCCTGTTCATAATAACACCAAGCCTGCCCTTTGGGCATCTCACAGTTGAGCTTGTTAACAGTATTTTCTCATTAACGTTTAATCAGTCATTGGCTTTTGCACTAAATATTATGATCTTGTTTTCTTGGTATTCTGTGCAGTAATCATGTTTTTAATTACATGAAACCACTTTTTTGGAACAAAGGTTTCCATCAAATGGGACCGCCAAACGGTTTTTATATTTATTGGTGCTGGAGTTGTATTCAAATTCAAAATGTCGTTTTTTTTAAAGAAAAATCAAATACAATGTCTAGGCACATAGAAGAGCTGACCAACGTTGGGCAAATGGTGAAATAAGTTAGCAATCGAGTGTTGGGGAAACAAGTGGGTATTGGATGAGCAGAGACCAGGTAGGCTAGTAGAGCTTGAAAGTTACGGCGGCTGGTTCGCAGAACTCCTGCAGGTATATGCAAGTTGCCATTGACTTTTCAGTTTGCTGGTGAACATTTGCCAGTTGAAATCTCCAGACTGACTGTTTCCTTGCTGTAAACCGCCATTTATCACGATATAATGTTTTCCTTTGACTTGAAATAGTCAATGAAACTGACAACAGGATGAAAATACGAGTAACATACAAACACTTTTGAACAGCCATTTCAAGACCCTGTTGAAAATCCGCATGACTGCAGCAGGCTGTTGTCTTGTGTTTCTGAAGCCAGACTTAAACGAGTAACTTGCTAAAACATTACTTAATAGCAAATTTAGTTAAATGTTAAAATTCATATATATAGGGGTTATAATCATCGACAAAGGAAAAGATAGAGAGAAGGGGAAGAAACAGTGAAATCGGCAAGTAACAGGGTTGAATTAGAAGGGGTTAATAGGGGAAATACAAATTATGCGTCAGAATGGGGGCTGCATAAAAATCATGCATACGAGATGGCAGGGCACTGCATGCTTGAAGCATTGGAGGGAGGAGTGATAAAAAAACAGCCTCTGAAAGGTACAGTCACGTGAAAAAGTAAGTACACCCCATGTAAAGTTTTGACTTTTTCAACATATTTCAACATACAGCTATTTGATCTTCATTTCAACAATATTGATAGATGAAGGTGATATAATATAACAAATATCATGAAACATTTACATTTTGTAGTCCATTGTATAATTTAAATAAACATAAATGCAAATTTCGCATGTGGAAAAAGTAAGTACACCCCGACATTTATCACGACTTCAAATACCTAAAATTAGAATCGGGTGCACCAGCTCAGGTGCAAATGATTAGAACATTGTAAGAGAGGATCTTGGAGGAACCTGTCTTATTTAAACCTCAGACATTTAGTTTGGTTTGCTCTTTGTTGTTGAAGTGTGCGGCATCACCATGCCGAGATCAAAAGAGCTCTCTGATGCCTTCAGAAAGAAGGTTATAGATGCCTACGAGTCTGGGCAGCGATTTAAAAAGATCTCCAAACAATTTGGAATCAATCATTCGACTGTCCGGAAGATCATCTTCAAGTGGAGAAGATTGCAAACAACTGCCGACTTGTTCAGGCCAGGCCGCCCCAGCAAAGTTCAACCCGAGAGCAGACCGCAAGATGCTGAAAGAAGTCTCGAAGAACCCCAGAATGTCATCACAGGACCTACAGGTAGCTCTTGCCACTGTTGATGTCAAAGTGCACGAGTCTACGATTAGAAAGAGGCTGCACAAATTTTATCGACATGGGAAGTGTGCCAGGAGAAAACCTTTGCTGGCCAGAAAGAACATCAGGGCAAGACTAAAGTTTGCCAATGAACACCTTGGCAAAGACCAGCACTTCTGGAACAATGTGCTCTGGACAGATGAGTCAAAGGTAGAGCTATTTGGCCACAGTACCAGAAGACGTGTTTGGCGAAAACCAAAGACAGCATTTGACCACAAGAACCTGATACCAACTATAAAGCATGATAGTGGAAATATTATGGTTTGGGGCAGCTTTGCTGCATTAGGGCCTGGGCAGCTCACCATCATAGAATCCACTATGAATTCTTAATTGTACCAGAGGGTGCTTGAGGATAATGTGAGGCCATCTGTCAGAAAGTTGAAGCTCAACCGAAAGTGGGCCTTGCAACATGACAATGACCCTAAACATATCAGTAAATCCACCAAGGAATGGGTGAAAAGAAAGAAATGGAGGGTTCTGGAATGGCCAAGTCAAAGCCCGGATCAAATCCCATCGAGATGTTGTGGGGGGATTTGAAACGAGCTGTGCATGCAAGAAACCCCTCAAACATCGCACAGCTGGAAGAATTCTGCATGGAGGTGTGGGCAAAAATTTCTCCCAGTCGATGTCAGAGACTGGTAGATAGTTATAAGAAACGCCTACTTGAGGTTGTTTCTGCCAAAGGGGGCAATACCACCTATTGGAGCCAAGGGTGTACTTACTTTTTCCACATGCGAAATTTGCATTTATGTTTATTTAAATTATACAATGGACTACAAAATGTAAATGTTTCATGATATTTGTTATATTATGTCACCTTTATCTATCAATATTGTTGGAATGAAGATCAAATAGCTGTATGTTGAAATATGTTGAAAAAGTCAAAACTTTACATGGGGTGTACTTACTTTTTCATGTGACTGTAGTTCCATATACGGGGGAAGCGAGGAACAGAGGAGTTGAGGTGTGCAGTCAACCAGGAGTTTGGACGTTTAACCAGGAGGAGCTTACTGCAAGAATGCTTGCATCCTAGTATTGCTGGGGAAGGTCAGAGGACAGAGCAGAGGGAGCAATGTCAGAGAGAGCAGAGGGACCACCGACATGTGTGCAATGCGAAAGCAACATACGTTGTTCCGCCTTGGCACAATGATATTGAAAGTTTTAGATTCCATAGAATCAATCCAGGAGAGATAATGCTGGGGCATCAGCCCATAGAGGAGGGCAATACTCCATTGAGCTACATACAGATACACTGCAGACTGCTAGTAGTTCTGATTTTCCAAGGAAATACTTGGATCGACGGAGGATGCCCAGTCTGCGGCTGGCTTTTGAGGACAGCTTTGCTATGTGGTTGGCTCAGGAGATGTCATGGCTGATAATGAGGCATATAAGTTCAAGAGACAGTGGTGATCATTGAAATAGACAGGTGGATTAGTTTGACGAACCTACCGGAGAGACAGTGTGAAACAGTGCGATTTTCCAGAATTGAAGAACATGCTCCATTTATCAAACCAGC
Source organism: Myxine glutinosa (assembly GCF_964187855.1). Classification (NCBI taxonomy): domain Eukaryota; kingdom Metazoa; phylum Chordata; class Myxini; order Myxiniformes; family Myxinidae; genus Myxine; species Myxine glutinosa. Next base: position 49,641,745 of record NC_136261.1, read on the forward strand.
ATCTAATCAATTCCAGATCAGTAGAGAGTGCCACAGCTGCTGTCTACCTACCACTGGAATGGGTACTGCACAACACAATGTGGAGTCATCTGCACAAAGGAAGAGAGGATTTTCCAGAACATCAGATAATTGATTGATGTAAATGAGGAACGAGATTGAACTTGCCACACTACCTTGGGGAACGCTACTGGGAGAGGGGAGGACAGGGCTCCATTGACTGCAATATGTTGACTGCATGAGTGGAGGAAGTCAGAAATTCAGATAGGAAAGCGGCCTTGAATGTCACAGGCAGGTACAGGGACTTGGCAAGCCAATCAGGATGTCAGACTGTCACATGCCTGAGATGTGTCCAAGGAGACATTCCTGACCTCTTCATTGAGATTTAGGGCCTCAAAACATTGCTGAGAGGAAAAACAGCAGCACATCAATTTCAGTTATATCAGAAAATAAAGCAGAAAAATAATGACAAAGAAAGAAATCATATATTTATCGTTTATTTTGCCCGTGCATCTTGGGACATGAACAAACCTTGATATTTGCTTAATTGCAGTAGCAAATGGCCATACGTCTTGTCAGATGGTATTTTAAGGCAGTGCCACTGCCAATGGGGGTGGTTGCAGAGGCGGTGTCAAGATTTATTGGAAACTTCTCAATCTTACTGGGAGAGAAGTTCATGTTCTGCAGAGAGCATTATCTTATGAGGGAAAGAGTGGGTAAGGGAAAATATTGCTTTTTGGGTGACCCTTTTACTTTTTCATAGGTCAGTATAACTCAACTTGATACTGATGAATACTGGTTATTACATGCCACTTGCAGTATCATTAGGGAAGGGACACTTTGGAATGATGGGCATTTATACTTTGAAATGACGTCTTTTTTTGGCCATTTTTACTTTGGACTCCTTGCTGATGGTTTATTAAATGTCCAAAAAGTCAACCAAGGCCTGGGGATGCATTAACATGAACTAGAAAATAAAATTTGATGCAAATTCACCGATGGATATGTTTCCACCTGCATTAGATGTCAACCCACTGTTACATTTGATCTCAATTAAAAGTCAGATGAAAATTTAAAAGTAGCAAAAATTTTTCAAAGGTCACATGGCCTTTGACCTGTTGAACCCGTAATTGAGTCGGGTCATAATTGTATGACAGTCCATAACTTTTGCCAAGTTTGATTCAAATCTCTTCTGTGGTTCACAAGTTATTATGGTAACACAACAATGATGGACAACGAGGCAAACAGGCTGAAAACATAAAGTGTAGATGTGTGAAAACCTTTAACGCTATTCCATCTACCTAATGGCATTTTGCAATGTGGAGCCTCAAAGGGGATACATAGAATACTGTAGATTTGAGAATGAATGATTTGCATGCGGACTCAGAAACCTACACTCACTAACACAGAGACCGATTGCAATAGCCTCTGCTGTCCCTTCAGGAAAGGACCTGGTTCAAAGAAGAACGTGAACATCTCAGTTCATTCTAAAAAGCTTACAGAAAGTATGTGGATTGAAATCTGGTTACTGGGTAGGCCACTGCAGTAAGCTGCATTCACTGTCATGTCCGTGGGACCATTCCTGGACAATCCCAGCCTTGTGGCAGGCATGGGGAATTATCCTGCTGAAGAAATCCATTCGCAGATGGATACACGGCTGCCATGAAGGGATTTTTTTTTTGTTTTTTGTATACAGAATCGAGGCTCATGAAAGAGCTAACATTTATCACAAAAATAAATCAGAGACAAACAAACAAAGTATATAAAAAAGGGAGCGGTAGACAAGATGGCGAGAGAAGGGGAAGCACATAAACAACATTTGAGAGCAGGGACATCGGGAATGTGTGGGAGGGAGAGGGATTGGGGGAAGGCGGCGTGGGAAGGGGGGGGGGGTGGGAGAAGTATAAACACAGTACACCAAGGACTTCCAGGAAAGAAGTTGGTATTTCAAAAAAGTGGATTTTGGGTGAAATTAGCGGGGGTAGAAAAGATCAAGGTTTTGGATGGGGGAAGATAAGAGATAGTGGTGAACAGCTGTTTTAAGACTTGGAGGGAGGAGTGGGATTGAAGAGAGTGAGGGAGTTTGTTCCAGAGGTGGGAGAAAAGAGGAATGAAGGAGTGAAGGTGAGCAGAGAGTCTTGATTTTGGCAGTTTAACCATAAGAGGGTTGCAGGCAGATCTTGTGCGACCTGTAAGAATATTTGGGGGACAGAGCCCAGAAAGAGCTGTGGGAGCAAGGCTAGAGAGGAGTCGGTAGAAGACAGAAAGATCACCAACCTGCCTGCGGTGAGTAAGTGAAAGGCTCTCGGAGCTAGCTTCATCGTGGGAGATTCCAATGATTCTGAACGCTTTGGTTTCAACAGCGTGAAGACGAGCTAGGTGTGAGGCAGGAGCACCAGCCCAGAGGGGGACACAGTATTCCATTGAGCTGCAGATGAAAGCCTTATATGTGGTGAGTAGCTCAGGTGTGCCAAGGAAGGACTTCGCACGACGGAGGATGCCCAGTCGGCGACTGGCTTTGGAGGCCAGATTTGAAATGTGGTTTTCCCAGGAAAGATCATGGCTGATAGTGAGACCCAAAAGCTTGAGTGACAGAACTTCTTGGAGAGGATTATTCAGAAAGTGGATGGGAGGGTTGTCCAGTCGGTCTTTTCGGAAAGACATCGTAAGAGTGTGAGATTTGTCAGGATTGAAAGACATGTTCCACTTGTTTGCCCAGTCTGTGATTTTGTCCAGGTCTGCAGAGAGTGAGGAGGCTGCAGACTGCCGATCTGAGGGATGAGGAATGGAGCGGCAGAGAGTGGAGTCATCAGCAAAGACATAGAGAGGATTTTCAAGAGAGTCAGAGAGATCATTGATGAAGACCAGAAAAAGCACAGGGCCCAGAACACTGCCTTGGGGAACTCCAGCTTGAACAGGAAGAGGAGATGAGAGAAACCCATTCAGGGCCACACGTTGACTTCGACTAGAGAGGAAGTCCGCCAGCCATGCGTGGAGATTTCCATGGATACTAAAGGAGGAGAGTTTGGTGAGCAGAGCGGGGTGCCAGACGGTATCGAAGGCACGTGATATGTCAAGGGAGACAGCTCTAATTTCCTGTTTGGCATTGAGGACCTCCATCCATTGTTGAGACAGCAGAAGCAGCATGTCCAGAACAGAGTGACCAGGTCTGAAACCAAATTGATGATCAGAGATCAAGCCATTGGAGAAGAGGATGCACCTGATTGGCAATGATGTTCAGATATCCTGTGACATTCAAACATTGCTCCACTTTTATCAAGGGGCCCAATGTGTCCCATGAAAACACACCCCACACCATCACACCACCACCAGCAGCCTGCAATGTTGACACACGGCATGATGGATGCATGTACTCGTGCGGTTTTCTCCATACCCTAGTCCTCCCATCAGCGTGAAACAGCAGGAACCAGGATTCATCAGACCAGGCAATGTTTTTCCAATCCTCCAGTGTCCAGTGTTTTCCTTCCTTAGCCCACTGCAACCGCAGATTCTTGTTTTTCAATGAAAGAAGTGGAACTCTGTACCGTCGTCGGCTGCCATACCCCATTCGTTCTCAAGGTACGACGAGTTGTGCATATTTTTATGGGTCGTTTGGCACCAATGTTGTATTGGACTATCAGTTGACTAACTGTAGCCCGTCTGTTGCTCTGCACAATTCGTGTCAGCCTCCTTTGGCCTGTTTCATCAATGAGCCGTTTTCGACTAATGGCTTGCCATTGGCCAGAGGGCCTTTGTGTGATGGACCATTCTTGATACACACGGGAAAGTTTTGAGCGTGAAAACCCCAGCAGTGTTATAGTTCTTGACACACTCAAACCGGTGCGCCTGGCACCTACTACCATACCCCGTTCAAAGGCACTTAAATCTTTTGTCTTGCCCATTCACCCTCTGAATGGCACATATACATAATCTATTTCTCAATCATCTCAAGGCTTAAAAATCCTTCTTTAACTTGTCTCCTCCCCTTCGTCTACACTGATTCAAGTGGATTTAACAGGTGCAATCAAAAAGGGATCATAGCTTTTTACCTAGATTTACCTGATTAGTCGATTTCATGAAAAGAGCAGGTGTTCCGAATGTTTTGTACACTGAGTGTATATCGTGCTTTTGATAGTCTAGCATTCCGCCTTGCTCTCTAGACTCTCTGCCTATGGTATGCAAAGCTAACTCCACACATGGCTTACGGACTTCCCCTACTCTCAGCCAACATGTGGCATTCAACAAAATATTTTCATCTCCTCTCCATGTCACCCCCTGCCGTGTCATCCTTCTGACATCTGACAGGCAGGCTTCCCTCTATCCAGAGCTTGACAAAATCACAAGCTGGTCAAATCTTACTATAATTCACCAAATGTCCGTCCGTCCGTTCGAAGGTACCGCAAAAACGGCTCAACCGATCGCAATGATATTTTGGGTGGGTATTCCTGGGACCCCTGGGAGTAAAATAGGCTATATTGTTTTTACAATTTTTCCAAGTTTTCCAGTTTTTCCAAACACGATGGAATAATATTTACCAATATGAACAGTGATGTGGCTTTTTTTAAAATTCTACAAATACTGTTTATTCTACGTACCAGGAGAGAGTAGATAGACTCCTGATGAACTCTTCCTATATAAACGTGCATCTCCAAAGTAACATGGCAGCGTGTGCAAAGCGACTGAGAAACAGGTGTAGCGGCCGCTTCCATGTTACAAATTCGGCGCGCACTCTTCACACATAAACGTGCGACTGAGAAAGACGTGTAGCGGCCGCTTCCGTTTTGCAGAATGAAATCTTTTTTCTAAATTGGCGCCATGTACTGTTTAGATTCTGATGACTTGCGTGTGACATGATTCAATGGATGTTTATATGAATCGTTTAAAATAAAAAAAGCCTTCAATTTCTGATATTTTGCCTTTTCATTTGGGCTTCCCAATTGAAGCCCTGCCCATAGGGTGGGTACCATTGCTAGTCTTACTATAATTCACCAAATGACTGCCCGTCCGTTCGAAGGTACCGCAAAACGGCTCAACCGATCGCAACGATATTTTGGGTGGGTATTCCTGGGACCCCTGGGAGTAAAATAGGCTCTATTGTTTTTCCAAGTTTTCCCATTTTCCAGTTTTTCCAAACACGATGGAATAATATTTACCGATATGAACAGTGATGTGGCTTTTGTTGAAATTCTACAAATACTGTTTATTCTACGTACCAGGAGAGAGTAGATCGACTCCTGACGAACTCTTCTTATGTAAATGTGCGGCTCCGAAGTAACATGGCAGCGTGCGCAATGCGACTGAGAAACAGGTGTAGATTACAAATTCCGTGTTACAGATTCGGTGCGCACTCTTCACACATAAACGTGCGACTGAGAAAGATGTGCAGCAGCCGCTTCCGTTTTGCAGAATTCAATCTTTTTTCAAAATGGGTGCCATGTACTTTTTAGATTTTGATGATTTGCGTGTGATATGATTCAACGGATGTTTATATGAATCGTTTAAAATAAAATAAAAAGCCTTCAATTTCTGATATTTAGCCTTTTCATTTGGGCTTCCCAATTGAAGCCCCGCCCATAGGGCGGGTACCGTTGCTAGTAATTGTAATGTCATTCAATCCTGACAACTCTCACACATTCACTATCTCTGGAAGGACCATCTGGCAAACCCTCCGATCTACTTTCTTAACAATCCTCTTGAGGACGTTCAATCATTCATAATGTTGTGTCTCACTATCGGCAATGATCTTTCTTGGACAAAACACTTTTCAAAGTTGGCCTCCAAAGCCATAAAACTGTGCATCCTCTATGGTAGAAAGTCCTTCCTTGGCACACCTGAATTCCTATCAACCTACAATATCTCATCCACAGCTTCATGGAGTACTGCATTCTTCTATTCATGTCACTAACGCATCTTTGATACATGCCACCCACAATGCGTAATGAGTCGAATGACACATATACAATAAAATACAAGGAACTAAAATGCAAGAGGAGGCCATTAAGCCCATCTTGCCTCGACATTTCTGCCACCATCCATATTAGTGGGGGACCGTGCATGGGTAATTTTTTCTTTTCATTTCAAATTGATGCAAAAGTTTCATTTTTAGTACCAATTTGAAGGTAAGGGCCGAAAGAACAATTTTGGTTCGAGTGTCAAGCACTCAGATAAAAAATGGGGCTTCTGGGGACGTGGGGGGTTCCCGCCCCCCCCCTCCCCCCCACCGGCCTATGCAAAATATGGAAACTGTTATAACTTTTGATTGGATGATCCGATCTGAACATATGAGGTATGTATGGATTCAGGATCAGGAGTAGCAACTTGTATTTCAAGCATATTGCCCATATAAGCAATAATTTTGCCGGTATCGGCGCATATCCACAAATAGAGACCAATGGTCATAGGCCCGGTAAGCTGAAACATGTTTTTTTTTTTTAATAAACTGGACAATTATACTCAGACCCAATGATATAGTGACATTTTTATTTATCTTTTACCTGTGCTACATTATGGTGGTGAGTAACTGCTTAGACAATAATTGCTTGAATAACTCCTTGAACAATAGTTTTAATAAGAAAGTGGCTGACAAATCGACCATATATACATGCCAGTATTGGAAATTGTTCTGGTCCAGCTACTTCTCGCATTTGCACTTGCACAGACGTGTGCACTTCAACTTTGCCCTCATGCACTTGCACAGAGCGCAGGTACTTGTGCAAGTGCACTTCACATCCAGGTAGAATACATCCTTGGCGTGGGGCAGCGAGGTCCAAATGGGAAGCAGCTTGCTGTCCTCTTCCTTCCACCCATGATTAGTGGGGTTGTTGACAGGCATCATGGACCTTTGGGCTGTTGTCCAGATGCTCGCTTGGAAGACACTCCTTTTGAGATGTTGATCCAAAGCATCACTCGTTGGGGGAATTCTCTCCACATCCCTAGTCATCTGTGAGAACACCCTCATTCGGACGAGGTCAATGTCATTGTCCTCGTTTGACTCATTGGAATACAGCCCACAGACAAAGTTCGTTGCCACTTCTTTCAGCCTTGGCGATGTTTGGAATGGAGTGTCGACGATAGTTGCAAATTCCTCCATGAGGGATGGCACTTCGTGCATCAACTTGCAGCAGTATCGCTTACCCTTAAACTTGAAGGAAGACGTGCTGCCTGATCCAGTGAATGCGTGGAAGAGGGCCATGGCTTTGCACATTGTTGTGCCCAGGTTTGTGGCGATAGTGTTCAGGGAGATCATTCTGGTTGTCTTTCCCGCTTTGAAGGAGATCCAGATTTCTGCGGCTGGATTCAGAGCCATGATGTGATGGAAATTACTCAGAAGAATTACGACAACATCTGTCTCCAGTATGAACCATCCCAAGTGACGATGTTTGGAGGGCATGGAGGAGATGTACTGGGACACGAGTGTTAGCTTCCTCATGGTTGCATTGATTCATTGGTGGACTGTTTCCAACATGGTGAACTTGATCACCTGCAGTGATGTAGACATCATTGTCATCTGGGAACTGTCCTTCTGTTATCTTTTTTGACAGGAATGAGAACAGTTCCTTCTTGTTATCAACGTTCGCCAGAAACTTCTGCCAATTTCCTGGGATTTTGGCAGTCCCAGATACACGTTGTCGGGTGCCTGTTCCTCGTTTTTCCCTTGTGCCTCCTTTGATTGTCAGTGCACAATACTGGTCCCAGACAATGTCTACTCTTGTCGATCTTTTCAAGTCGTGGCAAACTCCTGTGGTGAAATCCTTGTCGAAATATGAATCAAAGGTGTTTCCTTGGACAGTTGTACCAGGAAGTGAGTGTATCAATACTCCACCGTCAATAAGAATGAAGTCGTAAACATCTGGCGCAACTAGCTCCTCATCGACAGAAATGGCACGACTCGTACTGGCTTCCACGATGTATACCAACAAATCTGACTTGGTACAAGAGTTGAGTGACCCTTTGGATGACAACGCAGGTGGGTATGGGGAAGATTCGTGATGAAAAAATCCTCCAAATCCCCCCCAAAAAAATTTTATACGAGTGATTGACACTCGAACCAAAATTGTTCTATAGGCCCTTACCTTCAAATTGGTACTGAAAACGAAACTTTTACATAAATTTGAAATGACTGAGTGTCCGGGCACCCCGCTATATACTCCACTATCCCCAATGCTTCTAGGTACCTATCTAATTCCAGTTTAAACCTATCTTGCTGTATCTGCTGTCATTACCTTTACAGGGAGACCATTCCATACAATAATTACTCTGAGTGAAAGACCCCTGCCTTAATGTTATCCTAACTCTCTTCCTCTTCACTCTCAAGCTATGATCCCTTGTCCTATCACTGTTTATGCTTCTGAAAAACTCTTCCACACTTATTCTGTCTCTACCCGTTATTATCTTAAACATCGCTATCAGATCCTCTCATAATCGCCTCCTTTCTAATGTATAAAGTCTCGTCTCCTTCAGCCGCTCCATCTAGCCACTCTGCTCCTTCAGCCGCTCCTTCTCTCCTTCAGCTCCCACATCTATTTCCACCTCCAGATCCTAATCCTGTGTGTCATGCTCAAAGACAGCCCCTTGCATTATATAATATATTTCATTGTTCTTACAACAATTTATTTATGCCTCAGCACCTTACATTTTTATGTTGAACTGTATATGCCAATATTTTGCCAAATCTATTAAAGTATCCAGACGTTCCTGAATGTGATCACCACCCCTCTCGGCTATCTATCTTACCTCCAAGTTTAGTGTCGCGTGCATATTTGGAAAGCTAACTCTTAACCCCACTGTGCAAATAATTGATGTAATTTGTGAAGAATAACTGTCGCCGGTAATCTATATAAATGAAACAGTGTGTGTGTGTGTGTGTGTGTGTGTGTGTGTGTGTGTGTGTGTGTGTGTGTGTGTGTGTGTGTATATATGTTACCGATAGACTCCTAAATGGAGAGGCGCACGTGCTTGATATTTGGCAGATACATGGCCATTGAGCCTGGGAAGGACATGGCCTACCTAAAAATATTTGACGAGATCCATATTTTTTATTCATATTTACCTCACTGCATTTCAGCGAGGAACATTATACACGGAATCTCAGCATGTGCCAGAGCAGCTCGCTGATTCGCTCAGAGCGATCACGTGATGTTCCATCCTCGCCGCCAGACCATTGAACTGAAAATATATAGAATGACCATTGCCATTCACGCCACACAGGTGGAGATGCAGCTACCGGGCGCCATCTTGGTTGGCACTCGATGCTGGGCGATGGTGATTTCCGTCACGCGTTTGCACGTAATTCAGAGCGAAAAGCGATTGCGTTTTTTCACCTTTTATGCGATCGTGTTTTGTGTCGATTTTTGTCGATTTTGTGCGATATGAATTAAACGTCTTTGAAACAGGTATGAAACGTCTTTCCACAACCCTTCCTTAACCGATTGAAGCAGTTTATTGCCGCACAAAATGGCATTTTAACAGTTGTCTGGCTTTTAAAATCTGGGACACGTTCAAAACAAACGAGATCCACGAAGCGAGTTGGTCTAGTCGTGCTAACCAAGATGGTGACACGGCGGCTACACTTTTCACGGAGCATGAGGGTTCTATATATTTTCAATTCAGTGCGCCAGACTCGCTCACGTACTTGATTTGTGGCATAGACATGGCCATTGGGCCTTCACGGTGTAATTTGTGCGATGCTTTTGTCCGAGTGAGCTTGAGTCGAGTGGGCGAATGTACGGGTTGGGAATGTACAGGTCTCCCTTCCCCTGCCCGGCACTGCCCGGCACCCTTCCGTACTTCCGGCACCTGCCCGGCACCCTTCCGTACTGGAGGGCATCACAGGATCGGTGAGTCTCCAAAATCCGCTTTGTGCTGTTGTTGCGAAGATGCAAGACGATGTTGCGATTGTTGTGTTGCTCTCCGACCATGAGAACAGCAACGTCATTGTTGACTGGCCCTCCCCTTCCTCCCCCCTCCCCTTCCCTCCCCTCCCCCTTCCCCCTCCCCCCTCCATCCTCCCGTCCCCCCTCCATCCTCCCCTTCCCCTCCCCCCAATCCCCTACCCTTTCCCCCTCCATCCTCCCGTCCCCACTCCATCCTCCCCTTCCCCTCCCCCTCCCCCCTACCCTTCCCCTCCCCCTCCCCCTACCCTTCCCCCCTCCCCTTACCCCACCCTTCCGCCTCCCCCTCCACCCCTCCGCCTCCCCCTCCACCCTCCCTTCCCCCTCCATCCTCCCCTTCCCCCTCCATCCTCCCCTTCGCCCTCCATCCTCCCCTTCCCCCTCCATCCTCCCCTTCCCTCCTCCCTCCCTCTCCTCTCCCCCTCCCCCTCCCTTTCACCCCTCCCCCCACCTCCCCCCTCCCTTTCCCCTCCCCCTAACCCTCCCCCTCTCCTCCCCTCCCCCTGTTCCCCTCCCCTTCCCCTTCCCCCTCCCCCCGTTCCCCTCCCCCGCCCGGCAATGCCGGGTACTTCTGCTAGTCTAAAATAACAAGCATTCTGAGTATTGCGCTGCAATACATGTCCCCTACCAAAGTTCAAAGTGCCATAACTTTGTCAAAAATGATCGAATATGCAAATTTATGCACGGTTGATGCTGGTTTTCAAACTTGATCTGAGGTATGCTGAGACACGTGTGTCACGCCTCACCTCGTTGATAAGCCCACAAGGTCGCTCCGTGGAGCGGCCTGCACGTATTGCACTGTGTGAATTATATAAATTATTACCAACTCACGGTCTGAGGTACTAGCGATTCAAGAGATATACATTTTTTTTTTCCGTTTAATTAACGATATCTGCCAAACCACGTGCCCTATCACAAATTCCAAAAGGACATTTTAGTAGACTGACATGCTGAACAGATTTGTGAAGATTCCCCTCGATTAGATCAAAAATGAGGGAGGGGCTCGGTTTTAAAGGTTCATGCTTAAAAACGTCATAACTCTGAAACCATCAGTAATCTTCTATATATATAAAACACTGTGTGTGTGTGTGTGTGTGTGTGTGTGTGTGTGTGTGTGTGTGTGCGTTTAGGAGTCTATCGGTAACCTTACACACACACAGAGAGGCTCACGTGCTTGATATTTGGCATAGACATGGCCATTGAGCCTGGGACGAACAATCCAGACGAACAGCCTGGGACGAATTGAGCCTGGAAAAATATTCGAGATCCATATTTTTTATTCATATTTACTTCAGCGCATTTCAGCGAGGAACATTATACACGGATTCTCAGCCGGTGCCAGAGCAGCTCGCTGATTCGCTCAGAGCGATCACGTGATGTTCCATCCCCGCCGCCAGACTGATTCGCTCACAGCGATCACGTGATGTTCCATCCCCGCCGCCAGACCACTGAACTGAAAATATATAGAATGACCATTGCCATTCACGCCACACAGGCGGAGATGCAGCTACCGGGCGCCATCTTGGTTGGCACTCGATGCTGGGCGATGGTGATTTCCGTCACACGTTTGCACGTAATTCAGAGCGAAAAGCGCTTGCGTTTTTTCACCTTTTATGCGATCGTGTTTTGTGTCGATTTTCTGCGCTATGAAGTAAATGTCTTTGAAACAGCTGTGAAACGTCTTTCCACAACCCTTCTGTAACCGATTGGAGCAGTTTATTGCCACACAAAATGGCATTTTAACAGTAAGTTGTCTGGCTTTTAAAATCTGGGACACGTTCAAAACAAACGAGATCCGCGAAGCGAGTCGGTCGAGTCATGCTAACCAAGATGGCGACACGGCGGCTTCACTTTTCACGGAGTATGAGCGTTCTATATATTTTCAATTCAGTGCGCCCGACTCGCTCACGTACTTGATTTGTGGCATAGACATGGCCATTGGGCCTTCACGGTGTAATTTGTGCGAGGCTTTTGTCCGAGTGAGCATGAGTTGAGAGGGCGAATGTACGGGTTGGGAATGTACGGGTCTCCCTTCCCCCGCCCGGCAACGCCGGTACTGGAGGGCGTCACAGGATCGGTGAGTCTCCAAAATCCGCTTCGTGCTGTTGTTGCGAAGATGCAGGACGATGTCGCGATTGTTGTGCTGCTCTCCGACCATGAGAACTGCAACGTCATTGTTGACTGGCCCTCCCCTCCCTTTTCCCCCCTCCCCCTCCCCCTCCCTTTTCCCCCTCCCCCTCCCTTTTCCCCCCTCCCCCTCCCTTTTCCCCCTCCCCCTCCCTTCTCCTCCTCCCCCCTCCCCCTCCCTTCTCCTCCTCCCCCTCCCTTTTCCCCCTCCCCCCTTCCCCTCCCCTCCCCCCTACCCCTACCCCTACCCCTTCCCCTTCCCCCGCCCCCCTTCCCCCTCCCCCTTCCCCCTCCCCCTCCCCCTCCCCCTCCCCTTCCCCCTATCCTCCCCCACCCCCTATCCTCCCCCTCCCTTTCCCCTCCCTTCCCCCTCCCCTCCCGCTATCCTCCCCCTCCCTTTCCCCTCCCTTCCCCCTCCCCTCCCCTCCCCCTTCCCCTTCCCCCCTCCCCATCAATGTTCGTCTTTTATTAATCATCCACTTTCTAAAACTCCCCTCTTGCCCCTCCCCTCCAATTACACCCCCTTGCCCCTACACTCCTAAACTACCCCCTTCCCCCTCCCCCCTCCCCCTCCCCCTCCCCCTCCCTTCCCCCTCCACCCTACCCTCTCCCCTTCCCCTCCTCCCCCTCTGCCGTCCCCCCTCCCCCTCCCCTCCCCTCCCCTCCTCCTCCCCTAACCCTCCCCCTCCCCCTTCCCCTCCCACCCCCTCCCCCTTCCCCTCCCACCCCCCTCCCCCTCCCCCTCCCCCCTCTTCTCCCCTCCCCGCTCTCCCCGCTCTCCCTGCTCTCCCCTCCCCCTCCCCCTCCCCTCCCCCTCCCCTTCCCTCCCCCCTCCCCTCTCCCCCTCCCCCCCTCTCCTCCCCCTCCCCCATCTCCCCTCCACCCTCCCCCCTCTCCCCTCCACCCTCCCTCCTCTCCCCTCCCCCTCCACCCTCTCTCCTCCCCCCCCCCCCCCCCCGTCTTCTCCCCTCTCCCACCCTCTCCTCCCTTCCCCCCCCCGTTCCCCTCCCCCTCCCCTTCCCCCTCTCCTCCCCCGCCCGGCAATGCCGGGTACTTCTGCTAGTTAGTCCCCTACCGGTGTACACCGGAGGGGACTATAGGTTTGCACGCCGTCCCTCCGTCCGTCAGTCTGTCAGTCCGTCACACAAAGAACAGTTTTCCGGACCTTTTTTCTAAACGCTTAATGCTAATGATTTCAAACTTGGCGCATGGTTTCCTCATGATAAGTTACAGATCAAGTTCTAACTTCACGACGTTTCGATCATTTTTGACAAAGTTATGGCACTTTGAACTTTGGGAATTCTGATAATTCTGATGATCCTTAACTCAATGCCATTTTAAGTTTTAATTCCTTTAAAAAAGATTTTCTCTGCAATAATTGGACCGATTGAGATCAAATTTTCACCGTAGGGGGGGGACTCGGTCTGTGGAATATTTTAATGGTAATTATGACGTCACGGGTCACGTGGTTCGGGGCGCCATATTGGTTTTCGTGAAAACACGAAAACCCCCTTTTCTCTGCAACGGCTGAACAGATCGAGGCCAAACTTTGCAGGCAGAATCGCATACCCATGACAAACAAAAAAGTGAACGAGCATGACATCATGCGTCACATGGTTTCAGAGTTATGACGTTTTTAAGCATGAACCTTTAAAACCGAGCTCCTCCCTCATTTTTGATCCAATCGAGGGGAAACTTCACAGATCTGTTCAGCACGTCAATCTACGAAAATGACCTTTTGGAATTTGCGATAGCTTACGTGGTTTGGCAGATATCGTTAATTAAACGAAAATATTTATAAAATGGATATCTCTTGAATCGCTTTATTGATCGACGTGAAACTTCATACTATAGTAGATGTCATGAAGAGTAACAAGTGTGCAGAATTTCAAGATGATTGGATGTACGGTCTGGAAGCTAGAAGTTGTTATTGCGTGAAGAAGAAAAGGTGTCAAGTGTGCTGATTTAATTATTTATCACATGTACAGACTGAAAGCATCGTTGGACACAACCTGTCGCGGTCATTTTAACCTCAAATAATATTCTAATTTAAGATTTGTCAATAGCTGAGGTATATTAACAAACGAATAAAACAGATTTGGTCAAATTCTGACTTTTTTTTAACTCGATCGCATTTGACAGAGTTGTGACAAGCTGAGGAAGAAGAAACCTCGCATTGGCTTCTCCAATGTGCCATAAAAAAATGGATATCTCTTGAATCGCTAGTACCTCAGACCGTGAGTTGGTAATCATTTATATAATTCACACAGTGCAATACGTGCAGGCCGCTGCACGGAGCGACCTTGCGGGCCTATCAACGAGGTGAGGCGTGACACACATGTGTCTCAGCATACCTCAGATCAAGTTTGAAAACCAGCATCAACCGTGCATAAATTTGCATATTCGATCATTTTTGACAAAGTTATGGCACTTTGAACTTTGGTAGGGGACATGTATTGCAGCGCAATACTCAGAATGCTTGTTTATTATATTTTTTGGTTCACGATCAAGGATCGATGTGTATATATATGTTGCTCGGCTTGGCTCCGCCCCTCCGGAAAGCATTCGCTTTGTCGCGCTGTTGACGTTCGCGAGACGAGGCTGATGACGCGCAGTGTGACTTGAGGAGAACTCGAGAATAAACAAGAGATATCCATTTTAAAAAATATATTCGTTTAATTAACGATATCTGGCAAACCACGTGCCCTATCGCAAATTCCAAAAGGACATTTTAGTGCTGAACAGATCTGTGAAGTTTCCCCTCGATTGGATCAAAAATGAGGGAGGAGCTCGGTTTTAAAGGTTCATGCTTAAAAACGTCATAACTCTGAAACCATGTGACGCATGACGTCATGCTCGCTGACTTTTTTGTTCGTCATGAGTATGCGATTCTGCCTGCAAAGTTTGGCCTCAATCTGTTCAGCCATTGCAGAGAAAAAGGGGTTTTCGTTTTTTCACGAATTACAATATGGCGGCCGAACCACGTGACCTTTGACGTCATAATTACCATTAAAATATTCTACAGACCGAGTCCATCATATGGTGAAAATTTTATCTCAATCAGTCCAATTATTGCAGAGAAATTCGTTTTTAAAGGAAATTAAAACTTTAAATGGCACTGAGTTAAGGATCATCAGAATTATCAGAATTACCAAAGTTCAAAGTGCCATAACTTTGTCAAAAATGATCGAAACGTCGTGAAGTTCGAACTTGACCTGTAACTTATCATGAGGAAACCATGTACCAAGTTTGAAATCATTAGCATTAAACGTTTAGAAAAAAAGTCCGGAAAACTGTTCTTTGCCTGATGGACTGACGGACGGAGGGACGGCGTGCAAACCTATAGTCCCCTCCGGTGTACACCGGGAGGGGACTAATAAACAAACAAAGATTGACCTTGGAAAGAAGAATAAAATGGGAGGAGAGCCTGTCTTTGCCTCTTTTGGATTGGAGGAGTCTCACAGCTGGCCCTCATGTCGAATCATTTCAAAATCTATCTTAGCATTTACTTTACGGGGTATTGACATTCAGGAAAAGGAAACTTATCATTGACAATTCATATGGAAAACACTTCTTAACAAACCTTTTTGGAAAGTCCTGCTAAAGTGTTCGAAGAGGAGCAGCTGCTCTTCATCCGGCTCAGTCTGTGCGGGGAGAACAAAGTAAACAAGCATTCTGAGTATTGCACTGCAATACATGTCCCCTACCAAAGTTCAAAGTGCCATAACTTTGTCAAAAATGATCGAATATGCAAATTTATGCACGGTTGATGCTGGTTTTCAAACTTGATCTGAGGTATGCTGAGACACGTGTGTCACGCCTCGCCTCGTTGATAAGCCCCCAAGGTCGCTCCGTGGAGCGGCCTGCATGTATTGCACTGTGTGAATTATATAAACTAGCCGAAACCCGTGGAACATGCATGGAAGGGAGGATGTGGTGTATGGATAGAGTGTACCATTATGGATGGCATAGGGGATTTGCTTGTCCGAGTAAAAGTTAGGAAGAAAGATGAGAATGAAGAGTGCGTATATGAACAACGTATTTATTGCAATCTACCTAAATGACAACGCTGCGATATACTTTTGAAAAATGAATGGATTCGTAATAGGAATCGGCATAGCACCACTCTGGCCACACTGGCGCAGTTTACGGAATGTTTGGCCCTGGGCTTTATTTATGGTCATTGAATATGCCAGGCGAACAGGAAACTGAGTTCGCTGTAGAACGAAGAGTAAACTGGCATCAGATGGGGCGTGTCTGATACGGGGTATAAGAGCTCGTTGTCCCTGGTGGGCACCTGTTAGTATTTCTGCATCAAGTACGTGAGAATGAAGGTGGTGAAGACGAAGTCTAGTGCCATGGGAGGTGGAGCACCATTGTCACCGACGAAAATAACAGCCACCAAAGAAACAGTTAATTTCCATCGGGTAATATTACGATGAGAGATCAGCCGATACCTTTATTATGTCCATCAGCATCCATGGCACTTAGAAAAAAAAAAAACGTCGCATCAGCCAGCCGCAGCCAACTATCACGTACTGTCTCAAAGTCAATGCCATCCTTTTATCTCTTCGAAATACAACTCACTGATTTCTACCTTATCGTGAACAGGGTAAAGCCTACTTTGATAATCATGAACGGTGGCAGATGCAGGAGTTGGTGAAACGTAAGGGGGGGGGGGGGGGGGCTGATCATGACCTACCCTACGCCACATGGCCTACGCCATTTGTTGAGATCATGGCCACAACGGAAACACAACAACTGGATAGGTAGGGCCTAGGCCTATGCCTACTTTTCGTCACTCGGCGAAGTACACTTTGTTTTATGCTTTCAGAAGCTGAAGCCTTGGTATTTATTGCTTTATATGATACTGATGGGCTGCTGATCGGTTTCACTTCGTTGTAATCACAGTATAATAATAATAATAATTCATTTATTTTGTATAGCGCTTTTCCAGAAGCCCAAAGGCGCTTTGACAGAGTGGAAAACATAATGCATAACAATACATGAAAACAACAATTGCAAAAAGACAAGAATCAAGAAAACAAACAGCAGCGATATACGGCATATATATAAGACAAGAATCAAAAAGACAAGACAAGAATCAATAGGGAAATATTTAAAGCAAAAGGAGGGAGAAGGAGAAGAGATAGTCAGGGGTTAAATGCTGTGGGTTGAATGTTGAATGCAGCGTTGAACAGGTGGGTCTTTAGTGATGTTTTGAATGTGGTGAGTGAGGAGGAGTCTCTGATGGTGTGAGGTAGTGAGTTCCAGAGGGTGGGAGCAGCGATGGAGAAGGCCCTGTCCCCCCAGGATCTGAATTTGGTCCGGATGGAGGGGGTCAGGAGGTTGGTACCAGCAGAGCGGAGGTTGCGGGTGGGAGTGTGTCTGGAGAGGAGGTCAGCCAGGTAGGATGGGGCCAGGTTATGGAGGGCTTTGTATGTCAAGAGGAGGATTTTGTACTGGATTCTCTGGGGGATGGGGAGCCAGTGAAGCTTGTAAAGGACGGGGGTGATGTGGTCACGGGTCCGGGAATGAGTGAGTAGACGTGCAGCGGAGTTCTGAATGTATTGGAGTTTATTGGTGATTTTTGAGGGTGAACCATAGAGGAGGCTATTGCAGTAGTCCAGACGGGAGGTGATGAAGGCGTGGATGAGGGTTTCTGCAGCCGTGGAGGAGAGGGATGAGCGGAGACGGGCAATGTTTTTCAGGTGAAAGAAGGCTGACTTTGTGATCTGTTTAGTGTATTTGTCGAAGGAAAGGGTTTGGTCAAAGATGACGCCAAGATTCCGGATGTGAGGGGAGGTGGATACTGGGATACCGTCGATGTTGAGGGCAAAGTTATGGGTGGATTTTGTGAGCGTTTTTGGGCCAATGATGATTATTTCAGATTTATCACAGTTAAGCTTGAGGAAGTTGATTTGAAGCCAGGATTTTATTTCAGTGATGCAGTTTGTCAGGATAGAGTGGGTGTCGGTGGAGACGGACTTGGTGGAGATGAAAAGCTGGATGTCATCGGCGAAGCAGTGGAATTGGAGACCATGACGGCAGATTAAGTGACCGAGCGGGGACAGGTAAAGGATGAAGAGGAGGGGGCCAAGAACTGAACCTTGGGGGACACCTTGGGGGAGGGGAGCAGTGGGGGATTTGCAGTTATTGATGGAGATGAACTGGCATCTGTCAGAGAGGTATGATTTAATCCAAGAGAGGGCAGTGCCGGTGACGTTAAAGGTGGATTCAAGTCGGGTGAGGAGGATAGTGTGATCGATGGTGTCAAAGGCAGCGCTGAGGTCGAGGAGGACGAGAATGTTGAGGTTGCCAGCGTCAGAGGAGAGGAGAAGGTCGTTGGTGATTTTGAGGAGAGCAGTTTCAGTACTGTGGTTGGAGCGGAATCCGGATTGGAATGTTTCATACAAGTTATTGGCAGAGAGATGATGTTTGAGTTGAGTGGCTACAGCGCGTTCCAAAACTTTTGACAGAAAGGGTAGGTTGGAGATGGGTCTGAAGTTGTTTAGGGTGTCAGGGTTTAGACCAGGTTTTTTTAGAATGGGGGTAACAGCAGCAATTTTGAGGGAAGGTGGGACGATGCCTGTAGACAGGGAGGAGTTTATTGTTGCAATGATAAGTGGAGAGAGAGCAGGGAGGGAGGCTTTGACAAAGCTGGAGGGGATGGGGTCAAGAGTGCAGGTGGCAGTTTTCATTCCTATGAGGAGTTCAGAGAGGTCAGTAGGAGAGATTGGGGAGAACCGAGACAGGGGATGGCAGGACAAGGGGGGGCAGGTGGTTGGAGGGGGAGCGGGTGCGGCGGTGGTCAAGCTGTTGTAGATGTTGTCAATTTTGCGTTGGAAGAAAGAGAGGAAGGAGATGCAGTTGTCTACTGTGAATGACTGGGTGGTGGTGTTCAGGGGGCGGAGGAGTTTGTTTATTGTCGAGAAGAGTGCTTTTGGGTTTCCGGAGCCAGAGTGGATAATTTGAGAGTAGTAGGCAGAGCGGGCGCGGGAGAGGGCATCTTTGTAGTGTTGTATGTGGTCCTTGTAGGCTTGGGAGTGAACTGTGAGACCCGTTTTATTGCGGAGTCTTTCAAGTTGGCGAGCACGAGTTTTCATCAGGTGGAGTTCAGGGGTAAACCAGGGAGCAGAATGGGTGAAAGAAACTGTTTTGGTTTTTACAGGCGCAAGCTGGTCAAGGCAGGAGGAGAGAGTGTGGTTGTAGTAGTCAGTGAGGTCGGAAGGGGTGTGGAGGTCAATGAAGGGAGAAGTGGACATTTTTTCAGAGAGGGTGGATGAGAATGAGGTAGGTGAAAGAGCGTTTAGCTTACGGAAGTTGATTGTGCGATAATGCCTTGGTGTTGGGGCGGGGATGTTGATGGTCAGAGTGATGGCTAAGTGGTCAGAGAGGGTGAGGTCGGAGCCATAGAGATGGTGCAAATTTAATCCAGTGGAGCAGACAAGGTCCAAAATGTGACCACGGATATGGGTAGGAAAGTCGACATGTTGAGTGAGGTTAAAGCAGGTGAGTAAATCAGTGAAGTCAGTGGTTATTGTGGAGTCAGTGGAGTCCATGTGGATATTGAAATCACCAAGGAGGAGGATTGAGGGGGAGAGGGAACATAGCTGGGTCAGAAAGTAGGAGAAGTCAGACAGGAATGATGGGTGTGGTTTGGGAGGGCGGTAGACGACAGCCATGACTGACTGCGTGTGACCAGAGAGTTTTAAAGCCAGGTGTTCAAATGATGGAGCAGATGAGATGGAGATGAGGTTGGTCTTGATGTCTTGACGGTGGATAACGGCAATTCCACCACCTCGGCCCTCCGAGCGTGGTTTATTGATGTAGGAATATCCATTGGGTGTGGTGAGGTTGAGTGTGTAGTAGTCCAGAGGTTGTTGCCAGGTTTCGGTGAGACAGAGAAAGTCCAGTTTGTTATCCAGGATGTATTCGTTCAGGATGAGGCATTTATTGTTGAGGGACCGGGTGTTGAACAGGGTGAGCTTGATGTTGTTTTGAACAGCAGGGATGAATTCAGGTGATTTAGCCAGGGTTCGTAGGCAAGAGGTGCGATCGTGTGGGTTGCTGTGACCAGGTGCGCTGGGACGAAGAGTGAGAGTGCGCTGAGCCGACCAGAGGACGGGGATGGAGTGACCTGATTGCAAATAAACAAACTTGCGACCGGAGCCACGGTGAATGTACCTGGGTCGTCGGAGGAGTCCATTTGATTTGATGGCAGAGATGCATGATGGGGTGGAGCGGGTATTGAGCAGAAGAAGTCTTGCGGCGGAGTACTTCAGAGCCATGCCAGGCAGGAGCGAAGGGACGAGTACGAGGCCAAGGTCGAGGAGGCAAAGCGGCAAACGCAGCGGCAAACGCAGCGGCAAACGACTGCAGCCGCTAATCAAGACCACAGCGGCAAACAAGGCCACAAGGCCACCGGCAAACAAGGCCACGGCCACAATCAACGGGAGCGGGCCTTTCGAATTCCGTATTCCGTACCATCAAAAGCAGATTCCGTTATCCAGCCGGAGAACACGCGGCACGTGCGGGTGTGAAAAGGCAGGACAGGTGTGAGATGTCAGGTCAGAAAGGTAGAAGCAGACACTGTACATCCATCCAGTCGGAGAAGCGGCGAATATGCAACGCCAGCATCCTCTCGCAACCGAACCCGGAAGTATATGGAAGAAATTATGATAAACCCACCTGATGAGGTTAGCGTACACCGCGATCGATGACACCGGCACAAATGCATGCTCTGGATTGTCCACTCAGTGGACGGCTTGCTGTCGCCTTCGACTGTCCAATCAGCGGACGGCTTGCTTCGCATTCACCCAGCAGACACCAATAAGATGGCGTCGTATCGGCAGTTAATCGGATGCTTTTGGGCCCCAACGTCGGCTAATTCAGATTTTTCGAGTATGGCTGTACGTGATAAACAAAGAGCGCGGTTCGTAGATCGTAAATCCATTAGTGCCATGGGCATCGGGTCACTGGGTGCGGCGTAAAAGGGATAACAAAGTCGAGTCCTTACGCTATTATTATATAGAAGATTATTACCAACTCACGGTCTGAGGTACTGGCGATTCAAGAGATATCCATTTTTTAATATATTTTCGTTTAATTAACGATATCTGCCAAACCACGTGCCCTATCGCAAATTCCAAAAGGACATTTTAGTGCTGAACAGGTCTGTGAAGTTTCCCCTTGATTGGATCAAAAATGAGGGAGGAGCTCGGTTTTAAAGGTTCATGCTTAAAAACGTCATAACTCTGAAACCATGTGACGCATGACGTCATGCGCGGTGACTTTTTTGTACGCCATGGGTATGCGATTCTGCCTTCAAAGTTTGGCCTCGATCTGTTCAGCCGTTGCAGAGAAAAAGGGGTTTTCGTGTTTTCACGAAAAACAATATGGCGACCGAACCACGTGACATGTGATGTCATAATTACCATTAAAATATTCTACAGACCGATTCCATCATATTGTGAAAATTTTATCTCAATCGGTCCTATTATTGCAGAGAAATTGGTTTTTAAAGGAAATTAAAACTTAAAATGGCACTGAGTTAAGGATCATCAGAATTACCAAAGTTCAAAGTGCCATAACTTTGTCAAAAATGATCGAAACGTCGTGAAGTTCGAACTTCACCTGTACTTATCATGAGGAAACGATGTGCCAAGTTTGAAATCATTAGCATTAAGCGTTTAGAAAAAAAAGTCTGGAAAACTGTTCTTTGGGTGACGGACTGACGGACTGACGGACTGACTGACTGACTGACTGACTGACTGACTGACGGACTGACGGACTGACTGACTGACTGACTGACTGACGGACTGACGGACTGACAGACGGAGGGACGGCGTGCAAACCTATAGTCCCCTCCGGTGTACACCGGTAGGGGACTAATAATAGTAATACAATCTATATAATAATAGCGTAAGGACTCGACTTTGTTATCCCTTTTACGCCGCACCCAGTGACCCGATGCCCACGGCACTAATGGATTTACGATCTACGAACCGCGCTCTTTGTTTATCACGTACAGCCATACTCGAAAAATCTGAATTAGCCAACATTGGAGCCCAAAAGCATCCGAGTAACTGCCAATACGACGCCATCTTATTGGCGTCTGCTGGGTGAATGCGAAGCAAGCCGTCCGCTGATTGGACAGTCGAAGGCGACAGCAAGCCGTCCACTGAGTGGACAATCCAGAGCATGCATTTGTGCCGGTGTCGTCGATCGCAGTGTATGCTAACCTCAACAGGTGGGTTTACCATAATTTCTTCCATATACTGTGATTACAACGAAGTGAAACCGATCAGCAGCCCATCAGTATCATATAAAGCAATAAATACCAAGGCTTCAGCTTCTGAAAGCTTAAAGCAAAGTGTACTTCGCCGAATGACGAAAGGTAGGCGTAGGCCTAGGCCCTACCTATCCAGTTGTTGTGTTTACGTTGTGGCCATGATCTCAACAAATGGCGTAGGCCATGTGGCGTAGGGTAGGTCATGATCAGCCCCCATAAAGCCACTCTGCCATAAAGCCCACATCGGTGGAGTGTTGCAGTGATGGTTGTCCTTCTGGAAGTTTCTCCCATCTCCACACAGGATCTCTGGAGCTCAGCCAGAGTGACCATCGGGTTCTTTGTCACCTCTCTTACCAAGGCCCTTCTCCCCCGACTGCCCAGTTTGGCCAGGCGGCCAGCTCTAGGAAGAGTCCTGGTTGTTCCAAACTTCTTCCATTTAAGAATTATGGAGGCCACTGTGCTCTTGGGAACCTTCAATGCAGCAGAGATTTTTTTGTCGGCTTCCCCAGATCTGTGCCTCGACACAATCCTGTCTCTTTATCTCTGCAGGCAGTTCCTTCGACCTCATGGCTTGGTTTTTGCTCTGATATGCAGTCAGCTGTGAGACCTTATACTGTATAGACAGGTGTGTGCCCATCCAAATCATGTCCAATCAATTGAATTTACCACAGGTGGACTCCAATCAAGGTGTTGAAACATCTCAAAGACGATCAAGAGAAATGGGAGGCACCTGAGCTAAATTTCAAGTGTCAGAGCAAAGGGTCTGAATACTTATGTCAATGTGATATTTCTGTTTTTTATTTTTAAGAAATTTGCAAAACTTTCTAAAATCCTGTTTTCTCTTTGTCATTATGGGGTATTGAGTGTAGATTGATGAGGGAAAAAATGAATTTAAAGGATTTCAGCATAAGGCTGCAACATAACAAAATGTGAAAAAAGTGAAGGGGTCTGAATACTTTCTGAATGCACTGAATGTGGTGAGGAGCTCAGGTGTGCCAAGGAAGGACTTCGCACGACGGAGAATGCCCATTTGGCGACTGGCTTTAGAGGCCAGCTTGGAAATGTGTTTTAAATCCTTTCTTAAATGGAGGTGTTCCACATGTTAATCTTCAATCCTCTGACTCCAACGAGCTGTTAAAAGTATCCACTCATACCACATATATCTGCTCTGCCACCACCCTCAATACACTTGGGTGCATATGACCTGGCCCATGAGCTTTATCATCCCCTAAGTTTTCTTAGCAGGTTCTTCATTTCCTCCAATCCTACTTGGATCGCTTTTGAAAGCTTTTCCTCACCTACTTGATCGATAATCTCAGGTATTGGTAATTCCGCTGACTGTTCTTGCATCATGTTAAAGCCAATAACTATTTAATAAGCCTGCCATCTCACTTTCACCACCAACCAATCTTTCTGTGCTATTCCACAATCGGCCAACACCTGTCTTAACCTGTTCTTTACCCCTTGTGTACCGTACTTGCTGTTGTGTTTCCTTTTCGTATTCTCTTTTGGCTTGCTGAGTTATTTTCTTAACCTCCTCTGTTTACTCCTGATGTGAGACTGCTTTCCTATCCGATACTGATAGGTTCAATCACCCTGATCTCTTTTGGCCAGCAGGTTTGCACCTCACTGGAATATACTTTGCACCTTACACATTTGTCCCTTGAAGGTTGCCCATTTCTCTGATGCAGATTTCCCACTTGTTAGCTTCTCCCAATCTATAGCACCTCTCTTCTCATACGCTCAAAGCTCCCCTTCCTAAAATCTACACTCCTCACAATAAGTTAGGGATATTGTGGGAGTGAGTTTATTTTTTTTTATAGGGGTTAGGGTTAGGGTATTGAAATGAAGAATGCTGTGTTTTTTCACACTCATTAATAACCATAGAATTAGGACCAACAACTTTTTTCAACATAATTAATACACAAAATCAACCACACTGAGGAACCTGCCAATATCCCTAATTTATTGTGAGTAGGGACTTCCGTTTCCGGTCCCTGGAGCAAGGAAGCGTGTTTGACCTCTGGATGGCAGCAAAAGTTAAAGTATTTTTTCCATTCGTGTATTCGTCAATTTCTACTCGTTTTTTATTGTGCATGTGTTGCAGGGTGTTTTACAGTTGCTGTTGATTTGCAATTCTTGCAAACTTTTGTATAATTTAACCCTTTTCTGTCCCACCGCGTGTGCGGCCTAGTTTATCTCGGCCCATCGGTGTTCATAGGTGTTCTGCGAATTTAAGTTCTTTCCTTCGCTGTATTGCTTATTTCTTAGATTTTCTCTTCTCCCCCTAACTTCCCCGAACATCGACCACTTGTCTAACGTTTTAAATCTCTTCAAAGTCTCTTCACGTCTCTTCTCGTCTCGGGAAGTCACGTGACGTCACGTCTCTTAAAAGCTGTGCATGCGCGCACGCTTTCGAAGTTAATAAGTAACTTTTCACAAATGTGTTTTTGTCGTAATACCGGCTTTACCACAGGTCGAAACTTTATCTTTCCTTCGGTGTGTGTACTTATTGGTGTGTCTCTAATAGTATTCTTGGTGTTGGTTTTTCATTCCTGTGTACAGAATCGTCGGTACAGTTCGTGTCGCATATTCTGACGCCTCGTGTAGTACTAGGAGGCTACCGTGTCTGACCTTGGCTTGAGGCTTTGTCTCTGTCTCAGCAGTTTCTTCGATTGCGCTCGCAATTCCTTTCGGTCTCTATTTTTCACGTTCCACGTTCGGTCTCTGTCTCTGTTTTCATCCCAACTCTAAAAAAAATAAAAATATATATTCCCTTCTCTGTTCTTATCCGTTTCGTTCTTATTTGTTCGTTCGTTCTTTGACCACGTTGTTCGTGATCACGTGTTCACGTCATTAAAAAATGTTTCATCTGTCCCCTGAAGAATGGTATTCTGTCATATTCTATAACACCTTTTTCTTCTTCTTCTATAAAAGGATGCTTTCGACTTGCTCACCAAATCTATTCATTCCAAAAAAAAATTCCATCTCTTACAGCTACAGTGCCTCTTTCATTCATTCCCTAAACTCTCAAGAACTCCACCCATCCTTCAGCGTCCTCAAACGTATTTTTGACTCGAAGGTCGCAAGAAACTCATTTTGCAAGAAATGTTCGTTTCCCATTAATCGTACATTTTTCAAAATCCAATCTCACCCCTCCCCTCCAAATCTTCCCCATCACCCATCCCTTTCAAATCTTCCCCCTTGCCCCTCCCCTCCAAATCTTCCCCATCACCCATCCCTTTCAGATCTCCCCCCTTGCCCCTTCCCTCCTAAACTCCCCCCACACCCCTCCCCTCTGAGACCCTTCCTCACTCCTCCCCTCCTAGACTCCCCTCTCACCCCTCCTCCTCAAAGCGTCCTCCCCGCTTCTTCCCCCTTCCAACTCTCACCTTCATCTCCCTCAACCTTCTGCCTCACTCTTCCCCCTCCTCAAACAACACCTCACTGCGCCTCACCCAATCACCATCGAACCTTTTGTCCACCCCATTCTTCCCTTTCTCCAAGCTGTTCTGAAATCTCTGACACACCTTCAACAGCTCTCCCTACCTCTTCCTCCTCTTCCACATCATACCCTACCGCTCCCACCCCCTGTTCTGTATCTGATGCTCCCCCTCCCTCTTCTTTAACAGTATGGACCTCAAACATCTGGGGCCTTCGCTCAAACTTGACTGATCTCTCCATACAGGTTGCTTCTGACAAACCAGACGTGATCTGCTTAACAGAAACTTTCCTCCGTCATGATGTCTCTGATTCCTTGGTATCTCTCCCAGGTTACTCCCTCCTCTGGTATGATAGACCTGAGCCTCATCCTGGAGGGGGGGTTGCTATCTTTATAAAAAAACTCTCTTCCTCACTCGCCCTGCACTGCCCTCTCTCCACCTCACCCCCAGGAATACCTTTGGCTACGGCTTCCCCTTCGCTCCCACCTTTTGTTCATATGTGTGTTGTACCGTCCACCAAACAGTGATGACTCCATCTACATCTCGCTGTCTGATAACATGGACCAACTTCTATCTACCCATCCCAACTCTATCTTCCTCATATGTGGTGATTTCAATTGTCACCATGCCAGTTGGCTGGGTGTGGGTACCTCTCTCACCAGCCATGGCTCTTCAGCAAAGGACTTCTGTGACTCACTGGGACTGACACAATCTGTCAATTTCCCGACCCGGATCTCAATCAACGGAGCATCTTCTCTTCTGGACTTGGTTATGACTAACTTCCCTGAAAATGTCTGCTGCTCTTCTTCTGCTCCAATCGGCTCATCTGATCATGTGCTTGTTAAAGTGGACATCTCTCTGACCATTCTCAGAGAGAGAGCCTCCTCAGCGTCGACGAGTCTGGCATTTCACTCAGGCCAACTGGCATGGTCTTCAAGCAGCCATCAATCATCTGGACTGGTCTCCCATCTCTACCGCCTCTGACATCAACTCATCCTGGGAATTCTTCCAAAGTAAACTGCTCTCTCTCATGCACAGATTTATCCCATCTCGTCTTCAGTTGTCATACCCTTCTCCTCCCGTCCATGGTACACGGAATCTTGTGGTGAGGCTATTGCCCAGAAACAACTTGCTTTCGTCTCCTGGAAAGCAAATCCAACGGAAGGAAATCTCATTTCCTTTCACAAAGCCCGAAACAAGTGTGTGTCCACCCTCAGGAGAGCCAGGAAACAATATCTCTCCGTTCTCAGGACAGAACTCTCTTATCTGTCTCCCTCTTCCAAATACTGGTGGCGTCTGGTCAAATCTGTTTCTGGCGTTTGTTCCCCCTCCATCCCCTCCCTCACCTCAAGCGGCCACACGGCTGACTCCGCGCGTGAAAAAGCTGAATGCCTCAACTCTGTGTTTGCCTCTAAATCTTGTGTCCCAAACCCATCCCTCTCTGTACCCACCGTACCCAGTCGTACCCAGCTGCTCCTGGACTCTGTGTCCTTTCCTCCTGACAAGGTGGAAAAGTTTCTGTCAACCCTCGACTCTGATTCTGCAACTGGACCTGACGGCATCAGCCCACGGGTCCTAAAATCTTGTTCTTCTGCTCTTTCACTCCCTCTCTCTGTTCTCTTCACACTCTCTTTTGCTCAAGGTCATCTGCCATCTGCTTGGAAATCTGCCAACATCACCGCTTTGCACAAAAAAGGTGCAAAAACAGATCCCAGCAACTACAGACCAATCAGCCTTCTCTCAATTATCAGTAAAGTCATGGAATCCATCATTGCTTCAGATATGAAATCTTTCCTCTTCTCCAATGGCTTGATCTCTGATCATCAATTTGGTTTCAGACCTGGTCACTCTACTCTGGACATGCTGCTACTGCTTTCTCAGCAATGGATGGAGGTCCTCAATGCCAAACAGGAAATTAGAGCTGTCTCCCTTGACATATCACGTGCCTTCGATACGGTCTGGCACCCCGCTCTGCTCACCAAACTCTCCTCTGTTGGTATCCATGGAAATCTCGACGCATGGCTGGCGGACTTCCTCTCTAGTGGTAGTCAACGTGTGGCCCTGAATGGGTTTCTCTCATCTCCTCTTCCTGTTCAGGCTGGAGTTCTCCAAGGCAGTTTTCTGGGCCCTATGCTTTTTCTGGTCTTCATCAATGATCTCTCCGACTCTCTTGAAAATCCTCTCTATCTCTTTGCTGATGACTCTACTCTCTGTCGCTCCATTCTTCATCCCTCAGATCGGCAGTCTGCAGCCTCCTCACTCTCTGCAGACCTGGACAAAATCACAGACTGGGCAAACAAGTGGAACATGTCTTTCAATCCTGACAAATCTCACACTCTTACGATGTCTCTCCGAAAAGACCGACTGGACAACCCTCCCATCTACTTTCTGAATAATCCTCTCCAAGAAGTTCTGTCACTCAAACTTTTGGGTCTCACTATCTGCCATGATCTTTCCTGGGAAAACCACATTTCAAATCTGGCCTCCAAAGCCAGTCGCCGACTTGGCATCCTCCGTCGTGCGAAGTCCTTCCTTGGCACACCTGAGCTCCTCACCACGTACAAGGCTTTCATCCGCAGCTCAATGGAATACTGCTCTCCCCTCTGGGCTGGTGCTCCTGCCTCACACCTAGCTCGTCTTCACGCTGTTGAAAGCAAAGCATTCAGAATCATTGGAATCTCCCGCGATGAAGCTAACTCCAAGGGCCTCTCACTCACTCACCACAGGCAGGTTGGTGGTCTTTCCGTCTTCTACCGACTCCTTTCTGGCCTTGCCCCCCCAGCTCTCTCTGGGCTCTGTCCCGCAAATATTCCTACAGGTCGCACAAGATCTGCCTGCAACCCTCTTATGGTTAAACTGCCAAAATCAAGACTCTCTGCTCACCTTCACTCCTTCATTCCTCTTTTCTCTCGCCTCTGGAACAAACTCCCTCACTCTCTTCAATCCCACTCCACCCTCCAGGTCTTTAAAACAGCTGTTCACCACCATCTCTTATCTTCCCCCATCCAAAACCTTGATCTTTTCTATCCCTGATAATTTCACCCCAATTCCACTTTGGACTAATTTCACCCCACTGTTTAAAATTGGGTCGCCACGTCAAAATCCAAGATGGCCGCCGCCATGTATGTCTGAACCTTGTGAGATGAATATCTTGAAAGATAAGCGAAGTACCAACTTCTAATTTGGTGTGTGGGTGTATCTCGGCATAAGTTAGAATGCTGTTTAAAATTGGGTCGCCACGTCAAAATTCAAGATGGCCACCGCCATGTATGTCTGAACCTTGTGAGATGAATATCTTGAAAGATAAGCGAAGTACCAACTTCTAATTTGGTGTGTGGGTGTATCTCGGCATAAGGAAGAAGGCTCTTGAAAAATGGGTCGCCACGTCAAAATCCAAGATGGCCACCGCCATGTATGTCGGAACCTTGTGAGCGGAATATCTTGAAAAATAAGCGAAGTACTAACTTCTAATCTGGTGTGTGGGTGTATCTATGCATAAGGGAGAATGCTTTTGAAAATTGGGTCGCCACGTCAAAGTCCAAGATGGCCGCCTTGCGTCTTCCACTTTGTCAACTCAGATCACTTCACCGACGGGGGACCTAGGCGTAACGCTTGTTTTATTTATTAGACATCCTACAGTCGTAAATGAACACTCGATTTACTCTGTGCGTGTTGCACATCATGTGCAGCAAATTTCACTCCCCTGCACCTTGTATTCATTGTGATTTTTAAAAAAACGCTTCTCTCCACTGCCCTTGAGACTCGGTTTGCAAGCCACTATTGCTCTTTTATGGAAAATGTTTTTCGAATTTGTTTTATCTTCAAAAACAGACTGTATTGAACACACATTCGTGTTAAAAGATTGGCCTTTAAAACCCACACTTATGAAGGGGGACACACATCTGTACAAACACACAAACTGACGTGTTTTATATGGTAGATGGTAATTGGGGGGAAAAAACGGAAATTAAATAATTGAAAATAAATTAAATAAATGAAAAACTAAAAAGTAAAATATATAAATAATTAGTTATTTTAAAATGTAATATTTGAATAGGTAATGGAAAAGAAAAAAATTAAATAATGGAACATTTATTCTTTAAAAAAGAGGGACATCACGAACACCAAGACTAAACACTTCATGCCCCCCTCTAGACATGGTTTTAAAGGCTAATGCATCAGACAATAAAAGGAAGGAGAGAAGAGCATAGCAGCTCGATGAGGGTGGGATGATAAGGAAACAGTGGGCATCACTGTCTTGTGCCTTTGTGGGACAGGGGCAGGTTTAGTGCTAATTTCTACCAATTCGGCAGCCATTGCGCACATAGTTATTTAATCGTTTAATTGTTCTTGTAAACACTGGTTTCACCTGCGGTGGCTTGTTTCAGCTTCAGGATGTCCGATGGTAAAATGTGAACTTGTGAGGTTTGCACGAACTCGGTGCTATTCGCGTTTTGAAGTGAATTTCTGCTTCTAAAATGTTTGTATGCGGATTAAAACATGCACAAAGTTTGGACTTGCACAAACCTGTGCTGCAAACTCTGAGCTTTCTTTTTCGATCATTTTATATATTACTTTATAATTCCACACAGCATTGACAAATGTTTTGGGGCAGAAGACGCAAACTTGAAATGAACCCTCCCAACCTGCACGTGCATATTTTTCTGGTACCGCAAAGCATCTTATGCTTCATGAGATTGTGCAGCAGGAATTGAAACTCTGCTATCGTCAAGACTCCATGAGATAAAGCTGAATGTCCTTCAACAGGTGATGCATGGTTATTCAGTGCCAGAGTGCAATTTTGCTGTTTGTAATATTTTAGGCTCAATTACGTTGAGTTTTCACCTGTCAACTGTGTCTTTAGGAAATGGATGGCAACAGATCATGGAAATGTTACAAATCAGATGGAAAGCCAAGGTCAGGAATGTCGATATTGGTGCATTGAGCACTGGTCACCGATCTATCACATAGAATAGTGAATCACGGTACACATTGTATTTCATGGACGAGTCTGTCTTGGGCCGACAATGCAAATGCTATTGACACCATTCCTCTCTCCAAATGGAGAAAGATATTGGAGGAGCATTATGTTGTGGGGCTGCTTTTACCCCCACGAGCATAGTGGTTAGGCAATTGGTTCACTCTAGCTGTCTGTCAATCTCTGATCGTCTTACGGATGTCCGTCACTACTTAATCTCAGTGAAATTTTATATTTTGAACACTGTAGAACATGAATTGTGCAGTATCGCAGTACTTTGGCTCTGAATTTGGAAAATTGCACGGAATCTCACAGACATGTGCACTTGTGGTAAACTAATATGGGACTTTTGAAATGACATCATCCACACCAGAA
This sequence comes from Myxine glutinosa, assembly GCF_964187855.1. Classification (NCBI taxonomy): domain Eukaryota; kingdom Metazoa; phylum Chordata; class Myxini; order Myxiniformes; family Myxinidae; genus Myxine; species Myxine glutinosa. The sequence goes on from NC_136261.1 coordinate 49,672,849, forward strand.
TGCTCGGCGAGCATGCACGCAGAAACCCTGAGCAATGAGGTGCATTGGGGCAGCCAAACGTACATCAAGCGTGCCAGATAAGGATTGTCTTGTATGCTTCACAAAGCTTCCAAAATAAGCTGAAAATACTTGGAAAAGTACCTGAGAGAAAGGGTTGTGCCTCTGCACAATGAAAGATTTGGAGGATTTCATGATCAACTTGTCCAAAAGTTTGATATCTTGCAGCCCATACTGTAAAACCTCCCAACAATGTGGGCCCGTGCAAGGCCTGGGGATGGCGCGTTCTTCCCAACCTCCCCAATCATCCCCGTCATTGAATGTACTTTGAACCTTGCAGGATTACCTCACGTGAACATGGCAGGCTTGGTGTTTTATTTAATGAGCATCTTCAATAGGAAAGCCGATGCCGTCAATCCTAACATCCAGGTAGACTTCCAAGAGGGAGACACCGTATCTGGTTTCGTTGCTTCTTAACACTATTAGGTAGGTCATATCTGGGGCTTGTGAATGCACAGGTTAAGTTTCAAATCATTATATTTACGATTAATCATGTTTGGGAGGAAGGGGGAGGGTGGTTGGGAGTGCGAGTTGTATTGGTTGTGAGTGCCATTACAAATATATATTTATATATTCTCCGTAGATGATCTTGTCTGTCTGTCTGTCTGTCTGCCTGTCTGTCTGCCTGGGGGAGTGGCTACACCCAGTCTTGGAGGGGCTTCAAAAACAAATATCCACCATTTTGTTTACTTGCATCGCTTTGAGGCCTCTTTTGTTAGGCCAGCGGTGTCTTGCTCTCTCTCACAGTTATATTTCAACTCTAATTCGATATCTCATTTAATTTTTCACAGTCGCTAACATGGTTTTAGACTCGGTTGAAAAAAACGGGAATAAAATTCCATGAAAGTTACCGTTTATAGCCGGCGTAGCCGGTGTTGTGAATAAACGTGTACGTATTATGTTGAAAACCAGATTATGCTGGATCCTTTGAGAATTCCAAGCTTTGACGCACCAAATCGCTCAATGGAGGCCGCCATCTTGCGGATGTGGAAGTATGCATAACAAATTGGAAAAAGTTCAAAAGGAGTTTGTTTTACCCGTCTTTTTTTGATTCACAATCTTATGCACATCTCATTTGTAATTAAAATACTTTAAGACCAACCTCGGCCCACACGGGCCTGGTTATCTTCAACGAAAATCGTCACCAAACACCGGAACCAATGAGATTCGAGCATTTGAAAAAATATTTCAAAAACCAAATCACTCAATGGAGGCCGCCATCTTCTGGATGTGGAAGTATGCATTTAAAAATTGCGAAAAAGTTCAATAGGAGTTTGTTTCACCCGTCTTTGTTTGATGCACAATCTTATGCACCTCAAATTTGTAATTCAAATACTTTAAGACCAACCTCGTTCCTCGGGCCCACACGGGCCCTGGTTATCTTCAACGAAAATCGTCACCAATTACCGGAACCAATGAGATTCGAGCATTTGAAAAAATATTTCAAAAAAGCTTATTACCGCGTTTTGGACGCTGAAAACGGCATCAAATATTCTAAAATTGACGAAGAATTATTTTTTAGAAATCTCGCGGCCGTAGGGGATAGTTTTTCACGGCCGGAAATATCCGAAGTTGAGACGGAATTCACCGAATTAATCAAGAAGGAAATTTTATAAATTGTAATCTCATCCAGAATGCAAATGGTGTCATTTTGAACTGGGTACGGTACCTACTACACCTACCTACTACCAACTACCTAACCTACTGATGCCATAGTGATGGGTAAAATAGTGGCAAGGGGCTTTGGCTTCGCCGGCTCATTGTGGCTTTGCAGTCGGGTACTAGTAGAACAAAATGCATTTTCAAAGGCCTGTAACATAAATGGCATTCATTGAGTCACCCTCACGGCTTTATCTTGACTAATTTACCATCACAGTCGCTGGGACGGTTTAAATCTCAGTTTCAGCAAAAGTTGAGAAAATCGGCGACATGTACTCCAACAGCTGTTTCGAAAGTGTCGTCTGTTATGTGGGCACGGGGAAGGAGAGAGGGGAATGAGAGAAAAGAATGACAGAGAAGAATGAGAGAGGGGAAGGAGAGGAGAGAACGTTCCCAGGACTTCGTTAGAGAGAAGATGAAGTGAACGTCAATGAAGAAGAGTCATGGGCTCCATAGGCCTACGATCGGCCTCTGTATGTCTGTATGATCGGATGTGCATTCTCTTCGATCATGAATTACTTTTTGAAGAAACAAAGGTACAAGGAAACCAGGTAATGCCTGTTTCGTTCGGAGCGATTATATACCTCCCTAAGAAAATGGGTTTTATAACTACAGGAAATATAATCGTGAAATCTTTAATAATTTGTTTGTTTGTTTTTGCACGAGTTTCCGTGTGTGTGTGTGTGACCCATTCCCCCGTGTGCGAGTGTGTATGTGACCCTCTCCCCCGTGTGTGTGTGACTGAGTCCCATCCCCCCCACACCTCCCTCTCGTGTGCGTGTGTGTGTGTGTGACCCACTCCACCATGTGTGTGTGTGTTACCCACTCCCCCGTGTGTGTGTGTGTGACCCACTCCCCCGTGTGTGTGTGTGTGTGTTACCCACTCCCCCATGTGTGTGTGTGACCCACTCCCCCATGTGTGTGTGTGACCCACTCCCCCCCCCCCCCCCGCCATGTGTGTGTGTGACCCACTTCCGTGTGTGTGTGTGTTTGACCCACTCCCCTCCCCCCCCCCCCCCACCCCTCCCTGTGTGTGTGTGGGAGGGATTGGGGTGGGAAGGGAGAGGATTTGAGCTCTTGAAGTCACATTTTACATGAGATGTAATGGCATATTTCAAACTGACGTCTTACGATAAGACGTCTTCTTGAAGGCGTTAGAGCTAAAAAATCTTCCTGCTGTTTCCCTATTTATTGATTTCTCGAAAGCTTTCGACTCCATCCATCGAGGTAAGATGAAGGAGATACTGCTAGCATTCGGGATACCTCAGGAGACAGTTAATGCCATCATGATGCTGTATAAGAACTCGCATGCAATAGTCCGATCACCTGACGGCGATACAGACTGTTTTGACATCATGGCAGGAGTTTTACAGGGTGATACCCTCGGCTCCCTACTTATTCATAATATGTCTCGATTATGTGCTACGCAAAGCAATAGACACCAACAATGAACTTGGATTTACCCTAAGTAAACGGAAAAGTCGGCGATACCCATCCAAGAAGATTACAGATGCAGATTATGCAGATGATCTTGCGGTTCTAGCAGACTATAACAAGGATGCAGCGACACTACTACACAAGATTGAAGAAGTAGCCAGCCAAATTGGTCTCTACATAAATGCCTCGAAGACAGAGTACATCAGTCTTAATCAAGATCAAGTTGTAGACATAAAATCACTCACTGGTGAAAACATCAAAAAGGTTGACGAATTCACATACCTGGGAAGCAACATCGCCTCCACAAAAAGAGATGTCGACATCAGACTTGGAAAGGCTTGGGGGGCTTTAAACAGTCTAGGCAAGATTTGGATATCTGTGCTTCCAATAGAGCTGAAACGAAACTTCTTTAGAGCAGCTGCTGAATCAGTTCTTGTATATGGGGCAATTACATGGACCTTGACATCGTCACTAGAAAAGGGCCTGGATGGTGCATACACTCGCACGCTCAGAGCAGCCCTTAACATCTCATGGAAAGAGCACCCCACAAAATATGAATTGTATGCAAAAATCCCACCAATCAGTGTAACCATACGTCAACGTAGATTAAGATTCGCTGGGCACTGCTGGAGAAACAAAGATGAGCTCGCAAGCGATGTTTTACTTTGGTTACCAACTCACGGCAAACAGGCACCAGGGAGACCTGCGAAAACATATATAGATCAGCTTACAAATGATACTGGGTGTCTGGTTAACGAACTACCTAATGCCATGAGTGACAGAGATGAATGGAAGAAACGTGTCATGGAATGCCGAGCTAGCTCGACGCAGTAAGTATTTCAAACTGTATTTCTCATGTGCACGCACATGCATTCACATATTATCAGAAATAAATACATTGTGTAGATTACATCATTTGTGAATCTGATAAATTACCAGGAACCATTTTGTAAAGAATGTGCAGCATCGAAATGAAGATGTCCAAATGTCACACACGTCCATGCCCGTGGGATTCCCACGGGTGACCCCACTAGTCTATATATATATTCTCCGTAGGTGATTCTGTCTGTCTGTCTGTCCGGGTGAGTGGCTACACCCGGTCTGGGAGGGGCTTCAAAAACAAATATCCACCATTTTGTTTACTCGCATAGCTTTGATGCCTCTTTTGTTAGGCCAGCGGTGTCTTGCTTTCTCTCTCTCTCTCTCACAGTTTTATTTCAACTCTAATTCGATATCTCATTTCATTTTTCATAGTCACTAACATGGTTTTAGACTCGGTTGAAAAAAAACGGGAATAAAATTCGATGAAAGTTTCCGTGAAAGGACAAAATGCATTTTCAAAGGCCTGTAACATAAAGGTCATTCATTGAGTCTCCATCACGGCTTTATCTCGACTAATTCACCATCACAGTTGCTGGGATGGTTCAAGTCTCAGTTTCACGGGGAAGGAGAGGAGAATGAGAGAGGGGCAGGAGAGGAGAGAACTTTCTCAGGACTTCGTTATTTATATTACTACTTAGTAAAAATACGGCGACTGAATACTGAAGTTCGGGATCGAACCGAAGTCTAATTATATTTTTCCATATCCCTAGGGTGTATATACAGAGTTTGTTTTAAGCGAGTCAACTCTTTGCCAACCATGGAATTAAACAATACAGTACTTCAAATATGTGCATAATAATGTAAACTAACTATGGAGTACAATATTTATTAACAACGTTTGATTTTAATCTATTTTTACTTTGTAAAGTGAAAAGTTATCGATACATAAGTTTAAAAATGAAGAAGAGTCATGGGCTTTTTCGGCTTACGATCGGCCTCTGTATGCTCTGTATGGCTGTATGATCGGATGTGCATTTTAAAACTCAATCAACACGTCTTCGATCATGAATTACTTTTTGAGGAAACAAAGGTACATTTTCCTGTTTCGTTCGGAGTGATTATACACCACCCAAAGAAAATGTGTTTCGCAGCTACAGGTGTGTGTGTGTGTGTCCCACTCCCCCATGTGTGTGTGTGTGTGTGTGTGTGTGTGTGACACACTCCCCCGTGTGCAAGTGTGTGTGTGACTCACTCTCCCATGCGGGCAGATATTGAACTTTAAAATAGTAGCAGTATTTGTGCCAAATTAATTATGTGGATCGTGTTTGAAAATGGTTTTGGAATTCGAAAAACACGAGTAGTATATAATTACTCTCATTAAACATGGAAGAAACTGACATGTGGTGCTCAGATGTGTCGAATGAAAAATTGCATACCTTTTGCTTTGGTACACTATGGTATTTGTGACATCGCAATGTGCGCTGTGTCATGACTTGGTGACTGCTGCGTTGCTATTGGTAACAAACTGTTTACTTTTCAACTCTCCAGGGCTCCTCTGACAGCTGAATAGTCCAACATGGCAGCGCGAAGCTGCAGGTGATTGATTGTTCAGGTTAAGACTGCACAACACTGATGTGACTTCATTGAACCCGTCTGTTTGGCTCCTCCTCTATCTATTTATTATGTACGTAAATGGGACCAATTTTACCCCTCACCGCTCTCCTCCCACAGATGTCCCTTCTTGTTTGCTTCTAGGTTGTCCATGGCTTGTTTTCTATCCAACGAAGGTGGACGGAGGTTATGTTTTCACCCTTGTCTGATTGTGTGCAGGATATCTCAAAAAGATGTGGACGGATTCGGATGAAATTTGGTGGACAGGTTGATTCAATTTTGGTGAAGATCCGGATCCGATAAAACATTTTAGTGATTCTTCACCATTGAGAGATTTTGCCAAGATTGATACGATATCCCAGAGTTGGAGACAGATTCAGCCGAACTTGCTGGACACGTTGGGTGTGGGATACGTAATCTCAAAGACCGCTTGACCTTCCAATAGGTTATTGCGTCATAATAGTTAGTGTACCTGCACTGAAGTTGTGCACTTGATATTTGAATCTTGTCCCTGACCGAATATTTTCGGATAGTGACGTAATTAACAAAAAATACATTTATGATCATAACTTGAATAATTGTCCTCCGATTTTCATGATGTTGAGTTTTATGGATAGATTGCAGATGGGGACACCATCGCATCACGTGCTCTGAGGCAGGCTTTCCATTGGCGATCGCTTTGTGAACGCAGGTATCTTGTTATTTCCACTGTTTGACCCGTAACTTTCCAAACAGCGCATCATGCTATTACCCACTGTTTCATTTCGCTCTAATCTTTTAGCCAATTTTTTTTAACTTCCATAAAACTTCTTTATTTTATTTACCAAATTTAAAAGAAACCAATCTCTGGTTCTAACCCTTGTCATCCATACCACCGATTGTGTATATTCTCCATCTTCTCTGTCCATTGTGTGCAGGACATGAGTATTTTATCATCCATTTTAATATTGCACGAGCAACGAATTTGTATTCAGGTCGCATCTCCGAGGAAGCAACAGACATCCCATTGCTTGCCAGCTGAGCCTTTTACGATGACGTTGTGAGATATTGCGTGTAGGGATTGCAGAATCCCAATACATTTAATCATATAAGCAAGGAGAAGGGATGGAATAGGTTCGCTAAATAGGATGGGTGTTCTGCTTGGCAAGGTAGCTGCACATATTGAATAAAACCCATCACTAGACTCACGACAACTCGATCAGAGAGCTGAGTTTGACCGAACGCCCCTGAGCACGACCGTATTGTACTTTGTTTTCCCCCCGTGTTGATTCATTATGCAGCATCAACAGTTTCCTTGTGAGCCGAGAACATCATTATTCACGAGCAGGTACCCGTGGAAATTCCGTCTGATGTAAGATGCGACTTCAACAACATTGTATACAACAGTTAAATATATCATGTGAATTTAATACTGTCCAGCTGTGGCTCCCAAAGATGTTGCGAGATTAAATCAACACCTCCCACCGAACGCCCAAAAGATTAAATAATGTTGCGAGATTAAATAAACACCTCCCACCCAACGCCCAAAAAGTCCCCCCCCCCCTCAACACCAAGGCCGCAACTCCCCCTCCCACCGACAAATTCTCATCCCCTCCCCCCAATCCCAAGTCCTCAACTGCCCACCCCAACCACAAGTAATGAACTTCCCACCCCCAAGCCCAACGCCCTCCCCAACATACAACCCCACAATATCCAACCCCAAGTCTCCAACAAGCCCTCAACAAGAAATTCTCCGAAAACCACAACTTCTCAATGCCCTCCTCCCCTCAAACCACAAGTCCTCAACTCTCCCCCTCCCTCTTCCCCCACCCCCCGACCTGGAGTCCACAACTGGTCATAATCAGCTCTCCTCGAGCAACCACAAGTCCTCAACCCACCACCACAGGTCCTAAACCCACCACCACAGGTCCTCAACCCACCACCCTCCCCACCCGTCAACCACAAGTCCTCAACCCACCAACCACAGGTCCTCAACCCACCAACCACAGGTCCTCAACCCACCAACCACAGGTCCTCAACCCTCCGCCCCACTGCAAGTCTTCAACCCACCCACCCAGAGCCTCAACCCCCACCCCAATTCTCTATCCTCTCATCCTCCTTTCTTCAAAGCAAGAGGGCATTTTTACATCATTACAGATAATTTATTCATTACTTCATTAAATAGTGGGATACACAACTGTTTGCCCTCCCCTATTCAGGTTAATATTGAACCGTGGGCAAAATCGGGAGAGGCCAACACTAGCTCATTGGTCAGAATAAGCTTGGAGGGGAGCAGTCAGAAGTGGAAGCTCTTTTACAGAGAATATATATCTTAAAGGGGAGGGGGGAAGGGGAAAGGGGAGGAGGAGGGTGAGGAGAGGGGAGGGGGGGGGGAAGGGTGGGGAGATGGGGAAGGGGAGCAGTCAGAAGCGGAGCTCTTTCACAGAGAATTTATATCTTAAAGGGGAGAAGGGGGGGGGGGAGGGGAAGTGGGAAAGAGGGGGGAAGGGTGGGGAGAGGAGGGAGGGGGAGGAGGGAGGCAGGAGAGGAAGGGGAGTGGCTCATGTTTCTGAGTGAATGTGGCTCACGTTTCTGAGTGAATGTGGCTCACGTTTCTGAGTGAATGTGGCTCACGTTTCTGAGTTGTGTGATGGCGATCAGGAAGAAGAAGAAGCCACACTACCAAATTCGTACATTTCCGGAATTGTTTGATTTATTTGTATTCAAATGTCTGGTAATTGTTTTGTATTTATTTATGCGAATGTGTACTTGTATATAACTGTCATTCATTTTAAAAGGCTTCGGCACTATCGAGCGATTTTGTTGTTTTTTTAACTCCAAAAAACGAACTTTTTTTTTTCAATATATATACACTAGCAGAAGTACCCGGCATTGCCGGGTGGGGGAGGGGAACAGGGGGGAGGGGAGGGGAACGGGGGGGGGGAGGGGAGAAGAGTGGGAGGGAGAGGGGAGAAGAGGGGGGGATGGGGAGGGTGAGGGGAGGAGGGGTGGGTGGGGGGAGAGGGGGGAGGGGAGGAGGGGTGGGTGGGGGGAGAGGAGGAGGGGAGGAGGGGAGAGGGGGGAGGGGGGGAGGGGCCGGAGGGGAGGAGGGGAGGGGGAGGACGAAAGGGAGGGGGAGGGCGAAAGGAGGAGGGGGGAGTGGGGAGGGCGAAAGGGAGGGGGAGGGGGAGGGCGAAAGGGAGGGGGAGGGGGAGGGCGAAAGGGAGGGGGAGGGGAGGGCGAAAGGGAGGGGGGAGGGGGAGGGCGAAAGGGAGGGGGAGGGGGAGGGCGAAAGGGAGGGGGAGGGGGAGAGGCGAAAGGGAGGGGGAGGGGGAGGGCGAAAGGGAGGGGGAGGACGAAAGGGAGGGGGAGGGGGAGGGCGAAAGGGAGGGGGAGGGGGAGGGCGAAAGGGAGGGGGAGGGGGGAGGGCGAAAGGGAGGGGAGGGCGAAAGGGAGGGGAGAAGGCGAAAGGAGGGGGGAGGGCGAAAGGGAGGGGGGAGGGCGAAAGGGAGGGGGGAGGGCGAAAGGGAGGGGGGAGGGCGAAAGGGAGGGGGAGGGGGTGAGGGCGAAGGAGGGGGAGGGGGGAGGGCGAAGGAGGGGGAGGGGGGAGGGGCGAAGGGAGGGGGGAGGGCGAAAGGGAGGGGGGAGGGGGAGGGGGAGGGGAAAGGGAGGGGGAAAAGGTAGGGGGGAGGGGGAAGGGGGGATGGAGGGGGGAGGGGGAAGGGGGGATGGAGGGGGAGGGGGGGAGGGGGAAGGGGGGGATGGAGGGGGAAGGGGGAGGAAAGGGGATGGCCAGTCAACAATGACGTTGCAGTTCTCATGGTCGGAGAGCAGCACAACAATCGGACATAGTCCTGCATATTCGCAACAGCACGAAGCGGATTTTGGAGACTCACCGATCCTGTGACGTCCTCCAGTACCGGCGTTGCCGGGCGGGGGAAGGGAGACCCATACATTCGCCCTCTCGACTCAAGCTCACTCGGACAAAAGCCTCGCACAAATTACACCATGAAGGCCCAATGGTCATGTCTATGCCACAAATCACGGGCGCACTGAATTGAAAATATATAGAATGCTCATACTCTGTGAAATGTGAAGCCGCCGTGTCGCCATCTTGGTCAGCACGACTCGACCAACTAGCTTCGCGGATCTCGTTTTGTGCGGCAAGAAACTGCTCCAATCGGTTACGGAAGGGTTGTGGAAAGACGTTTCACAGCTGTTTCAAAGACAATTAATTCATATCGCACAAAATCGATACAAAACACGATCGCATAAAAGGTGAAGTGACGGGATGGAACATCACGTGATCGCTCTGAGAGAATCAGTCTGGCGGCGGGAATGGAACATCACGTGATCGCTCTGAGCGAATCAGCGAGCTGCTCTGGAACCGGCTGAGATTAGCGGGTACTTCGCTGAAATGCGCTGAGGTAAATATGAATAAAAAATATGGATCGTCAAATATTTTGAGTTCGGCCATGTTCGTCCCATGCTCAATGGCCATGTCTATGTCAAATATCAAGCACGTAAGCCTCTCCGTTTAGGAGTCTATCGGTAACATTACACACACACACACAAACTGTGTTTTATACATATAGATATATTTGCCTAAAACACTCCCAGGCACTCACTGATGAACCTCTGAAAGTTTGATGAAGATCTGTTCAGCCATCTCTGAATAAAACGCGGACACACACACAGACAACTCACCTTTATACGTATATATAAATCGGGATTTAAATTTCATTCAAATATTGATCCAGACTCTATTCTCTTTCAAACATTCAAACCGACAGGGGTAGTTATTTATCACAGCATCTGTGGAATTTTCACCCTTTTACTCAACTCCGTTTCGCTGTTATTTGGTGGAGCAAAAAGTCAACTGAGCTTTATAGATATGAGACTCGTGAGATACCCGTGCTACGCACGCGTGGGTGGCCAGAAGCAAAGAGGCAATGCAGATATGACGAATCCTAAAGCATAAAACCAATAAATTACACATTCCTGTAGCACCCTCAGTCGCACATCAGACATGGACATTGGACAGCGAGTTCGTGAAGGACTTCCATGAAAAACGTACCCGTTCGCAAACAAACAGGTACGTTCACGTTTCGAAACATTGATCATGGGTCCTCGGGCGAGTGAAGCGTACTTCGAGCTCTCCACGGCATCGAAGTTTAAGTGTTTTCCCATTCTTGTCTTTGTCAAATTTCCACTGGTTATTTTGCTGTGTACGTGTTATTGTGCGTTTCTGGTTGGTGTTGGTTTGTAATTCGTACAAACTTGTGTGTAGTTAATCGTTTTCTGAGTCGTACCTCGTGCACGGCCTGGTAACTTGGGGCTTCCCTCCCCCCGTCGGTGTTTTGTCGGTTTGGGTTATTTCCTTCGCTGCATTGCTTGTTTCTTTGATTTTATTTTCTCCCCCTCACCTCACCTCCCTAGACAAAGAATCCTACATCGATTCTTTCTCTCCTCCCGGACACGTGCTTGTTCGCTCTCCTCCTCGTCTCGGCTTGTGCCCCGCCCCCTGTATCTCGTTTCTCTTCCGCCTCTGCTCCTTCCTTCTCAAATCCACGTTCTCGCTTGGAGACTTTTCCCAGATTGTTTTTCATGGTTTTCATGGTTCTGTTAGTGTAGCAGCATAGCAAACCTGTTGTGCATTTTGTGATACAAGCACCAAATTTGGTACACTAGTAGACTATCATATTATGAAAAGATCTGGATATTGGGCCATCTCAGATTCAGAGATTTGATTTTTGCAAGATTTCGATTCGATTGGGATCGAAGAGAACACCTTCTTCGTCTTCTGTACAGTGAAGTTGCCAGCCCTGAATTCTCTGGCTACATCTGGGTGCTTCATTGGGAGTGCAACCGTGTCCCTCAGGTGAACAGGGACCCACCTGGCATAGTGTGTGTGGTCTAAGGCATGGAACCATGGGACCAGTTCCGTCAGGGCATCAAGGTACGTCGTGAATGAAGCCTGCCGCAGAGAACGCACGTAGACCAGTACCAACATCTCTAGTTCCAGCACAGTTGCCCAGTACTGAAAGTTGGCAATGTCTTCTCCTCTCTGGTGACACCAGTCTTCGAACTCAGGCAGGTCTTCTGCATCATCAGCATATGTCATACAGTGGCGTTCATACGCACGGTGTTGCAGGATGTGCAGTGCCGCTGCAGTGATTTGATGAGCTCTTCTTGTGCGGGTGACGTGGGCAGCTCGTAGGAAGGAGTCGGCCGGCCCTGGCGTTGCAATCTCAGCTTGCAAAATCTGCAAATCTTGCAAAAATCAAATCTCTGAATCTGAGATGGCCCAATATCCAGATCTTTTCATAATATGATAGTCTACTAGTGTGCCAAATTTGGTGCTTGTATCACAAAATGCACAATTCTTTTGAATATTTGGGCTAAGCCGCCCCACTATGTTTGGATATTGTTGGAATATGTTTAAACCGCAGCCGTGATGTTGGGGGAGGAGGCTGTTTCACAGCACCACTTGGTTGTCTGCGACATAAGGGTGAAAGGTGCGAGGATAGCTCAGCGGGTGAAGTACCAACCAAGAATGAAGGTGTGGAGGTTGAAAGAGGTGACAGTAAGGGAGGCATTAAAAGAGAGGCTGAGTAGGGTAGAGGATGATGTCGTTGAGCTCGAAAGTGGTTGGATGTCAATGAAAGCTAGTCTGTTGGGAGCCGTTGGTGAGGTATGTGGATGGACAAAAGACCACCGAGGCACTCGGAAACATGGTGGTGGGATGATGAAGTTGGAAAGAGGATTGACGAGAAGAGGAAGAAGTTCAAGGAGTGGCAGAAGGCGAAGGGTACGGGAGCAGAAACAGCAGAGCATGAAAGTTATAAGGCAGCCAGGTAGGCTGCAAAGAAAGAGGTAGCAAAGGCGCAGGAGGCATGTAGGAAAATGTTCGGAGAACGCTTGGATTCGGAAGAGGGTCAGAAAGCAGTATTCAGGATTGCAAAGCACATACCGAAAGAGAGGTGTGATGTGATGGGGATGAGTTGCTTGAAGGATGAAGTGGGACAAATCGTTGTCGACCCACATGGAATTAAAGGAAGATGGAAAATATATATGGAAATGCTGTTGAATACAGAGAATGAATGGGATGGCAACAAAGAGAGTAACCCAGTTTTAGGACCGGCAGAGAAGATAACTGAGAAGGAAGTTGAGGAAGCGATAAAAGCAATGAATAGTGGAAAAGCGGGAGGGCCGACGGGAGTTGTGGGAGATATGTTGAAGGCAGCAGGAACTTGGGGTGTGAAGAGAATGACAGAGATCTGTAATCTGGTGGTGAAAGAAGGCCGCATTCCAGTGGATTGGGAACTGAGTACCCTCGTCCCTCTATACAAGGGGAAAGGTGACCCTCTGGAGTGTGGCTCGTACGGAGCGATAAAGTTATTGGAGCATGGAATGAAGGTATTGGAAAGGGTGTTGGAGAGGAGGATAAGGAAGAAAGTGAAGATCGACTAAATGCAGTTTGGATTTATGCCAGGAAGAGGAACGACAGATGCCCTTTTCATTGTGAGGCAGTTGCAGGAGAAGTACATGGAGAAGAGGAAGAAGTTGTTTTTGGGGTTTGTTGATCTGGAGAAAGCATTCGATAGGGTTCCACACAAAGTATTGACATGGGCATTGAGGAAGTTAGGAGTGGAGGAATGGTTGATCAGAGTAGTGATGGCAATGTACAAAAGAGCGCGCACAGCTGTAAGGACGAAGGACGGGAACAGTGGTGAGTTTGAGGTGAAGGTGGGAGTGCATCAGGGGTCGGTACTAAGTCCACTACTATTTGTAGCTGTGATGGGGGTGCTGGCTCAGAACGTAAAGGAGGGTTTACCATGGGAGTTGTTGCATGCAGATGATCTGGTGTTGATTGCGGAAAGTATGGATGGACTGAAGGAAAAGCTGAACAAGTGGAAGGGATGTATGGAGACAAAAGGTCTGAAGGTGAATATCGGAAAGACGAAGGTGATGGCAAGTGGTAAAGCATGTGGTGAGGTGGAAAGAACTGGGAAGTGGCCGTGTGCTGTGTGCAGGAAGGGTGTCGGAGTGAACTCCATTCAATGTACAATGTGCGCTGAGTGGGTTCATCAAAAATGTAGTGGTCTGAGAGGGTCATTTACCAGTGTGGCAGCTACATTCAAATGTAAGGTGTGCACAGAGGGAGCTGCAGATGGAGGAAATGTTGAGTTGGATCTTGGAGACGGCGTGAAGCTGGAAGGTGTGAAAACATTTTGCTACCTCGGAGACATGCTGAATGGAGAAAGTGGATCAGACTCGGCAACGGTTGCTCGAGTGAGATGTGCATGGAAGAAGTTTCGGGAACTGAGTGGCGTGGTGATGAGGAGGAGAGTGTCGCTGAAGCTGAAGGGAAAGGTGTATGCTGCATGTGTGAGAAGTGTTATGATTTATGGGAGCGAGACATGGGTAATGAATGTAGAGCAGCAACGAAGGCTGGAAAGGGTGGAAATGCGAATGGTTCGATGGATGTGCGGAGTATCATTGAGAGAGAGGAAGACAAATGATGAATTGCGAAAGATGATGGGGATATTGCCTGTGATTGATGCTGTGAAGAGGAACAGGCTGAGATGGTTTGGTCATGTGTTGAGGAAGGATGAAAGTGACTGGTTGAGAAGAGTGATGGAAATTGATGTAGAAGGAAGTAGAGGACGGGGAAGACCGAGAAAGACTTGGCTAAAGATGGTGGAAGAAGAAATGCGGGCAAGGGGGTTAACAAGGAGAGATGCAGAAAATAGGGCAAAATAGAGAAGATTGTCATGGGGACCGCAAGGCTAACCCCCCTCTAGCAGGGAAAATGGCCTTAAAATGCATGTTGTTGTTGTTGATCATGGGTCCGTGGCGAATCTGCATATGGCGATCCGCGAAGTTCACGTTCAGAAAGTCGAAACCATCACGGCATGTCGTCATTTACTTGAACTCGATATCTCTTTTTTTCATTCCAAACAACATAACTCCAACCACAAATTAATCACAAAATAAACTTTTAACAACATTGTTAATGTTTCCTTCATTGTAAAAACTACCAAGTCAACCGGTAAAAGGATTTTGAGCCGATACGTGTAACGGCCTTGGCAAGATCGATGGAGACAGCGATCTGTTAGCTTATACACCCCCCAAATAGCTTTGTGGAATTCTCTCATGTAGAGATTAAACTCACGTCGTTTGAACTTTGGCCGAGGTCATTATTTACTTTTAATGATGTTTATATGCGAATCAAAAAGAAGATGAATGGTTTTTGGTCGTCCTTTCTGCATATCTCATGGGATTGTGAGTTGGAGAGACGACCGTGATGGCGGGGAGGGGGTTGGCATTCTCTCAAGCAGGGATTCAACCCATGTCCTTATAAAAGGTCTTTGTCCGAAGTCACCAAGTCTGATCGGTGCAGCCGTGTAGCGATCGTTTGTGCGGCACCCGGGAAAATAACGTTATGCAGGAGTCCAAACCTGAAAATGCTGGAGGGCAAAGCTGAAATTGGAAAAACAATATACCCTATTTTACTCTAGGGGATCCCAGGATTACCCACCCAAAATATCGTTGCGATCGGTTCAGCCGTTCTTGCGGTACCTTCAAACAGAAGGACAGACGGACGGACATTTGGTGAATCAAAAAGATTTCTTTACTTTCAAGTTCTTTATCTGCTATTCAATCAAATCACGCACCTCTTGATTTTTTTTGGGGGGAAGAGATTTTTTGGGGGAATTTTGGGGATATTTTTCCCATCGCAGGAAGTTGAAACAAAACCGCCTTTTGTTTGGCAGGTTTTAAAAGAGGTTTAAAAAACCTCTCTTGTTTTCTTTCAAACATTTCTTCACCCGTTAGTTTCTGTCTTCGTTTCTTCTTTATCTCTTCCTGTTGTTTAACAACTTTTGAAAGTAATTGATTATATTCCTTAAATTTTCTTGCTCGTTCTTCGGTGTTCATTTTATTTAAAAAAAAAATTATTGGTTATTATATCATCTTCTTTAACAACATTATATTTATATTTTCCAACCGTATGTTTCATAACACCCTCAAATTCCTTTTTACCACATAATGTAGAACAATTATTCCTCCAAAAATTATTTGTATCTATTGAATTTAGTTTGAATAAAATAAAACTATTAGCATTATTTGTTATTGCGCGACGAGGGAGTTGAAAGTATGATTGACTGAGATATACAATTACAAGAAGAATGTCGTCCCCTTGTATAGTAGCTGTCCATAACCGTTTGATTTCTCTCATTAACACAATCGTCAAAGATAACGAGGTTCTTTTTTGTTTCATCTAAATTCTAAATCTTGGGGTAAAGGTATATCACCCGTATTATCGCTGAGAATACAAGTTATAGGTATAGACGATGTGGGTTTTGATTCCTTTTTACATTTTTGTGGAGTATCACAAAATAGTTGTATTACATCTTCAATGTTGTGCTCATTTAGTTTGTGTTGAAGCTTAAATAACCCGATTAGATCTTCTTTTTGAAGACCCGCATTAAAACCTTGTGATGCTAGTTGATACTCTGGTTGAAAACTTGATTTTGTGAAAATTATTAAATTTTCATAATCTAAAAAATATGGAGTTATCCGATTATATCCTGACAAGTTCCACTCCATCATTCCTCCTCTTTACCCACGGTTCTAAACCCATGTGACTCACAATAACCAAGACAATCTCCAACTTTCTCATCCTGGATGTCACACAAGCCCCAATATGATCAGCCACAGCTCATAACTCCACCTCACATAACAGTTCTACATTTTGTACTGAAAGCACATTTTTTACATAGCAGTAAATACAGTAGTAACAGCAACACACACAAAACACGATTAAATTTTTTTTCTGATTGGTAAAAGAATGAAAAATCTAAGACAGGCAGCAGTATAACTGACATCCCAGAAGAGAGCCCCTGATTTGTTACGGCATGCAAAACACAAAGCAAAGCATGGGGTCAAACACTGCTTTAATTAACAGTTATAACAACGAGAACTATATACATATGTATAGAGAGAGAAAAAGAGAGAGAAAAAGAGAGAGAAAAAAACCCCAATCAGGCCAACGGACCTACTCGATCCATGAACGAGAAACCTGTGTTGGCATTGATCCCCATTCAATGTCACCACCTTCACTCCAGGGGTGAGAACACAGCAGTCCAAGGGGCCGACGTGAGAGTGATGGAGGACGGGACAATGAGATGCCCAGATGTGAACTCGTCACCTGTGTCACGTCACCACGATGAATGAGGCCTTCTATGTCCGCCCGTCCGTTGCTGCTCCGTTCTCCAGAGCAGTCAATCATTCCTTCTCTCTCGCCCAACAGCCATTCACAGGATTTCAACGCATGGATTGAACCACACAAGCCAAATTTGGGGGAGGAGTGAATAGGAAGAAGAGGCATCAGAGAGGGTAAAGAGGCCACAACCATAACAAGTCAAACTCGAGAGGGGATGAGGGGTGAAGGCAAAGAGGTCACAGACCGTAACAGTTTCTCTTTTGTGTTTTATTTGCAAATGTGCTACTTGAGCTGAGTTAGTAACTTTGAGTTGTTCTTCCTCTAGAGGTGTTGCCACAGCATTTGCTGTCGTCAATATTTGATGTCGTTGTGGAGTTTTCTGATTGACTTCGCCAATCTGATGCCCAATCTCTCTCTCGGTAAAAGTAATCACATTTTAAATCCCAATCAAACTGTTCGATCTCCTGCTTAACACTAGGAAGTTCTTCCGGTTGCTTCTTTTCTTTGGGAGTTTGGACTCCTCTGTGAATCTCATCCCATATGATGTACCCCTATTCCATTTTAGCGTTGGTGATGGTCACCTTTAGATGGTGCAGTAATTATCTATTGTGCGTATGGTCTACTGTATGGGAAATCATGTGCTTTTTCCAACTGCCTTTTTGACAGAAATCTTTATCACATATTGAGCATTTGTATGGACGCTCTCCTGTATGGATCCTCATATGTAATTTCAAATTTGGGTTTAGAGGGAAATCTTTATCACATATCGAGCACTTGTAAAGACGCTCTCCTGTATGGATCATCATATGTCTTCTCAAATTGCTGTTACAAGAGAAATCTTTATCACATATCGAGCATTTGTAAGGATGCTCTCCTGTATGGATCCTCATATGTAATTTCAAACTTTGGTTTAGAGCGAAATCTTTATCACATATTGAGCATTTGTAAAGACGTTCTCCTGTGTGGATCCCCATGTGCCTTTTCAAAATGCTGTTACAAGCGAAATATTTATCACAAATTGAGCATTTGTAAGGACGCTCTCCTGTATGGATCCTCATATGTAATTTCAAATTTTGGTTTCGAGGGAAATCTTTACCACATATTGAGCAGTTGTAAAGACGCTCTCCTTTATGGATCCTCATATGCCTTTTCAAATTGCAGTTATGAGTGAAATCTTTATCACAAATTGAGCATTTGTATGGGTGCTCTCCTGTATGGATCCTCATATGTGATTTCAAATTTTGGGTTTGAGAGAAATCTTTATCACATATTGAGCATTTGTAAGGATGCTCTCCTGTATGGATCCTCATATGTGATTTCAAATTTTGGTTTAGAAGGAATTCATTATCACATATTGAGCATTTGTAAAGACGCTCTCCTGTATGGATCCTCATATGCCTTTTCAAATTGCTGTTACAAGTATAATCTTCATCACGTATTGAGCATTTGCAAGGACGCTCTCCTGTATGGATTATCATATGACTTTTCAAATCGCTGTTATAAGGGAAATCTTTGTCGCAGGTTGAGCACTTGTTCGGGCACTCTCCCGAATGGGTACTCATGTGCATTTTGACGTTACTCGGTGAAGCGAAATCTGTACTGCATTCATCATACTTGTGATGTATTTGACTTTTGAGAACAGTTTTGTGTTTATTTAATTCCACATTGATCTTTGTGTTGCGAGCAACAGACATGCACATGCATGATGAAGGTCGAGAGTCTTGTTCTCGGGATCGTTTCTTCAAAAAAGACTTCTTCGCAGTCAAGCTGCACCTGGATCTTGTTTGTGCAACATGACTTCTTCGTTGTTCTATAAAAATGAAGAATAAAAATCATTTTTCATTTTTTTGGCAAACTCTAAATGCAAAATATTGAAAGATTTCGAAAAATTTTCATGTTCTGAATTCAAAATATTCATTTTGTCGGTTTCTGCTCACCACTTGCAGAACAGGTAGTACTGCCATTTGTCAAATGAACATGTGGATCTCCCTTTGCAGAAGCACATATTGAAGCTCCTGAGACAGATGAATTGTTGTTGTGTTGTCTGCGTTCCACATTCACAGGAGGGACATCACCTGCACAGAATTCAGTGTCAGGCTTTTGCAGAACATTAACTTTAAAACACTGACAAATAGATATCAGGCCAACAGGTAGCATAATAGATGTCACTTCTGTAATTCTGCCACCATTAAGGATGATGAGCCAAGGTGTTTACAACGAGAAGTACATACGAGCTGGTGTGTGTTGCAACCATTTTATCAAAGGTAATTGTTTCCAAATGCTGGACTCAGCATTACCATAAATTGGCGTATAAGCTGCACCCTAATTTTGTGACACTTCACATTAACTTCCTGTCCGGGGATTGTTCCACATGTTATCATATACTGTATGTCGACGCCGGTTGCACCTCATCAAAGCCAAGTTATCCTCACCAGATTTGTCGTGTATTTTTCTGTTATACATTTGTCCCTGTGTTGCTGTTATATTCCACCAAATGTTTAAAGTTATATAGGACCTTGTTACCTTCGCCACCAAATATGGTCTTATCTTTACTGGAAACCTTTATGAATTCCATTCAAATGGCCAAGAACTAATTTGCTCTTAAACTTCTTAATTTTTTCAATGTAAAATTTGTGAATAATTATTTAACCATTCCCTCATATTATTTCAAAGTTATTGCAAAAACAAAAATAAAAAAAAATCAGAAAATGTGAAAAGAAATCATGTAGAATGATTTTTTAAAAACACCCAAGAAAAACACATTTAAAAAAATTAACATCTTGGATATAACTCACTGTCAAGTCTGAAATACGAACTACAAACAAACACAAGAAAGACTTGCAATCTCATGCAACACACAGTCAATGTACTCAATCAAACACAATGCCCAAAATCCATTTGAACAAGAAACCAAAAATTGAGTTGCATATTCAAAGACCTCTTAAAACACAGTTGTAAAATACACTTGCAATGCCACAAACACCAACAAAATACAGGATATATGATAGACAATGCTTTTGAAGGACACATTAAAACTAGATTTAATCAATTCATTAAATCAATCTTCATCTCGCGAGATCTTTGTCAGCGAGGTCACGTCTTTTCAAAGCTGTCCATGCGCTCACGCTTTCGAAGTTATGTAATTTTTCACAATTGTGTTTTTGTCGCAACTGTATTTATCTTTCGGTGTGTGTACCTATAGTGTGTCCTTAGTAAGATTCTCGGTGTTAATTTTTCATACCTGTATACAAAATCGTCGGTTAATTTGTGTCGCATCTTTTGAGGCCGAGTAGGCTACCGTGTCCTACCTTGAGGCTTTGTTTTTCTCTTAGCAGTCCATTGATTGTGCTGCAATTACTTTCGTTCTCTGTTTTTGTCCCAGTCTTTCACCCCATACTTCCTTGTTTAAAATCTCAACTCGAAAAAAAATAAAAAAATTCCTTCTCTGTTCTTATTCATTGTTCTTATTCGTTTATTCGTTGTTCTTATTTGTTCGTTCGTTCTTCGATCACGTGTTTCACCCCCATTTCCATTTTCCATTTACCCAGATAGTTTTCACTGCTAAATTTAAAAATGTTTAAACTTTCCCCTGAAGTACTGTATTCTGTCGTATATTATAACACCTTTTTCTTCTTCTTCTTCTTTAAAGGAGTGCTTTCGACTTGCTCACCAAATCTATTCATTCCAAAAAATAATTCCATCTCTTACAGTTCCTCTTTTCTACATTCCCGAAACTCTCCTACACTCCACCCCTCCTCCAGCATCCTCAAACATATTTTCGATTCGAAGGTCACAAGAAACTCATTTTGCAATAAATGTTCATTTTCCATTAACCGTACACTTTCTCAAATCCAATCTCACCCCTCCCCTCCAAATCTTCACCAGCACCCCTCCCCTCCAAAACTTCCCCATCACCCCCCCCCCCCAAAACTTCCAGATCACCCCTCCCCTCCAAATCTACCCCCTTGCCCCTCCCCTCCAAATCTTTCCCATCACCCATCCCTTTCAAATCTTCCCCCTTGCCCCTCCCCTCCAAATCCTTCCCATTACCCATCCCTTTCAAATCTCCCCCCTTGCCCCTTCCCTCCTAACCTCCCCCCTCCCCTCCGAGACTCTCCATCGCCCTGTCCCCTCCTAGACTCCCCTCTCAACCCTCCTTCTCAAAGCGTCCTCCCCGTTTCTTCCCCCTTCCAACTTTCACCTTCATCTCCCCCAACCTTCTGCCTCGCTCTTCCCCCTCCTCAAATAACACCTCACTGTGCCTCATCCAATCACCATCAAACCTTTTGTCCACCCCATCCTTCCCTTTCTCCAAGCTATTCTGAAATCTCTGACACACCTTCAACAGCACTCCCTATCTCTTCCTCCTCTTCCACATCTTACCATACCCCTCCCTCCCCTGTTTTGTGTCCGATGCTCCCCCTTCCTCTTCCTCTTCATTAACGGTATGGACCTCAAACATCCGGGGCCTTCGCTCAAACTTGACTGATCTCTCCATACAGGTTGCTTCTGACAAACCAGACATGATCTGCTTAACAGAAACTTTCCTCCTTCATGATGTCTCCGATTCCTTGGTATCTCTCCCAGGTTACTCCCTCCTCCGGTATGATAGACCTGAGCCTCGTCCTGGAGGTGGGGTTGCTATCTTTATAAAAAAAACTCTTCCTCACTCGCCCTGCACTGCCCTCTCTCCACCTCATCCCCAGGAATACCTCTGGCTACGGCTTCCCCTTCGCTCCCACCTTTTGTTCATATGTGTGTTGTACCGTCCACCAAACAGTGATGACTCCATCTACATCTCGCTGTCTGATAATATGGACCAACTTCTATCTACCCATCCCAACTCTCTCTTCCTCATATGTGGTGATTTCACTTGTCACCATGCCAGTTGGCTGGGTGTGGGTACCGCTCTCACCAGCCATGGCTCCTCAGCAAAGGACTTCTGCGACTCACTGGGACTGACACAATCTGTCAATTTCCTGACCCGGATCTCAGTCAACGGAGCATCTTCTCTTCTGGTCTTGGTTATGACTAACTTCCCTGAAAATGTCTGCTGCTCTTCTTCTGCTCCAATCGGCTCATCTGATCATGTGCTTGTTAAAGTGGACATCTCTCTGACCATTCTCAGAGAGCCTCCTCAGCGTCTACGAGTCTGGCATTTCACTCAGGCCAACTGGCACGGTCTTCAAGCAGCCATCAATCATCTGGACTGGTCTCCCATCTCTACCACCTCTGACATCAACTCATCCTTGGAATTCTTCAAAAGTAAATTGCTCTCTCTCTCATGCACAGATTTATCCCATCTCGTCTTCAGTTGTCATACCCTTCCTCCCGTACATGGTACACGGAATCTTGTGGTGAGGCTGTTGCCCAGAAACAACTTGCCTTCGTCTCCTGGAACGTAAATCCAATGGAAGGAAATCTCATTTCCTTTCACAAAGCCCGAAACAAGTGTATGTCCAACCTCAGGAGAGCCAGGAAACAATATCTCTCCGTTCTCAAGACCGAACTCTCTTATCTGTCTCCCTCTTCCAAATCCTGGTGGCATCTGGTCAAATCTGTTTCTGGTGTTTGTCCCCCCCTCCATCCCCTCCCTTACCTCAAACGGCTACACAGCTGACTCCACACGTGAAAAAGCTGAATACCTCAACTCTGTGTTTGCCTCTAAATCTTGTGTTCCAAACCCATCCCTCTCTGTACCCACCGTACCCAGTCATACCCAGCTGCTCCTGGACTCTGTGTCCTTTCCTCCTGACAAGGTGGAAAAGTTTCTGTCAACCCTCAACTCTGATTCTGCAACTGGACCTGATGGCATCAGCCCACGTGTCCTAAAATCCTATTCTTCCGCTCTTTCTCTCCCTTTCTCTGTTCTCTTCACCCTCTTTTTTGCTCAAGGTCATCTGCCATCTGCTTGGAAATCAGCCAACTCACCGCTTTGCACAAAAAAGATGCAAAAACAGATCCTAGCAACTACAGACCAATCAGCCTTCTCCGAATTATCAGCAAAGTCATGGAATCCATCATTGCTTTGGATATGAAATCTTTCCTTTTCTCCAATGGCTTGATCTCTGATGATCAATTTGGTTTCAGACCAGGTCACTCTACTCTGGACATGCTGCTTCTGCTTTCTCAACAATGGATGGAGGTCCTCAATGCCAAACAGGAAATTAGAGCTGTCTCCCTTGATCAGCAGCACTCCCTATTTCTTTACGATTTAGCACTCTATACGATTCACATGCCTTCGATACGGTCTGGCACCCCGCTCTGCTCACCAAACTCTCCTCCTTTGGTATCCATGGAAATCTCCACGCATGGCTGGCGGACTTCCTCTCTAGTCGTAGTCAACGTGTGGCCCTGAATGGGTTTCTCTCATCTCCTCTTCCTGTCCAGGCTGGACTTACTCAAGGCAGTGTTCTGGGCTTTGTGCTTTTTTGGTTCACGAGTTATCAAGTGACCACTATATTCGTCATGTGTGTGTGTGTTTGTCTGTCTGTGTGTGTGTCTGTCTGTCCGCAGCATAACTACCCGATGATATCATCCGATCTTGATGAAACTTGGGTGGGAGGTTGATATCATGATCTAGTTGTGTCCTGCCCAGAGTGGGCGTATTGCGCCCATTGTGGGTGGAGCCACGCCCAAAAAAGATGTCTTTTTCGGGGGTAATTGAGTTCAAGCTACATCTTCTCCGAGGGGTTTGGTGGAATCTGACAGGGGTTTCGGTATTTGGTGAGGCCAATATCATGTGTCTAGCCCCACGGAGGTCGATTTTTCTTTTCTTTTTCTTTTTTAAAAAAATTTATTATAATTTTTTTCATTTCATTTTTCACCGAATTTTCGGTATTGTGCAGCTAACTAACCTCATAACTGATTATACATTACAGCAATACACCGGCCTACGTCATTAATTGGTTCCATAAGCTGTGACGTAACTCGGTTTTTGACGTAAACCGGGCGTAATGTCTTTAAAATGCCTTAAAATGAAGACAAACACCGTAAAACTAGAGTAAATAACTGGAGGAGGCTGCGGCTTCGCCCTGAATCTTTGCCGCTCCCTGTCGGGAGTCCATCCGTTGTTTTCTATCGGTCGGGTCTTCTCCTCGAACGGGGTGACCGGCACGGACGTGTCGACCGTGAGCGGGCTTGTGTGCCGAGTGGCTCCGCGGCCCGCTTCACCACGGCGTGCTTTACCTAACGTGTCCGAGCAGTTTCACCGGTGGTCGTGTCGTGTCATCTGTGATGAACGAACGAGCTCAGGGTTCCGTGAACCCGGCCGCCCCGGGGATCGACGCTCGCCTCCGATTCGTAGGCATGCCCCGTCTTTCCTCGAGCGGCCAAAGTTGCGTGCTTCTTTTTTTTTGGACGATGCTATATACTGTACGCAGAAACGACGACGTACAGGCAGGCATTTGCAAACATGCACATGTGCACATGCACACGTCGATCGGTTCGTCGGCACCGGATGCCGGCGAGGTGCCCGACGAGGCACCCCGGCTGGAGGCATGACACGGTCGTTCGTTTCACATGGGCCATGGGGACTGACCTCATCACGGACATTGCACACTGCACGGTGACGTGACATGACGTCTGCCACGGACGGTCGTCCGAGCCGGCATCGTCGTCATGTTTCGCCGTTGCCATGTTACGTTGGTTGTTTTACACAGGAAAGGAACCTTTACACAGTAAAGGCATAATCACAAAAATACCAGCGAAAGGCAAAGCAAGCACACGACCGCAGCACAGGACAAAATGCATATGGCGTCGCCTTTGTTTTGAATGAGAACCAGCATCTATGCGTATGTACAGTATACGGTACGTACATTTTAATATATTTTTACTGTGCTTTTTATTGTATTTTAAATTGTTTTTTAGCTTCTTTTAATGTTAATTTATGTACTACTTTATTTATTTTAAATATATTTTGAAGGAAAAATTTGTTTTTTTCACGTCCTCCTATTATGATGTAGGAGTGACGTTAAGTCGCACATAATGACTTTCGCTGAACTGAAATTTACTCCAAAAGAGTGGCGTTAAGTCGGATTTGACGGAGGTCGAAATGGCGTAAAACGGGGTATTGCTGTATTTTCTATCTCATTTCAAGGTCAGTAACCTTCGTTTTGACATTTCCAGGCCTGGCCTGTCCGGGCCTGTTTCGGTTTTGTCCACCCTTTGTCATCGAATACCGCTCGCTCGTGAACCATCGTCGTCTCCTGACTTGTCTGGTCTTTATTTTTATTTATTTTTATTTTTTTGTACACAAGATCGAGTCAGGTTGGGCATCCTCCGTTGTGCGATGTCCTTCCTTGGCACACCTGAGCTCCTCACCACATACAAGGCTTTCATCTGCAGCTCAATGGAATACTGCTCTCCCCTCTGGGCTGGTGCTCCTGCCTCACACCTAGCTCGGCTTCACGCTGTTGAAACCAAAGCTTTCAGAATCATTGCAATGTCCCGCGATGAAGCTAACTCCGAGGGCCTTTCACGCACTCACCGCAGGCAGGTTGTTGGTCTTTCTGTCTTCTATTGACTCCTCTCCGGCCTTGCTCCCCCAGCTCTCTCTCTGTGCTGTCCCCCAAATATTCCTACAGGTCGCACCAGATCTGCCAGCAACCCTCTTATGGTTAAACTGCCAAAATCTAGCCTCTCTGCTCACCTTCACTCTTTCATTCCTCTTTTCTCCCGCCTCTGGAACAAACTCCCCCACTCCCTTCAATCCCACCCCTCCCTCCAGCTGTTTAGCACCATCTCTTATCTTCCCCCATCCAAAACCTTGATCTTTTCTACCCCCGCTAATTCACCCCAGATCCACTTTTGTGAAATTTCAACTTCTTTCCTGGAAGTCCATGCAGTGTCCATATGTTTTATACCTCTCCCACCTCCCCCCAAGCCCTCTCCCTCCCACAGATCTCTCGATATCCCTGCTCTCAAATGTTGTGTTTGTGTCCTTCCCCCCTCTCTCCCCATCTTGTCTCCCGCTCCCCATATTAATTATTATATGTTTTATGTGTCGCTTTGACTTTTTGTGCGATAAATGTTAGCTCTTTCCTGGTGTATACCCTGGTTTAGAATAGGTACAACGTATCCCTGCATGTCGTAAGAGGCGACTAAGAGGGTTGGCGTCAGGAAGGGCATCCGGCCATAAAAAACATTGCCTCAAAAAGAGAACCATGACAATTACAACTACATATGGACAGAGTACAGCCCGAAGTGGAGATCGGTTTCTGAGGTTTGGGACATGGAATGTAGGGACAATGACAGGGAGATCAGGAGAAGTGGTGGAAGTATTGGTCAGAAGAAGAGTGGACATATGTTGTGTGCAAGAGAGGAGATGGAAGGGAAGTGGTGTGAGAATGGTGAAGGGTAGGCAGGGACAGAAATACAAGTTTGTGTGGCAAGGGTGCCTGGAGTGCATGAATGGTGTTGGTGTCCTGTTTTCTGAGGAGTTTGTAGACAGTGTGGTGAGTGTGACTAGAGTGAGTGATAGGTCGATGATGGTGAAAATGATGATTGGAAAGCTCTTGGTGAACATCATCTCGGGATATGCTCCGCAGGTTGGTCGGAGCGATGAAGAGAAGGACAAGTTCTGGTGTGCGATGGAGAAGCTGATGGAAAACGTGAAATATGAGGAAGTTGTTGTGGAAGGAGGAGACCAAAATGGACATGTGGGAAGGAGTTTGGATGGTTTTGAGGGAGTTCATGGGGGTTACAGATATGGTGTGAGAAATGGAGAAGGTGAAAGGATTTTGGAGTTTGCTGATGGAGCTGATTGGTTGATTTGTAATACTCAGTTCCAGAAAGAGGATAATAAGCTTGTTACATACACGTCAGGTGGGTCGACGAACACCGATGACTACCTGATTGTGCATAGGTGAGATAGGGGGCACCCCGGGACACAAAGGTGATCCCGGGGGAGGAGGCTGTTTCACAGCACCACTTGGTTGTTTGCGACATAAGGCCAGATTAAAAAAAAGAGTTGGTGATCGTCCCCGCCCGACCCTACGAAACACACCCGACCCGAAACTTTTTTTATTTTTTATTTTGAAAAAAATCATTAAAAAACGATCTTTTCACAGTCAAATTTGGCGCCGTTCTGCACCGCATGCGCAGTGCGTGCTGCGTGGTGCATGCTGCGCGGAGCGTCGCAAGTGCCTCGGGCAACTTCAGCCATTTTACGTTAGCCATTCATGGCGGCTATTGTGTGAGATTTTTCCCGCTGAAATCTATTGATTCGTGCTGCTATGGACACCATTCTCTACAGCTGTGGAAGTGTATTCACGGAGATCAACAACAATGGTGATGACGATCCTGAACAGGATACCAGACTCGCTGATCTTTATGTTCGTGCCAATCTGAACTGTGCTTCCCCTATAGAACTAGCGTACGACTCTGCTGGCTATGAAATGCTCTGCATCCACTGGTACTGAGGAGAATTTGGTTGAAAAGGCAGGGCAATACCCTCAATGTAACATTTGTACTGCAAAGCCAGCACCAAAGCGTGGCAGAAATCTTGTTCAACATGCTCAATAGTTTCAAGGTGCCAAGGGCATGGTGTTTATCTGTTTTTCCGATGTCATGGTGGATATACATGTACAGGTGTCTTGCCCTTTCACTACCAAGCTCAGCTAGGACATTCAACATCATCCAAAATCACACAAACACTGTGTTTCATAGAGATTTGGGCAACGTCTGTAAATCTGTGAGATGAATGAAGAAATTAAATCATTTTGAGGAGAAAGGAGTCTTTATTTCATATTTTTCCATGTCAACAAAACTCAATGGAAAGTACGGAAAAAAATAAAAATAAAAACCTCCCTCCCTACCGGAACTTTTGAGAAAAAAGGACGATCACCAACTCTTTTTTTCTATCTGGCCTAAGGGTGAAAGGTGCGAGGAGAGCTCAGCGGGTGAAGTACCAACCGAGAATGAAGGTGTGGAGGTTGAAAGAGGTGACAGTAAGGGATGCATTAAAAGAGAGGCTGAGTAGGGTAGAGGATGATGTGGTTGAGCTTGAAAGTGGTTGGATGTCAATGAAAGATAGTCTGTTGGGAGCCATTGGTGAGGTATGTGGATGGACAAAAGGACCACCAAGGCACTCGGAAACATGGTGGTGGGATGATGAAGTTGGAAAGAGGATTGACAAGAATAGGAAGAAGTTCAACGAGTGGCAGAAGGCGAAGGGTACGGGAGCAGAAAAAGCAGAGCATGAAAGTTATAAGGCAGCCAAGAAGGCTGCAAAGAAAGAGGTAGCAAAGGCGCAGGAGGCATGCAGGAAAATGTTCGGAGAACGCTTGGATTCGGAAGAGGGTCAGAGAGCGGTATTCAGGATTGCAAAGCAGATAGCGAAAGAGAGGTGTGATGTGATGGGGGTGAGTTGCTTGAAGGATGAAGTGGGACAAATCGTTGTGGACCCAGATGGAATTAAAGGAAGATGGAAAAGATATATGGAAATGCTGTTGAATACAGAGAATGAATGGGATGGCAACGTAGAGAGTAACCCAGTTTTGGGACCGGCAGAGAAGATAACTGAGAAGGAAGTTGAGGAAGCAATAAAAGCAATGAAGAGTAGAAAAGCGGGAGGGCCAAAGGGAGTTGTGGGAGATATGTTGAAGGCAGCAGGAAGTTGGGGTGTGAAGAGAGTGACAGAGATCTGTAATCTGGTGGTGAAAGAAGGCTGCATTCCAGTGGATTGGGAACCGAGTACCCTCGTCCCTCCATACAAGGGGAAAGGTGAACCTCTGGAGTGTGGCTCGTACCGAGCGATAAAGTTATTGGAGCATGGAATGAAGGTATTGGAAAGGGTGTCGGAGAGGAGGTTAAGGAAGAAAGTGAAGATCGACGAAATGCAGTTTGGAATTATGCCAGGAAGAGGAACGACAGACGCGCTCTTTATTGGGAGGCAGTTGCAGGAGAAGTAATGTCCTCTCCTCTCCAATTCTCTCTCCTCCACCCTCCTCCTGAAGCTGCCTCCTCCCCACTTCGTCTCCCTTCTATCTCATACCTCCACCCCCCCAAACCTTCTACTTTCCTCTGCCCCCCCTCAAACAACCCCTCACTGTGCCGCATCCCTTCACCAGCAAACCTTTCATCCTCCTCATCCTTCCCTTTCTTGGAACTCTTCTGCAACATCTGAAACACTATCAACTGCTCTCCCTACCTCCCCCTCTCATCCTTCATCTTACCCTACTCCTCCCCTCCCCTGTCCTGTACCCGATGCTCCCCCTCTCTCTTCATTAACGGTATGGACCTCAAACATCCGGGGCCTTCGCTCAAACCTGACTGATCTCTCCATACAGGTTGCTTCTGACAATCCAGACTTGATCTGCTTAACAGAGACTTTCCTCCTTCAAGATGTCTCTGATTCCTTAATATCTCTTCCTGGTTACTCCCTCCTCCGGTATGATAGACCTGAGCCTCGGCCTGGTGGTGGGGTGGCTATCTTTGTCAAAAACTCTCTTCCTCACTCTCCTTGCACTGCTCTCTTTCCTCCTCACCCGCAGGAGTACCTCTGGTTACGGCTTCCTCTCCGCTCCCACCTTTTGTTCATATGTGTTCTGTACCGTCCCCCAAACAGTGATGACTCCATCTACATTTCAATGTCTGACAACATGGACCAACTTCTATCCACTCATCCCAACTCTCTCTTCCTCATATGTGGTGACTTCAACTGTCATCATGCCACCTGGTTGGGTGTGGGTTCCTCTCTCACTAGTCATGGCACCTCAGCAAAGGACTTCTGTGACTCACTGGGATTGACACAATCTGTCAATTTCCCGACCCGGATCTCAGCCAATGGAGTATCTTCTCTTCTAGACTTGGTTATGACAAACTTCCCTGCTAATGTCTGCTGCTCTTCTTCTGCTCCAATCGGTTCTTCTGATCATGTGCTTGTCAAAGTGGACATCTCTCTGGCCATTCTCAGAGAGCCTCCTCAGCGTCGACGAGTCTGGCATTTCACTCAGGCTGACTGGGACGGTCTTCAAGCAGCCATCAATCGTCTGGATTGGTCTCCCATCTCCACTGCCTCTGACATCAATTCTTCCTGGGAATTCTTCCAAAGCAAACTGATCTCTCTCATGCACAGATTTATCCCATCTCGCCTTCAATTGTCTTACCCTTACTCCCGTCCATGGTACACTGAATCTTGTGGTGAGGCAGTTGCCCTGAAACAACTTGCCTTTGCCTCTTGGAAGGCTAATCCAACTGAAGGAAATCTCAGTTCCTTCCACCAAGCTCGGAACAAGTGTGTGTCTACCCTCAGGAGTGCCAGGAAGCACTATCTCTCCTCACTCAAGAATGAACTCTCAAACCTGTCTCCTTCCTCCAAATCCTGGTGGCGTCTGGTCAAATCTGTTTCTGGTGTTTGTTCCCCCTCCATCCCCTCCCTTACCTCAAATGGCCACACAGTTGACATCGCACGTGACAAAGCCGAATGCCTCAACTCTGTGTTCGCCTCGAAATCCTTAGTCCCAAACCCATCTCTCTCTGTTCCCACCTTTCCCAGTCGAACCCAAATGCTCCTGGACTCTGTGTCCTTCTCTCCTGACAAGGTGGAGGAGTTTTTGTCAAACCTCGACTCTGATTCTGCAACTGGACCAGATGGCATCAGCCCACGGGTCCTAAAATCCTGCTCTGCCGCTCTATCTCACCCTCTCTCTGTTCTTTTCACCCTATCTTTTGCTCAAGGTCATCTGCCAGCATCCTGGAAATCAGCTAACATTACCGCTTTACACAAAAAAGGTGCAAAAACAGATCCTTGCAACTACAGACCAATCAGCCTGCTCCCAATTATCAGCAAAGTCATGGAATCCATCATTGCTTCGGATATGAAATCTTTCCTCTTCTCCAATGGCTTGATCTCTGATCATCAATTTGGTTTCAGACCAGGTCACTCTACTCTGGACATGCTGCTTCTGCTGTCTCAACAATGGATGGAGGTCCTGAATGCCAAACAGGAAATCAGAGCTGTCTCCCTTGACATATCAAGGGCCTTTGATACGGTCTGGCACCCAGCTCTGCTCACCAAACTCTCCTCCTATGGTATCCATGGAAATCTCCATGCATGGCTTGCGGACTTCCTCTCTGGTCGTAGTCAACGTGTGGCCCTGAATGGATTTCTCTCATCTCCCCTTCCTGTTCAGGCTGGAGTTCCCCAAGGAAGTGTGCTGGGCCCTGTGCTTTTTCTGGTCTTTATCAATGATCTCTCTGACTCTCTGGAAAATCCTCTCTATCTCTTTGCTGATGACTCCACTCTCTGCCGCTCCATTCCTCTTCCCTCAGATAGGCAGTCTGCAGCCTCCTCACTCTCTGAAGACCTGGACAAAATCACAGACTGGTCAAACAAGTGGAACATGTCTTTCAATCCTGCCAAATCTCACTCTCTTACTATGTCTCTCCGAAAAGATCGACTGGACAACCCTCCCATCTACTTTCTCAACAATCCTCTCCAAGAAGTTCTGTCACTCAAGCTTTTGGGTCTCACTATCTGCCATGATCTTTCTTGGGAAAACCACATTTCCAAGCTGGCCTCCAAAGCCAGTCGCCGACTGGGCATCCTCCGTCGTGCGAAGTCCTTCCTCGGCACACCTGAGCTCCTCACCACATACAAGGCTTTCATCCGCAGCTCAATGGAATTCTGTTCTCCCCTATGGGCTGGTGCTCCTGCCTCACACCTGGCTCGGCTTCACGCTGTTGAATCCAAAGCTTTCAAAATCATTGGAATCTCCCGCGATGAAGCTATCTCTGAGGGCCTTTCACTCACTCACCGCAGGCAGGTAGGTGGTCTTTCTGTCTTCTACCGACTCCTCTCCGGCCTTGCTCCCCCAGCTCTCTCCGTGCTCTGTCCCCCAAATATTCCTACAGGTCGCACAAGATCTGCCAGCAACCCTCTGATGGTTAAACTGCCGAAATCTCGGCTCTCTGCTCACCTTCACTCTTTCATTCCTCTTTTCTCCCGCCTGTGGAACAAACTCCCACACTCCCTTCAATCCCTCTCCTCCCTCCAGGTCTTTAAAACAGCTGTTCACCACCATCTCTTATCTTCCCCCATCCATAACCTTGATCTTTTCTACCCCCACTAATTCACCCCAGATCCACCTTGTTTGAAATTCCAACTTATTTCCTGGAAATCCTGGCAGTGTCCATATGTTTATACCTCTCCCACCCCCCCCCCCTTCACATGCCTCCCCCCCTTCACATGCCTCCCCCCTTCACATGCCTCCCCCCCCCAAAGCCCTCTCCCTCCCACAGATCTCTCGATGTCTCCATGTCTCTCGGTCCCTGCTCTCAAATGTTGTGTTTGTGTCCTTCCCCCTCTCTCCCCGTCTTGTCTGCCGCTCCCGATGTTATTTGTTTTATGTGTCTGTTTGTCTTTCTGTGTGATTAATTTTCGCTCTTTCACGAGCCTCGATCTTGTATACAAAAAAAAAAAAAAAAAAAAAAAAAATAAGTACATGGAGAAGAGGAAGAGTTGTTTCTTGGGTTTGTTGATCTGGAGAAAGCATTCGATAGGGTTCCACGCAAAGTATTGACATGGGCATTGAGGAAGTTAGGAGTGGAGGAATGGTTGATCAGAGTAGTGATGGCAATGTACAAAAGAGCACGCACAGCTGTAAGGATGAAGGACGGGACCAGTGGTGAGTTTGAGGTGAAGGTGGGAGTGCATCAGGGTCAGTACGAAGTCCACTACTATTTGTAGCTGTGATGGAGGTGCTGCCTCAGAATGTAAAGGAGGGTTTACCGTGGGAGTTGTTGTATGCAGATGATCTGGTGTTGATTGCGGAAAGTATGGATGGACTGAAGGAAAAGATGAACAAGTGGAAGGAATGTATGGAGACAAAAGGTCTGAAGGTGAATATCGGAAAGACGAAGGTGATGGCAAGTGGTAAAGCATGTGCTGAGGTGGAAAGAACTGGGAAGTGGCCATGTGCTGTGTGCAGGAAGGGTGTCGGAGTGAACTCCATTCAATGTACAATGTGCGCTGAGTGGGTTCATCAAAAATGTAGTGGTCTGAGAGGGTCATTAACCAGTGTGGCAGCTGCATTCAAATGTAAGGTGTGCACAGAGGGAGCTGCAGATGGAGGAAATGTTGAGTTGGATCTTGGAGACGGCATGAAGCTGGAAGGTGTGAAAACATTTTGCTACATCTGAGACATGCTGAATGGAGAATGTGGATCAGACTTGACAACAGTTGCAAGAGTGAGATGTGCATGGAAGAAGTTTCGGTAACAGAGTGGCGTGCTGATGAGGAGGGGAGTGTCGTTGAAGCTGAAGGGAAAGGTGTATGCTGCATGTGTGAGAAGTGTTATGATTTATGGGACCGAGACATGGGTAATGAACGTAGAGCAGCAACGAAGGCTGGAAAGGGTGGAAATGCGAATGGTTCGGTGGATGTGTGGAGTATCGTTGAGAGAGCGAGGAAGACAAATGATGAATTGCGAAAGATTTTTTTTTTTTTTTTTTTTTTGTATCCAAGATCGAGGCTCGTGAAAGAGCTAACATTAATCACACAAAAAGACAAACCGACACACAAAACACAAAAAACAAGAGGAGCGGCAGACAAGATGGAGAGAGAGGGGGAAGGACACAAACACAACATTTGAGAGCAGGGACATCGGGAGGACTTGGGGGGAGGTGGGAGAGGAATAAAACATATGAACACTGCAAGGACTCTGGGGTGAATTACCGGGGGTAGAAAAGATCAAGGTTTTCGATGGGGGAAGATAAGAGATGGTGGTGAACAGCTGTTTTAAAGACCTGGAGGGAGGAGTGGGATTGAAGGGAGTGGGGGAGTTTGTTCCAGAGGCGGGAGAAAAGGGGAATGAAAGAGTCAAGGTGAGCAGAGAGCCTAGACTTTGGCAGTTTAACCATAAGAGGGTTGCAGACAGATCTTGTGCAACCTGAAGGAATATTGGGGGGACAGAGCACAGAGAGAGCTGGGGGAGCAAGGCCGGAGAGGAGTCGGTAGAAGACAGAAAGACCACCAACCTGCCTGCGGTGAGTGAGTGAAAGGCCCTCGGAGTTGACTACATTGCAGGAGATTCCAATGATTCTGAAAGCTTTGGCCTCAACAGCGTGAAGCCGAGCAAGGTGTGAGGCAGAAGCACCAGCCCAGAGGGGGGAACAGTATTCCATTGAGCTGCGGATGAAAGCCTTGTATGTGGTGAGGAGCTCAGGTGTGCCAAGGAAGGACTTCACACGACGGAGGATGCCCAGTCGGCGACTGGCTTTGGAGGCCAGCTTGGAAATGTGGTTTTCCCAAGAAAGATCATGGCAGATAGTGAGACCCAAAAGCTTGAGCGACAGAACTTCTTGGAGATGATTGTTGAGAAAGTAGATGGGAGGGTTGTCCAGTCGGTCCTTTCGGAGAGACATTGTAAGAGTGTGAGATTTGTCAGGATTGAAAGACATGTTCCACTTGTTTGACCAGTCTGTGATTTTGTCCAGGTCTGCAGAGAGTGAGGAGGCTGCAGACTGCCGATCTGAGGGATGAGGAATGGAGTGGCAGATGGTGGAGTCATCAGCAAAGGGATAGAGAGGATTTTCCAGAGAGTCGGAGAGGTCATTGATGAAGACCAGAAATAGCACAGGGCCCAGAACACTGCCTTGGGGAACTCCAGCCAGAACAGGAAGGGAAGATGAGAGAAATCCATTCAGGGCCACACGTTGCCTACGACCAGAGAGGAAATCCGCAAGCCATGAGTGGAGATTTCCCTGAATACCATAGGAGGTGAGTTTGGTGAGCAGAGCTGGGTGCCAGACCGTATCGAAGGCACGTGATATGTCAAGTGAGACAGCTCTGATTTCCTGTTTGGCATTGAGGACCTCCATCCATTGTTGAGACAGCAGAAGCAACATGTCCAGAGTAGAATGACCTGGTCTGAATCCAAATTGATGATCAGAGATCAAGCCATTGGAGAAGAGGAAGGATTTGATATCTGAAGCAATGATGGATTCCATGACTTTGCTGATAATTGGGAGCAGGCTGATTGGTCTGTAGTTGCAAGGATCTGTTTTTGCACCTTTTTTGTGTAAAGCGGTAATGTTTGCTGATTTCCAAGATGCTGGCAGATGACCTTGAGCAAAAGAGAGAGTGAAAAGAACAGAGAGAGGGTGAGATAGAGCGGCAGAGCAGGATTTTAGTACCCGAGCGCTGATGCCATCTGGTCCAGTTGCAGAATCAGAGTCGAGGTTTGATAAAAACTTCTCCACCTTGTCAGGAGAGAAGGACACAGAGTCCAGGAGCAGTTGGGTTCGACTGGAAAAGGTGGGAACAGAGAGAGATGGGTTTGGGACACAAGATTTTGAGGCAAACACAGAGTTGAGGCATTCGGCTTTACCCACACACCATTTTCCAGAGAGTCGGATGATGGGAATACAGCCTGTGATTGATGCTGTGAAGAGGAACAGGTTGAGATGGTTTGGTCATGTGTTGAGGAAGGATGAAAGTGACTGGTTGAGAAGAGTGATGGAAATGAATGTAGAAGGAAGTAGAGGACGGGGAAGACCGAGAAAGACTTGGCTAAAGATGGTGGAAGAAGAAATGCGGGCAAGGGGGTTAACAAGGAGAGATTTCTTTTTTTGGGGGGGGGATACTGCATCGAGGCTCGTGAAAGAGCTAACATTTTTCACACGAAAAAATCAAACAGTCAAACAAAATATATAACAAGCGTTACGCCTAGGTCCCCCGTCGGGGAAGTGATGTGAGTTGACAAAGTGGAACACGCAGAAAACATGCTATGACATGATATTTCGCTCACAAGGTTCAGACATACATGGAGGCGGCCATTTTGGATTTTGATGTGGCGACCCAATTTTCAATAGCGTTCTTCCGTATGCCTCGATACACCCACACACCAGAAGGTACTTCGATTATTTTTCAAGATATTTCGCTCACAAGGTTAGACATATACATGGCGGCGGCCATCTTGGATTTTGACGTGGCGACCCAATTTTAAACAGCGTTCTTGTTTGTGCCTAGATACACCCACACACCAAATTAGAAGTTGGTACTTCGCTTATTTTTCAAGATATTCATCTCACAAGGTTCAGACATACATGGCGGCAGCCATCTTGGCTTTTGACGTGGCGACCCAATTTTAAACAGCGTTCTTGCTTGTGCCGAGATACACCCACACACCAGATTAGACGTTAGTACTTCGCTTATTTTTCGAGATATTTCGCTCACAAGTTTCAGACATATATATGGTGGCGGCCATCTTGGATTTTGACGTGGCGACCCAATTTTAAACAGCGTTCTTCCGTGTGCCTAGATAAACCCACACACCAGATTAGACATTGGTACTTCGCTTATTTTTCGAGATTTTCATCTCACAAGGTTCGGACATACATGGCGGTGGCCATCTTGGAGTTTGACGTGGCGACCCAATAGATACACCCACACACCAGATTAGACGTTGGTACTTCGCTTCTTCTTCGAGATATTTCGCTCACAGGTTTCAGACATATATATGGTGATGGCCATCTTGGATTTTGACGTGGCGACCCAATTTGCAATAGCGTTTGTCCTTATAGCCGGCGAAGCCGGTGTTGTCAATAAACGCGTACGTATTATGTTGAAAACCTGATTATGCCTTGGCTCGAGAATCCGAAGCGCAGTGGACGCAGCCATCTTGCGGATGCGGAAGTATGCATAACAAATTTAAAACGTTCATTAGGAGTTTCTTTCACCCGTCGTCGTTTGATTCACAATCTTATGCACCTCCGATGTATTAATAAAATTATTTAACACCAACATCGGCCCGCACGGGCCTGGTTATTTTCAACAAAACGCGTCACCAAACACCGGACCCAATGAGAGTCGAGCATTTGCAAAAATATTTCTAAAATGAAAGCGCTCAATGGTGGGTGCCATCGACCGGATGCGGACGTTTGCATAAAACAATTGCGAAAAAGTTCAATAGGAGGTTGTTTCACCCGTCGTTCTTTGATTCACAATCTAATGAAAC
This sequence comes from Myxine glutinosa, assembly GCF_964187855.1. Classification (NCBI taxonomy): domain Eukaryota; kingdom Metazoa; phylum Chordata; class Myxini; order Myxiniformes; family Myxinidae; genus Myxine; species Myxine glutinosa. Next base: position 49,709,605 of record NC_136261.1, read on the forward strand.
CTCTAATTAGTAATTAAAATACGTTAAGACCAACCTCGTTATCTTCAACGAAAATCGTCATCAAACACCAGAACCAATGAGATTCGAGCATTTGAAAAAATATTTTTTTACAATCTTATTACGCGTTTCGGAGGGTGAAAACGGCGTCAAATATTCTAACATTGACGAAGAATTATTTTTTAGAAATCTCGTGGCCGTCGGAGAACCGAATCAGCCAATCAGTGCCCTCGACACAGGACATCTTACCAGCGCCCTCGACACGTCTGCGACGCCGGGAACGAGGTTGGTGCAAAACAACCGAATCATGCGTAAGCATATGCTGCTCGAAATAGCAGCAGCAGTAGATGTCCCTGATGATGGGTCATGTTTTTTTCACTGTTTGAGCTTGAGAATTTTCCTACTTCTTAAAATAGGCCTTAAGCTAGCACATCGTATCGTTACTTCCTTAAGCTTCTTGTGACATTTATTGTATGCAGGTATTGGGGAGGACTGTCTGCTCTTCTCTTTTACCAAGTCTTACCAGGTACGGTACCTACTACACCTACCTACTACCAACTACATAACCTACTGATACCATAGTGATGGGTAAAATAGTGGCAAGAGGCTTTGGCTTCGCCGGCTCATTGCGGCTTTGCAGTCGGTACTAGTACCGAGATACACCCACACACCAAATTAGAAGTTGGTACTTCGCTTATTTTTCAAGATATTCATCTCACAAGGTTCAGACATACATGGCGGCGGCCATGTTGGATTTTGACGTGGCGACCCAATTTTCAATAGCGTTCTTCCTTCTGCCTAGATACACCCACACACGAGATTAGAAGTTGGTACTTCGCTTATTTTTCAAGATATGCAGGTTACAAGGTTCAGACATACATGGCATCAGACATACATGGCGGCGGCCTTCTTGGATTTTGACGTGGCGACCCAATTTTAAACAGCGTTCTTATTTGTGCCTAGATACACCGACACACCAGATTAGACGTTGGCACTTCGCTTATTTTTCAAGATATTTCGCTCACAAGTTTCAGACATATATATGGTGGCGGCCATCTTGGATTTTGACGTGGCGACCCAATTTTCAACAGCGTTCGTCGTTATGCCGAGATACACCCACACACCAGATTAGAAGTTGGTACTTTGCTTATTTTTCAAGATATGCAGGTTACAAGGTTCAGACATACATGGCGGTGGCCATCTTGGATTTTGACGTGCGTTGCACCCACACACCAAATTCGAATGCGGTCCTTCGCTTACGCATGCACGCCCGGACGGACGGACACACGGACGGAGGGGAAAGCCATCGTCCCCCTTTCGCTACGCTGTGCGACGGGGGGACAAAAAGGGGAGCGGTAGACAAGATGGGGAGAGAAGGGGAAGCACACAAACACAACATTTGAGAACAGGGACATCAGGAGATGTGTGGGAGGGAGAGGGCTTGGGAGGAGGAGGCATGGGAAGGGGGGCGGGTGGGAAAAGTATAAAACACAAGGACACCAATGACTTCCAGGAAATAAGTTGGTATTTCAAAAAAGTGGCTTTGGGGTGAAATTAGCGGGGGTAGAAAACATCAAGGTTTTGGATGGGGGAAGATAAGAGATGGTGGGGAACAGCTGTTTTAAAGACCTGGAGGGAGGAGTGGGATTGAAGAGAGTGAGGGAGTTTGTTCCAGAGGTGGGAGAAAAGAGGAATGAAGGAGTGAAGGTGAGCAGAGAGTCTTGATTTTGGCAGCTTAACCATAAGAGGGTTGCAGGCAGATCTTGTGCGACCTGTAGGAATATTTGGGGGACAGAGCCCAGAGAGAGCTGGGGGAGCAAGGCCGGAGAGGAGTCGGTAGAAGACAGAAAGACCACCAACCTGCCTGCGGTGAGTAAGTGAAAGGCCCTCGGAGGTAGCTTCATCGCGGGAGATCCCAATGATTCTGAACGCTTTGGTTTCAACAGCCTGAAGACGAGCTAGGTGTGAGGCAGGAGCACCAGCCCAGAGAGGAGAGCAGTATTCCATTGAGCTGCGGATGAAAGCCTTGTAGGTGGTGAGGAGCTCAGGTGTGCCAGGGAAGGACTTCGCATGACGGAGGATGCCCAGTCGGCGACTGGCTTTGGAGGCCAGATTTGAAATGTGATTTTCCCAGGAAAGATCATGGCAGATAGTGAGACCCAAAAGCTTGAGTGACCGAACTTCTTGCAGAGGATTATTCAGAAAGTGGATAGGAGGGTTGTCCAGTCGGTCTTTTCGGAGAGACATCGTAAGAGTGTGAGATTTGTCAGGATTGAAAGACATGTTCCACTTGTTTGCCCAGTCTGTGATTTTTTCCAGGTCTGCAGAGAGTGAGGAGGCTGCAGACTGCCGATCTGAGGGATGAGGAATGGAGCGGCAGAGAGTGTAGTCATCAGCAAAGAGATAGAGAGGATTTTCAAGAGAGTCAGAGAGATCATTGATGAAGACCAGAAAAAGCACAGGGCCCAGAGCACTGCCTTGGGGAACTCCAGCCTGAACAGGAAGAGGAGATTAGAGAAACCCATTCAGGGCCACACGTTGACTGCGACTGGAGAGGACGTCCGCCAGCCATGCGTGGAGATTTCCATGGATACCAAAGGAGGAGAGTTTGGTGAGCAGAGCGGTGTGCCAGACCGTATCGAAGGCACGTGATGTGTCAAGGGAGACAGCTCTAATTTCCTGTTTGGCATTGAGGACCTCCATCCATTGTTGAGACAGCAGAAGCAGCATGTCCAGAGTAGAGTGACCTGGTCTGAAACCAAATTGATGATCAGAGATCAAGCCATTGGAGAAGAGGAAAGATTTCATATCCGAAGCAATGATGGATTCCATGACTTTGCTGATAATTGGGAGAAGGCTGATTGGTCTGTCGTTGCAAGGATCTGTTTTTGCACTTTTTTTGTGTAAAGCGGTGATGTTGGCTGATTTCCAGCAGATAGCAGATGACCTTGAGCAAAAGACAGGGTGAAGAGAACAGAGAGGGAGTGAAAGAGCGGAAGAACAGGATTTTAGGACCCGTGGGCTGATGCCGTCAGGTCCAGTTGCAGAAACAGAGTCCAGGGTTGACAGAAACTTTTCCACCTGACACAGAGTCCAGGTGCAGCTGGGTACGACTGGGTACGGTGGGTACAGAGAGGGATGGGTGTGGGACACAAGGTTTCGAGGCAAACACAGAGTTGAGGCATTCAGCTTTTTCACGTGTGGAGTCAGCTGTGAAGCCGTTTGAGGTAAGGGTGGGGATGGAGGGGTAACAAACACCAAAAACAGATTTGACCAGATGCCACAAGGATTTGGAAGAGGGAGACAGATAATAGAGTTCGGTCTTGAGAACAGATAGATATTGTTTCCTGGCTCTCCTGAGGGTGGACACACACTTTTTTCGGGCTTTGTGAAAGGAAATGAGATTTCCTTCCGTTGGATTTCCTGATGCAGAAATGCATTTTGCTGATGTAGATGCAGAAAATAGGGCAAAATGGAGAAGATTGTCATGGGGGCCGCAAGGCTAACCCCCGCTCTGGCAGGGAAAATGGCCTTAAAATGCATGTTGTTGTTGTGTTGTTGTTATGTTCGCTCTTTCACAAGCCTCAATCTTGTTTTGAAAAAAAAAAAAAAAAAAAACTCTTCCAGGCATCTGCCTCCCATGCATGTGCCATCAATTTCAGCTCATATGGGTAAACCAAGCGAATGGATATGGTATTTGGGCAAATGGAAAGGTGGTTAGTGGATTTGGGGGAGGGAGGAAAGAGATTTGAGGTGATCGGATCAAAAAAAAAGGGAGAGGAGTTGGACGAGGAATCTTTACTGTAACACAAACCAAACTTTATAACACAGAGTAACAAACTTTCCAGCTGGTGTCAAAATGGAATTGCTTTCCCCACAAACTGGGAACAACTTTCCTGTCACCATAAAATATGTGACCGACACAAAAAATTAATCAAATGACATTTCGAAGCATAATACAGCACTTCCTGTTAAGTTACACAAACCTGGATCAACAAGAGGAGAAGTGCTGCTGGATTCTTGTGTTGATGCATCGTTTGACTCTTCAATCGGAACAGAAGATTTCCAAACGTTTTGAGGCACATCCTTTTGGAAATTAGCTGCTTCTTCCAGATCACCTTTACCTGCACACAACTCGACATTTAACCAAATGCTGCACAAAGAAGGTAGAAATGCAAACTACAGTTACTCAAGTTTAGTTTACAACTCGGAGCTTGATTTAGGTTTAAATACAAATTTGAGAATTGAATATGTTATTCCCTTTTGAATACAGAAGTTGTTGAAAGAAAAGAACAATTTTCACATTTTGCAAGTTTATCCAGCAATGGGTTGTAATTTGTTTTTGAATGAAAATTTGACAAAGAAATCGTTCAGATTGGTCAATCAAGGATTTCCATGATATGACGAATTATAGATTTTCCATGATATAAAGCATGGGGATTTTTGGGTTTTTTTGTATACAAGATCGAGGCTCATGTAAGAGCTAACATCAATCACAAAAAATCAAATGGACACACAAAACATCCAATAAAGGGAGTGGGAGACGGGATGGGGAGAGAGAGGGAAGCACACAAGTACAACAGCAGAGAACAAGGACGTCGGAACAGGGATAACTTAAATGTGCCGTTAAACACAGAACACATTGGGAAACTTTCAAAGTATTTCTTGGTTAGCAAAGGTGTATAAAAAAGCAACATACGAGACTTGGCTCTTGATCCATCATCCTGACAGCGGAGGCTGCAGACATCACTGAACCCGATTCCACAGAACCCAGAAACGTTTTCCAGCTGCACATTTTGGGATCTGACAAACTTTTGGGAGAAACTTGAAAGTTCCCGAATAACATTCTCCAAGTTGACAAACAGACTTCCCAACAGAGAAGAACCTGCAATCTGGACATCTTGCGGCTTTAAAAAAGAATTCATAAACTTACATAAGTCAGCATACATTGCAAATTGAAGTTTATCTTTGGCGAGAGAGAGGAGCTCGGTTCGCAATGCATCTGACTCTGTGCAAGCTCGAATAACCTTCTGATTCTCAATTCCAAGCTTATCGACCACTGCTTGGGCTGTTTCTGCTCTCAGGCCTTGTGACTGGAGCCATTCCAAGAAGTGGTCCATTTCACCGATGAACTGCCAGGGATACAATGATCATGTTCATTAATTACTTCATTCATTCATTTCAAGCACACCATTTCACTTTACTACAAGTAACATTTTCTTCAATCAGTTTGAAAAAAAATTTTCGTGAGCTATAATTTTATCCAATCAATCTTACCAGCAGTTCCCAAGTAAGGGAGTGGAAGGGATAAGGGGGGAGGGTGGGAATAAGGGAGTGGAGGGGATAAGGGGGGAGGGTGGGAATAAGGGAGTGGAGGGGATAAGGGAGTGGAGGGGATAAGGGGGGAGTGGAGGGGATAAGGGGGGAGTGGAGGGGATAAGGGGGGAGGGTGGGGATAAGGGAGTGGAAGGGATAAGGAGAGAGGGTGGGAATAAGGGAGTGGAGGGGATAAGGAGGGAGGGTGGGAATAAGGGAGTGGAGGGGATAAGGGAGTGGAGGAGAAAAGGGGAGAGAAAGGGAGAATGGAGGGGAGGGTGGAAGGGATGAGAGTGGAGAAGGGAGGGAGAACAGAGGGAGAAGAGAAGGAGAACAGACGGAAGAAAGGAAAATCAGAGAGGGGTGAGAGGGAGGGGAGGGAAGGGTCGGGAAAGGGGAAGGGAGAGGTGAAGGAAGTGGAAAGGGTGGGGGGAGAGAAGAGAAGGGAGGGGAAAGGGGCAGGGAGAGAGAGAGGGTGGGGAGAGAGTGGAGAGAAGGCATGGGTTGAGGGGGAGGGGAGGGGAAGGCAGCATGAGGGGAGGGGGGGCAAGGGGCAAGTGGGGGAAGTGGAAGGGGAGGGGGAGAATGAGGAAAAATGAAGGGGAGAATGAGGGGTGGGGAGAATGGAGAAAGGGCAGAATGGGGGGAGGTGGTGCAGTTCGAGTTTTAATTTATCCTTTCAAAACACTCAAACATTTTTTTGTGAAAAAATTAATGATTGATTGGGGTCAGGAACCGCACTCGAGTCCTGAAAAAGCCGCAGGTTGCAAATCCTTGCCATCGTTGATGGCTCATCAGCCAATTGACGTTAGATGAAGAAGTGACACCACAGATCGGCCAGTTTCCACGACCATTCAAGGTGCATGAGAGTAATTACCTTTCGTTCACTTGTTCAATTACTTCCACGACCAAGTAAAAGACGACTGTCTTTCCCTCGCGGTCCCAACTGTACTGTCTTTCCCTCGCAGTCCCAACTGTACTGTCTTTCCCTCGCGGTCCCTCTGTACTGTCTTTCCCTCGCAGTCCCAACTGTACTGTCTTTCCCTCGCAGTCCCAACTGTACTGTCTTTCCCTCGCGGTCCCAACTGTACTGTCTTTTCCTCGCGGTCCCTCTGTACTCTCTTTCCCTCGCGGTCCCTCTGTACTCTCTTTCCCTCGCAGTCCCAACTGTACTGTCTTTTCCTCGCGGTCCCAACTGTACTGTCTTTCCCTCGCGGTCAATCTGTACTCTCTTTCCCTCGCGGTCCCTCTGTGCTGTCTTTCCCTCGCGGTCCCTCTGTACTGTCTTTCCCTCGCGGTCCCTCACTCCCTCTGTACTGTCTTTCCCTCGCGGTCCCAACTGTACTGTCTGTCCCTCGCGGTCCCTCTGTACTGTCTTTCCATCGCGGTCCCTCTGTACTCTCTTTCCCTCGCGGTCCCTCTGTGCTGTCTTTCCCTCGCGGTCCCTCTGTGCTGTCTTTCCCTCGCGGTCCCTCTGTGCTGCCTTTCCCTCGCGGTCCCTCTGTGCTGTCTTTCCCTCGGGGTCCCTCTGTGCTATCTTTCCCTCGCGGTCCCAACTGTACTGTCTTTCCCTCGCGGTCCCAACTGTACTGTCTTTCCCTCGCGGTCCCAACTGTACTGTCTTTCCCTCGCGGTCCCTTTGTGCTGTCTTTTCCTCGTGGTCCCTCTTTACTGTCTTTCCCTCGCGGTCCCCCTGTGCTGTCTTTCCCTCGTGGTCCCCTGTGCTGTCTTTTCCTCGCGGTCCCTCTGTGCTGTCTTTCCCTCGCGGTCCCCCTGTGCTGTCTTTCCCTCGCGGTCCCTCTGTGCTGCATTTCCCTCGCGGTCCCTCTGTGCTGTATTTCCCTCGCGGTCCCTCTGTGCTGTCTTTCCCTCGCGGTCCCACTGTGCTGTCTTTCCCTCGCGGTCCCACTGTGCTGTCTTTCCCTCGCGGTCCCAACTGTACTGTCTTTTCCTCGCGGTCCCAACTGTACTGTCTTTTCCTCGCGGTCCCAACTGTACTGTCTTTTCCTCGCGGTCCCAACTGTACTGTCTTTCCCTCGCGGTTCCTCTGTACTCTCTTTCCCTCGCGGTCCCTCTGTGCTGTCTTTCCCTCGCGGTCCCTCTGTACTGTCTTTCCCTCGCGGTCCCTCTGTACTGTCTTTCCCTCGCGGTCCCAACTGTACTGTCTTTCCCTCGCGGTCCCTCTGTACTGTCTTTCCATCGCGGTCCCTCTGTACTCTCTTTCCCTCGCAGTCCCCCTGTGCTGTCTTTCCCTCGCGGTCCCTCTGTGCTGTCTTTCCCTCGCGGTCCCTCTGTGCTATCTTTCCCTCGCGGTCCCAACTGTACTGTCTTTCCCTCGCGGTCCCAACTGTACTGTCTTTCCCTCGCGGTCCCTCTGTACTGTCTTTCCATCGCGGTCCCTCTGTACTCTCTTTCCCTCGCGGTCCCTCTGTGCTGTCTTTCCCTCGCGGTCCCTCTGTGCTGCCTTTCCCTCGCGGTCCCTCTGTGCTGTCTTTCCCTCGGGGTCCCTCTGTGCTATCTTTCCCTCGCGGTCCCAACTGTACTGTCTTTCCCTCGCGGTCCCAACTGTACTGTCTTTCCCTCGCGGTCCCAACTGTACTGTCTTTCCCTCGCGGTCCCTTTGTGCTGTCTTTTCCTCGTGGTCCCTCTTTACTGTCTTTCCCTCGCGGTCCCCCTGTGCTGTCTTTCCCTCGCGGTCCCTCTGTGCTGCATTTCCCTCGCGGTCCCTCTGTGCTGCATTTCCCTCGCGGTCCCTCTGTGCTGTCTTTCCCTCGCGGTCCCACTGTGCTGTCTTTCCCTCGCGGTCCCACTGTGCTGTCTTTCCCTCGCGGTCCCAACTGTACTGTCTTTTCCTCGCGGTCCCAACTGTACTGTCTTTTCCTCGCGGTCCCAACTGTACTGTCTTTTCCTCGCGGTCCCAACTGTACTGTCTTTCCCTCGCGGTCCCTCTGTACTCTCTTTCCCTCGCGGTCCCTCTGTGCTGTCTTTCCCTCGCGGTCCCTCTGTACTGTCTTTCCCTCGCGGTCCCTCTGTACTGTCTTTCCCTCGCGGTCCCAACTGTACTGTCTTTCCCTCGCGGTCCCTCTGTACTGTCTTTCCATCGCGGTCCCTCTGTACTCTCTTTCCCTCGCGGTCCCCCTGTGCTGTCTTTCCCTCGCGGTCCCTCTGTGCTGTCTTTCCCTCGCGGTCCCTCTGTGCTGTCTTTCCCTCGCGGTCCCTCTGTGCTGTCTTTCCCTCGCGGTCCCTCTGTGCTGTCTTTTCCTCGCGGTCCCTCTGTGCTGTCTTTTCCTCGCGGTCCCTCTGTACTGTCTTTCCCTCGTGGTCCCTTTGTGCTGTCTTTCCCTCGCGGTCCCTCTGTGCTGTCTTTCCCTCACGGTCCCCCTGTGCTGTCTTTCCCTCGCGGTCCCTCTGTGCTGTCTTTCCCTCGCGGTCCCCCTGTCTGTCCCCCTCCCTCGCGGGCCCCCTGTGCTGTCTTTCCCTCGCGGTCCCTCTGTACTGTCTTTCCCTCGCGGTCCCAACTGTACTGTTTTTCCCTCGCGGTCCCAACTGCACTGTCTTTCCCTCGCGGTCCCTCTGTGCTGTCTTTCCCTCACGGTCCCTCTGTACTGTCTTTCACTCACGGTCCCACTGTGCTGTCTTTCCCTCGCGGTCCCACTGTGCTGTCTTTCCCTGTGCTGTCTTTCCCTCGCGGTCCCTTTGTGCTGTCTTTCACTCGCGGTCCCACTGTGCTGTCTTTCCCTCGCGATCCCACTGTGCTGTCCCACTGTGCTGTCCCACTGTGCTGTCTTTCCCTCGCGGTCCCTTTGTGCTGTCTTTCCCTCACGGTCCCACTGTGCTGTCTTTCCCTCGCGGTCCCACTGTGCTGTCTTTCCCTCACGGTCCCCCTGTGCTGTCTTTCCCTCGCGGTCCCTCTGTGGTGTCTTTCCCTCGCGGTCCCTCTGTGCTGTCTTTCCCTCGCGGTCCCACTGTGCTGTCTTTCCCTCGCGGTCCCCCTGTGCTGTCTTTCCCTCGCGGTCCCAACTGTACTGTCTTTCCCTCGCGGTCACAACTGTACTGTCTTTCCCTCGCGGTCCCTTTGTGCTGTCTTTTCCTCGTGGTCCCTCTGTACTGTCTTTCCCTCGCGGTCCCCCTGTGCTGTCTTTCCCTCGTGGTCCCCTGTGCAGTCTTTTCCTCGCGGTCCCTCTGTGCTGTCTTTCCCTCGCGGTCCCCCTGTGCTGTCTTTCCCTCGCGGTCCCCCTGTGCTGCATTTCCCTCGCGGTCCCTCTGTGCTGTCTTTCCCTCGCGGTCCCACTGTGCTGTCTTTCCCTCGCGGTCCCACTGTGCTGTCTTTCCCTCGCGGTCCCACTGTGCTGTCTTTCCCTCGCGGTCCCACTGTGCTGTCTTTCCCTCGCGGTCCCACTGCGCTGTCTTTCCCTCGCGGTCCCTCTGTGCTGTCTTTTCCTCGCGGTCCCACTGTGCTGTCTTTCCCTCGCGGTCCCACTGTGCTGTCTTTCCCTGGCGGTCCCCCTGTGCTGTCTTTCCCTCGCGGTGCCCCTGTGCTGTCTTTCCCTCGCGGTCCCCCTGTGCTGTCTTTCCCTCGCGGTCCCCCTGTGCTGTCTTTCCCTCGCGGTCCCTTTGCGCTGTCTTTCCCTCGCGGTGCCCCTGTGCTGTCTTTCCCTCGCGGCCCCCCTGTACTGTCTTTCCCTCACGGTCCCCCTGTGCTGTCTTTCCCTCGCGGTCCCTCTGTGCTGTCTTTCCCTCGCGGTCCCTCTGTGCTGTCTTTCCCTCGCGGTCCCACTGTGCTGTCTTTCCCTCGCGGTCCCCCTGTGCTGTCTTTCCCTCACGGTCCCTCTGTGCTGTCTTTCCCTCGCGGCCCCTCTGTGCTGTCTTTCCCTCGCGGTCCCTCTGTGCTGTCTTTCCCTCGCGGTCCCTCTGTGCTGTCTTTCCCTCGTGGTCCCAACTGTACTGTCTTTCCCTCGCGGTCCCTCTGTGCTGTCTTTCCCTCGCGGTCCCTCTGTGCTGTCTTTCCCTCGCGGTTCCTCTGTACTGTCTTTCCCTCGCGGTCCCAACTGTACCGTCTTTCCCTCGCGGTCCCTTTGTGCTGTATTTTCCTCGCGGTCCCTCTGTGCTGTCTTTCCCTCGCGGTTCCTCTGTACTGTCTTTCCCTCGCGGTCCCAACTGTACCGTCTTTCCCTCGCGGACCCTTTGTGCTGTATTTTCCTCGCGGTCCCTCTGTGCTGTCTTTCCCTCGTGGTCCCCCTGTGCTGTCTTTCCCTCGCGGTCCCTCTGTGCTGTCTTTCCCTCGCGGTCCCTCTGTGCTGTCTTTCCCTCGTGGTCCCCCTGTGCTGTCTTTCCCTCGCGGTCCCTGTGCTGTCTTTCCCTCGCGGTCCCTCTGTGCTGTCTTTCCCTCGCGGTCCCTCTGTGCTGTCTTTCCCTCGCGGTCCCCCTGTCTGTCCCCCTGTCTGTCCCCCTCCCTCGCGGTCCCCCTGTGCTGTCTTTCCCTCGCGGTCCCTCTGTGCTGTCTTTCCCTCGCGGTCCCTCTGTGCTGTCTTTCCCTCGCGGTCCCTCTGTGCTGTCTTTCCCTCGCGGTCCCTCTGTGCTGTCTTTTCCTCGCGGTCCCTCTGTGCTGTCTTTTCCTCGCGGTCCCTCTGTACTGTCTTTCCCTCGTGGTCCCTTTGTGCTGTCTTTCCCTCGCGGTCCCTCTGTGCTGTCTTTCCCTCGCGGTCCCCCTGTGCTGTCTTTCCCTCGCGGTCCCTCTGTGCTGTCTTTCCCTCGCGGTCCCTCTGTGCTGTCTTTCCCTCGCGGGCCCCCTGTCTGTCCCCCTCCCTCGCGGTCCCCCTGTGCTGTCTTTCCCTCGCGGTCCCTCTGTGCTGTCTTTCCCTCGCGGTCCCTCTGTGCTGTCTTTTCCTCGCGGTCCCTCTGTGCTGTCTTTTCCTCGCGGTCCCTCTGTACTGTCTTTCCCTCGTGGTCCCTTTGTGCTGTCTTTCCCTCGCGGTCCCTCTGTGCTGTCTTTCCCTCGCGGCCCCCCTGTGCTGTCTTTCCCTCGCGGTCCCTCTGTACTCTCTTTCCCTCGCGGTCCCTCTGTGCTGTCTTTCCCTCGTGGTCCCCCTGTGCTGTCTTTCCCTCGCGGTCCCTCTGTACTCTCTTTCCCTCGCGGTCCCTCTGTGCTGTCTTTCCCTCGCGGTCCCTCTGTACTGTCTTTCCCTCGCGGTCCCAACTGTACTGTCTTTCCCTCATGGTCCCTCTGTACTGTCTTTCCATCGCGGTCCCTCTGTACTCTCTTTCCCTCGCGGTCCCTCTGTACTCTCTTTCCCTCGCGGTCCCTCTGTGCTGTCTTTCCCTCGCGGTCCCTCTGTGCTGTCTTTCCCTCGCGGTCCCTCTGTGCTGTCTTTCCCTCGCGGTCCCTCTGTGCTGTCTTTCCCTCGCGGTCCCTCTGTGCTGTCTTTCCCTCGCGGTCCCTCTGTGCTGTCTTTCCCTCACGGTCCCTCTGTGCTGTCTTTCCCTCGGGGTCCCTCTGTGCTATCTTTCCCTCGCGGTCCCAACTGTACTGTCTTTCCCTCGCGGTCCCAACTGTACTGTCTTTCCCTCGCGGTCCCTCTGTACTGTCTTTCCCTCGCAGTCCCAACTGTACTGTCTTTCCCTCGCAGTCCCAACTGTACTGTCTTTCCCTCGCGGTCCCAACTGTACTGTCTTTCCCTCGCGGTCCCAACTGTACTGTCTTTTCCTCGCGGTCCCTCTGTACTCTCTTTCCCTCGCGGTCCCTCTGTACTCTCTTTCCCTCGCAGTCCCAACTGTACTGTCTTTTCCTCGCGGTCCCAACTGTACTGTCTTTTCCTCGCGGTCCCAACTGTACTGTCTTTCCCTCGCGGTCCCTCTGTACTCTCTTTCCCTCGCGGTCCCTCTGTGCTGTCTTTCCCTCGCGGTCCCTCTGTACTGTCTTTCCCTCGCGGTCCCTCTGTACTGTCTTTCCCTCGTGGTCCCAACTGTACTGTCTTTCCCTCGCGGTCCCTCTGTACTGTCTTTCCATCGCGGTCCCTCTGTACTCTCTTTCCCTCGCAGTCCCTCTGTGCTGTCTTTCCCTCGCGGTCCCTCTGTGCTGTCTTTCCCTCGCGGTCCCTCTGTGCTGTCTTTCCCTAGCGGTCCCTCTGTGCTGTCTTTCCCTCGCGGTCCCTCTGTGCTGCCTTTCCCTCGCGGTCCCTCTGTGCTGTCTTTCCCTCACGGTCCCTCTGTGCTGTCTTTCCCTCGGGGTCCCTCTGTGCTATCTTTCCCTCGCGGTCCCAACTGTACTGTCTTTCCCTCGCGGTCCCAACTGTACTGTCTTTCCCTCGCGGTCCCTTTGTGCTGTCTTTTCCTCGTGGTCCCTCTTTACTGTCTTTCCCTCGCGGTCCCCCTGTGCTGTCTTTCCCTCGTGGTCCCCTGTGCTGTCTTTTCCTCGCGGTCCCTCTGTGCTGTCTTTCCCTCGCGGTCCCCCTGTGCTGTCTTTCCCTCGCAGTCCCTCTGTGCTGCATTTCCCTCGCGGTCCCTCTGTGCTGCATTTCCCTCGCGGTCCCTCTGTGCTGCATTTCCCTCGCGGTCCCTCTGTGCTGTCTTTCCCTCGCGGTCCCACTGTGCTGTCTTTCCCTCGCGGTCCCACTGTGCTGTCTTTCCCTCGTGGTCCCAACTGTACTGTCTTTTCCTCGCGGTCCCAACTGTACTGTCTTTTCCTCGCGGTCCCAACTGTACTGTCTTTTCCTCGCGGTCCCAACTGTACTGTCTTTCCCTCGCGGTCCCTCTGTACTCTCTCTCCCTCGCGGTCCCTCTGTACTCTCTTTCCCTCGCGGTCCTTCTGTGCTGTCTTTCCCCCGCGGTCCCTCTGTACTGTCTTTCCCTCGCGGTCCCTCTGTACTGTCTTTCCCTCGCGGTCCCAACTGTACTGTCTTTCCCTCGCGGTCCCAACTGTACTGTCTTTCCATCGCGGTCCCTCTGTACTCTCTTTCCCTCGCGGTCCCTCTGTGCTGTCTTTCCCTCGCGGTCCCTCTGTGCTGTCTTTCCCTCGCAGTCCCTCTGTGCTGTCTTTCCCTCGCGGTCCCTCTGTGCTGCCTTTCCCTCGCGGTCCCTCTGTGCTGTCTTTCCCTCACGGTCCCTCTGTGCTGTCTTTCCCTCGGGGTCCCTCTGTGCTATCTTTTCCTCGCGGTCCCTCTGTGCTATCTTTTCCTCGCGGTCCCAACTGTACTGTCTTTCCCTCGCGGTCCCAACTGTACTGTCTTTCCCTCGCGGTCCCTTTGTGCTGTCTTTTCCTCGTGGTCCCTCTTTGCTGTCTTTCCCTCGCGGTCCCCCTGTGCTGTCTTTCCCTCGTGGTCCCTCTGTGCTGTCTTTCCCTCGCGGTCCCCCTGTGCTGTCTTTCCCTCGCGGTCCCTCTGTGCTGCATTTCCCTCGCGGTCCCTCTGTGCTGTCTTTCCCTCGTGGTCCCACTGTGCTGTCTTTCCCTCGCGGTCCCACTGTGCTGTCTTTCCCTCGCGGTCCCTTTGTGCTGTCTTTCCCTCGCGGTCCCACTGTGCTGTCTTTCCCTCACGGTCCCACTGTGCTGTCTTTCCCTCGCGGTCCCTCTGTGCTGTCTTTCCCTCGCGGTCCCACTGTGCTGTCTTTCCCTCGCGGTCCCCCTGTGCTGTCTTTCCCTCGCGGTGCCCCTGTGCTGTCTTTCCCCCGCGGTGCCCCTGTGCTGTCTTTCCCTCGCGGTCCCCCTGTGCTGTCTTTCCCTCGCGGTCCCCCTGTGCTGTCTTTCCCTCGCGGTCCCTTTGCGCTGTCTTTCCCTCGCGGTGCCCCTGTACTGTCTTTCCCTCGCGGTCCCAATGTGCTGTCTTTCCCTCACGGTCCCCCTGTGCTGTCTTTCCCTCGCGGTCCCTCTGTGCTGTCTTTCCCTCGCGGTCCCACTGTGCTGTCTTTCCCTCGTGGTCCCCCTGTGCTGTCTTTCCCTCGCGGTCCCTCTGTGCTGTCTTTCCCTCGCGGCCCCTCTGTGCTGTCTTTCCCTCGCGGTCTCTCTGTGCTGTCTTTCCCTCGCGGTCCCTCTGTACTGTCTTTCCCTCGCGGTCCCAACTGTACTGTCTTTCCCTCGCGGTCCCTCTGTACTCTCTTTCCCTCGCGGTCCCTCTGTACTGTCTTTCCCTCGCGGTCCCTCTGTACCGTCTTTTCCTCGCGATCCCTTTGTGCTGTCTTTTCCTCACGGTCCCTCTGTGCTGTCTTTCCCTCGTGGTCCCCCTGTGCTGTCTTTCCCTCGCGGTCCCTCTGTGCTGTCTTTTCCTCGTGGTCCCTCTGTACTGTCTTTCCCTCGTGGTCCCTTTGTGCTGCCTTTCCCTCATGGTCCCACTGTGCTGTCTTTCCCTCGTGGTCCCTCTGTGCTGTCTTTCCCTCGTGGTCCCCTGTGCTGTCTTTCCCTCACGGTCCCTGTGCTGTCTTTCCCTCGCGGCCCCTCTGTGCTGTCTTTCCCTCGCGGTCCCCCTGTCTGTCCCCCTGTCTGTCCCCCTCCCTCGCGGTCCCCCTGTGCTGTCTTTCCCTCGCGGTCCCTCTGTGCTGTCTTTCCCTCGCGGTCCCTCTGTGCTGTCTTTCCCTCGCGGTCCCTCTGTGCTGTCTTTTCCTCGCGGTCCCTCTGTGCTGTCTTTTCCTCGCGGTCCCTCTGTACTGTCTTTCCCTCATGGTCCCTTTGTGCTGTCTTTCCCTCGCGGTCCCTCTGTGCTGTCTTTCCCTCACGGTCCCCCTGTGCTGTCTTTCCCTCGCGGTCCCTCTGTGCTGTCTTTCCCTCGCGGTCCCCCTGTCTGTCCCCCTCCCTCGCGGGCCCCCTGTGCTGTCTTTTCCTCGCGGTCCCTCTGTACTGTCTTTCCCTCGCGGTCCCTCTGTGCTGTCTTTCCCTCGCGGTCCCTCTGTACTGTCTTTCACTCACGGTCCCACTGTGCTGTCTTTCCCTCGCGGTCCCACTGTGCTGTCTTTCCCTGTGCTGTCTTTCCCTCGCGGTCCCTTTGTGCTGTCTTTCACTCGCGGTCCCACTGTGCTGTTTTTCCCTCGCGGTCCCAACTGCACTGTCTTTCCCTCGCGGTCCCTCTGTGCTGTCTTTCCCTTGCGGTCCCTCTGTACTGTCTTTCACTCACGGTCCCACTGTGCTGTCTTTCCCTCGCGGTCCCACTGTGCTGTCTTTCCCTGTGCTGTCTTTCCCTCGCGGTCCCTTTGTGCTGTCTTTCACTCGCGGTCCCACTGTGCTGTCTTTCCCTCGCGATCCCACTGTGCTGTCCCACTGTGCTGTCCCACTGTGCTGTCTTTCCCTCGCGGTCCCTTTGTGCTGTCTTTCCCTCACGGTCCCACTGTGCTGTCTTTCCCTCGCGGTCCCACTGTGCTGTCTTTCCCTCACGGTCCCCCTGTGCTGTCTTTCCCTCGCGGTCCCTCTGTGGTGTCTTTCCCTCGCGGTCCCTCTGTGCTGTCTTTCCCTCGCGGTCCCTCTGTGCTGTCTTTTCCTCGCGGTCCCACTGTGCTGTCTTTCCCTCGCGGTCCCCCTGTGCTGTCTTTCCCTCGCGGTCCCAACTGTACTGTCTTTCCCTCGCGGTCACAACTGTACTGTCTTTCCCTCGCGGTCCCTTTGTGCTGTCTTTTCCTCGTGGTCCCTCTGTACTGTCTTTCCCTCGCGGTCCCCCTGTGCTGTCTTTCCCTCGTGGTCCCGTGTGCTGTCTTTTCCTCGCGGTCCCTCTGTGCTGTCTTTCCCTCGCGGTCCCCCTGTGCTGTCTTTCCCTCGCGGTCCCCCTGTGCTGTCTTTCCCTCGCGGTCCCCCTGTGCTGCATTTCCCTCGCGGTCCCTCTGTGCTGTCTTTCCCTCGCGGTCCCACTGTGCTGTCTTTCCCTCGCGGTCCCACTGTGCTGTCTTTCCCTCGCGGTCCCACTGTGCTGTCTTTCCCTCGCGGTCCCACTGCGCTGTCTTTCCCTCGCGGTCCCTCTGTGCTGTCTTTCCCTCGCGGTCCCACTGTGCTGTCTTTCCCTCGCGGTCCCACTGTGCTGTCTTTCCCTCGCGGTCCCCCTGTGCTGTCTTTCCCTCGCGGTGCCCCTGTGCTGTCTTTCCCTCGCGGTCCCCCTGTGCTGTCTTTCCCTCGCGGTCCCCCTGTGCTGTCTTTCCCTCGCGGTCCCTTTGTGCTGTCTTTCCCTCGCGGTGCCCCTGTGCTGTCTTTCCCTCGCGGCCCCCCTGTACTGTCTTTCCCTCACGGTCCCCCTGTGCTGTCTTTCCCTCGCGGTCCCTCTGTGCTGTCTTTCCCTCGCGGTCCCTCTGTGCTGTCTTTCCCTCGCGGTCCCACTGTGCTGTCTTTCCCTCGCGGTCCCCCTGTGCTGTCTTTCCCTCACGGTCCCTCTGTGCTGTCTTTCCCTCGCGGCCCCTCTGTGCTGTCTTTCCCTCGCGGTCCCTCTGTGCTGTCTTTCCCTCGCGGTCCCTCTGTGCTGTCTTTCCCTCGCGGTCCCAACTGTACTGTCTTTCCCTCGTGGTCCCTCTGTGCTGTCTTTCCCTCGCGGTCCCTCTGTGCTGTCTTTCCCTCGCGGTTCCTCTGTACTGTCTTTCCCTCGCGGTCGCAACTGTACCGTCTTTCCCTCGCGGTCCCTTTGTGCTGTCTTTTCCTCGCGGTCCCTCTGTGCTGTCTTTCCCTCGTGGTCCCCCTGTGCTGTCTTTCCCTCGCGGTCCCTCTGTGCTGTCTTTCCCTCGCGGTCCCTCTGTGCTGTCTTTCCCTCGTGGTCCCCCTGTGCTGTCTTTCCCTCGCGGTCCCCCTGTCTGTCCCCCTGTCTGTCCCCCTCCCTCGCGGTCCCTCTGTGCTGTCTTTCCCTCGCGGTCCCTCTGTGCTGTCTTTCCCTCGCGGTCCCTCTGTGCTGTCTTTCCCTCGCGGTTCCTCTGTGCTGTCTTTTCCTCACGGTCCCTCTGTGCTGTCTTTTCCTGGCGGTCCCTCTGTGCTGTCTTTTCCTCGCGGTCCCTCTGTACTGTCTTTCCCTCGTGGTCCCTTTGTGCTGTCTTTCCCTCGCGGTCCCTCTGTGCTGTCTTTCCCTCGCGGGTCCCCCTGTGCTGTCTTTCCCTCGCGGTCCCTCTGTGCTGTCTTTCCCTCGCGGTCCCTCTGTGCTGTCTTTCCCTCGCGGTCCCCCTGTCTGTCCCCCTCCCTCGCGGTCCCCCTGTGCTGTCTTTCCCTCGCGGTCCCTCTGTGCTGTCTTTCCCTCGCGGTCCCTCTGTGCTGTCTTTTCTTCGCGGTCCCTCTGTGCTGTCTTTTCCTCGCGGTCCCTCTGTACTGTCTTTCCCTCGTGGTCCCTTTGTGCTGTCTTTCCCTCGCGGTCCCTCTGTGCTGTCTTTCCCTCGTGGCCCCCCTGTGCTGTCTTTCCCTCGCGGTCCCTCTGTACTCTCTTTCCCTCGCGGTCCCTCTGTGCTGTCTTTCCCTCGTGGTCCCCCTGTGCTGTCTTTCCCTCGCGGTCCCTCTGTACTCTCTTTCCCTCGCGGTCCCAACTGTACTGTCTTTCCCTCACGGTCCCTCTGTACTGTCTTTCCATCGCGGTCCCTCTGTACTCTCTTTCCCTCGCGGTCCCTCTGTACTCTCTTTCCCTCGCGGTCCCTCTGTGCTGTCTTTCCCTCGCGGTCCCTCTGTGCTGTCTTTCCCTCGCGGTCCCTCTGTGCTGTCTTTCCCTCACGGTCCCTCTGTGCTGTCTTTCCCTCGGAGTCCCTCTGTGCTATCTTTCCCTCGCGGTCCCTCTGTGCTGTCTTTCCCTCGCGGTCCCTCTGTGCTGTCTTTCCCTCGCGGTCCCTCAGTACTGTCTTTCCCTCGCGGTCCAAACTGTACTGTCTTTCCCTCGCGGTCCCTTTGTGCTGTCTTTTCCTCGTGGTCCCTCTTTACTGTCTTTCCCTCACGGTCCCCCTGTGCTGTCTTTCCCTCGTGGTCCCCTGTGCTGTCTTTTCCTCGCGGTCCCTCTGTGCTGTCTTTCCCTCGCGGTCCCCCTGTGCTGTCTTTCCCTCGCGGTCCCTCTGTGCTGCATTTCCCTCGTGGTCCCTCTGTGCTGTCTTTCCCTCGGGGTCCCACTGTGCTGTCTTTCCCTCGCGGTCCCACTGTGCTGTCTTTCCCTCGCGGTCCCACTGTGCTGTCTTTCCCTCGCGGTCCCTTTGTGCTGTCTTTCCCTCGCGGTCCCACTGTGCTGTCTTTCCCTCACGGTCCCACTGTGCTGTCTTTCCCTCGCGGTCCCTCTGTGCTGTCTTTCCCTCGCGGTCCCACTGTGCTGTCTTTCCCCCGTGGTCCCCCTGTGCTGTCTTTCCCTCGTGGTCCCCCTGTGCTGTCTTTCCCTCGCAGTCCCTTTGCACTGTCTTTCCCTCGCGGTGCCCCTGTGCTGTCTTTCCCTCGCGGTCCCCCTGTACTGTCTTTCCCTCGCGGTCCCAATGTGCTGTCTTTCCCTCACGGTCCCCCTGTGCTGTCTTTCCCTCGCGGTCCCTCTGTGCTGTCTTTCCCTCGCGGTCCCTCTGTGCTGTCTTTCCCTCGCGGTCCCACTGTGCTGTCTTTCCCTCGCGGTCCCCCTGTGCTGTCTTTCCCTCGCGGTCCCTCTGTGCTGTCTTTCCCTCGCGGTCCCTCTGTGCTGTCTTTCCCTCGCGGTCCCTCTGTACTGTCTTTCCCTCGCGGTCCCAACTGTACTGTCTTTCCCTCGCGGTCCCTCTGTACTCTCTTTCCCTCGCGGTCCCAACTGTACCGTCTTTCCCTCGCGATCCCTTTGTGCTGTCTTTTCCTCGCGGTCCCTCTGTGCTGTCTTTCCCTCGTGGTCCCCCCTGTGCTGTCTTTCCCTCGCGGTCCCTCTGTGCTGTCTTTTCCTCGTGGTCCCTCTGTACTGTCTTTCCCTCGTGGTCCCTTTGTGCTGCCTTTCCCTCGTGGTCCCACTGTGCTGTCTTTCCCTCGTGGTCCCCCTGTGCTGTCTTTCCCTCACGGTCCCTGTGCTGTCTTTCCCTCGCGGTCCCTCTGTGCTGTCTTTCCCTCGCGGTCCCCCTGTCTGTCCCCCTCCCTCGCGGTCCCCCTGTGCTGTCTTTCCCTCGCGGTCCCTCTGTGCTGTCTTTCCCTCGCGGTCCCTCTGTGCTGTCTTTCCCTCGCGGTCCCTCTGTGCTGTCTTTTCCTCGCGGTCCCTCTGTACTGTCTTTCCCTCGTGGTCCCTTTGTGCTGTCTTTCCCTCGCGGTCCCTCTGTGCTGTCTTTCCCTCGCGGTCCCCCTGTGCTGTCTTTCCCTCGCGGTCCCTCTGTGCTGTCTTTCCCTCACGGTCCCTCTGTGCTGTCTTTCCCTCGTGGTCCCTCTGTGCTGTCTTTCCCTCGCGGTCCCCCTGTCTGTCCCCCTCCCTCACGGGCCCCCTGTGCTGTCTTTCCCTCGCGGTCCCCCTGTCTGTCCCCCTCCCTCGCGGTCCCACTGTGCTGTCTTTCCCTCGCGGTCCCTTTGTGCTGTCTTTTCCTCGTGGTCCCTCTGTACTGTCTTTCCCTCGCGGTCCCCCTGTGCTGTCTTTCCCTCGTGGTCCCGTGTGCTGTCTTTTCCTCGCGGTCCCTCTGTGCTGTCTTTCCCTCGCGGTCCCCCTGTGCTGTCTTTCCCTCGCGGTCCCCCTGTGCTGCATTTCCCTCGCGGTCCCTCTGTGCTGTCTTTCCCTCGCGGTCCCACTGTGCTGTCTTTCCCTCGCGGTCCCACTGTGCTGTCTTTCCCTCGCGGTCCCACTGTGCTGTCTTTCCCTCGCGGTCCCACTGCGCTGTCTTTCCCTCGCGGTCCCTCTGTGCTGTCTTTCCCTCGCGGTCCCACTGTGCTGTCTTTCCCTCGCGGTCCCACTGTGCTGTCTTTCCCTCGCGGTCCCCCTGTGCTGTCTTTCCCTCGCGGTGCCCCTGTGCTGTCTTTCCCTCGCGGTCCCCCTGTGCTGTCTTTCCCTCGCGGTCCCCCTGTGCTGTCTTTCCCTCGCGGTCCCTTTGCGCTGTCTTTCCCTCGCGGTGCCCCTGTGCTGTCTTTCCCTCGCGGCCCCCCTGTACTGTCTTTCCCTCACGGTCCCCCTGTGCTGTCTTTCCCTCGCGGTCCCTCTGTGCTGTCTTTCCCTCGCGGTCCCTCTGTGCTGTCTTTCCCTCGCGGTCCCAACTGTACTGTCTTTCCCTCGCGGTCCCTCTGTGCTGTCTTTCCCTCGCGGTCCCTCTGTGCTGTCTTTCCCTCGCGGTTCCTCTGTACTGTCTTTCCCTCGCGGTCGCAACTGTACCGTCTTTCCCTCGCGGTCCCTTTGTGCTGTCTTTTCCTCGCGGTCCCTCTGTGCTGTCTTTCCCTCGTGGTCCCCCTGTGCTGTCTTTCCCTCGCGGTCCCTCTGTGCTGTCTTTCCCTCGCGGTCCCTCTGTGCTGTCTTTCCCTCGTGGTCCCCCTGTGCTGTCTTTCCCTCGCGGTCCCCCTGTCTGTCCCCCTGTCTGTCCCCCTCCCTCGCGGTCCCCCTGTGCTGTCTTTCCCTCGCGGTCCCTCTGTGCTGTCTTTCCCTCGCGGTCCCTCTGTGCTGTCTTTCCCTCGCGGTCCCTCTGTGCTGTCTTTTCCTCACGGTCCCTCTGTGCTGTCTTTTCCTGGCGGTCCCTCTGTGCTGTCTTTTCCTCGCGGTCCCTCTGTACTGTCTTTCCCTCGTGGTCCCTTTGTGCTGTCTTTCCCTCGCGGTCCCTCTGTGCTGTCTTTCCCTCGCGGTCCCCCTGTGCTGTCTTTCCCTCGCGGTCCCTCTGTGCTGTCTTTCCCTCGCGGTCCCTCTGTGCTGTCTTTCCCTCACGGTCCCCCTGTCTGTCCCCCTCCCTCGCGGTCCCCCTGTGCTGTCTTTCCCTCGCGGTCCCTCTGTGCTGTCTTTCCCTCGCGGTCCCTCTGTGCTGTCTTTTCTTCGCGGTCCCTCTGTGCTGTCTTTTCCTCGCGGTCCCTCTGTACTGTCTTTCCCTCGTGGTCCCTTTGTGCTGTCTTTCCCTCGCGGTCCCTCTGTGCTGTCTTTCCCTCGTGGCCCCCCTGTGCTGTCTTTCCCTCGCGGTCCCTCTGTACTCTCTTTCCCTCGCGGTCCCTCTGTGCTGTCTTTCCCTCGTGGTCCCCCTGTGCTGTCTTTCCCTCGCGGTCCCTCTGTACTCTCTTTCCCTCGCGGTCCCAACTGTACTGTCTTTCCCTCACGGTCCCTCTGTACTGTCTTTCCATCGCGGTCCCTCTGTACTCTCTTTCCCTCGCGGTCCCTCTGTACTCTCTTTCCCTCGCGGTCCCTCTGTGCTGTCTTTCCCTCGCGGTCCCTCTGTGCTGTCTTTCCCTCGCGGTCCCTCTGTGCTGTCTTTCCCTCACGGTCCCTCTGTGCTGTCTTTCCCTCGGAGTCCCTCTGTGCTATCTTTCCCTCGCGGTCCCTCTGTGCTGTCTTTCCCTCGCGGTCCCTCTGTGCTGTCTTTCCCTCGCGGTCCCTCAGTACTGTCTTTCCCTCGCGGTCCCAACTGTACTGTCTTTCCCTAGCGGTCCCTTTGTGCTGTCTTTTCCTCGTGGTCCCTCTTTACTGTCTTTCCCTCACGGTCCCCCTGTGCTGTCTTTCCCTCGTGGTCCCCTGTGCTGTCTTTTCCTCGCGGTCCCTCTGTGCTGTCTTTCCCTCGCGGTCCCCCTGTGCTGTCTTTCCCTCGCGGTCCCTCTGTGCTGCATTTCCCTCGTGGTCCCTCTGTGCTGTCTTTCCCTCGGGGTCCCACTGTGCTGTCTTTCCCTCGCGGTCCCACTGTGCTGTCTTTCCCTCGCGGTCCCACTGTGCTGTCTTTCCCTCGCGGTCCCTTTGTGCTGTCTTTCCCTCGCGGTCCCACTGTGCTGTCTTTCCCTCACGGTCCCACTGTGCTGTCTTTCCCTCGCGGTCCCTCTGTGCTGTCTTTCCCTCGCGGTCCCACTGTGCTGTCTTTCCCCCGCGGTCCCCCTGTGCTGTCTTTCCCTCGTGGTCCCCCTGTGCTGTCTTTCCCTCGCAGTCCCTTTGCGCTGTCTTTCCCTCGCGGTGCCCCTGTGCTGTCTTTCCCTCGCGGTCCCCCTGTACTGTCTTTCCCTCGCGGTCCCAATGTGCTGTCTTTCCCTCACGGTCCCCCTGTGCTGTCTTTCCCTCGCGGTCCCTCTGTGCTGTCTTTCCCTCGCGGTCCCTCTGTGCTGTCTTTCCCTCGCGGTCCCACTGTGCTGTCTTTCCCTCGCGGTCCCCCTGTGCTGTCTTTCCCTCGCGGTCCCTCTGTGCTGTCTTTCCCTCGCGGTCCCTCTGTGCTGTCTTTCCCTCGCGGTCCCTCTGTACTGTCTTTCCCTCGCAGTCCCTTTGCGCTGTCTTTCCCTCGCGGTGCCCCTGTGCTGTCTTTCCCTCGCGGTCCCCCTGTACTGTCTTTCCCTCGCGGTCCCAATGTGCTGTCTTTCCCTCACGGTCCCCCTGTGCTGTCTTTCCCTCGCGGTCCCTCTGTGCTGTCTTTCCCTCGCGGTCCCTCTGTGCTGTCTTTCCCTCGCGGTCCCACTGTGCTGTCTTTCCCTCGCGGTCCCCCTGTGCTGTCTTTCCCTCACGGTCCCTCTGTGCTGTCTTTCCCTCGCGGTCCCTCTGTGCTGTCTTTCCCTCGCGGTCCCTCTGTACTGTCTTTCCCTCGCGGTCCCAACTGTACTGTCTTTCCCTCGCGGTCCCTCTGTACTCTCTTTCCCTCGCGGTCCCTCTGTGCTGTCTTTCCCTCGCGGTCCCTCTGTACTGTCTTTCCCTCGCGGTCCCAACTGTACCGTCTTTCCCTCGCGATCCCTTTGTGCTGTCTTTTCCTCGCGGTCCCTCTGTGCTGTCTTTCCCTCGTGGTCCCCCCTGTGCTGTCTTTCCCTCGCGGTCCCTCTGTGCTGTCTTTTCCTCGTGGTCCCTCTGTACTGTCTTTCCCTCGTGGTCCCTTTGTGCTGCCTTTCCCTCGTGGTCCCACTGTGCTGTCTTTCCCTCGTGGTCCCCCTGTGCTGTCTTTCCCTCACGGTCCCTGTGCTGTCTTTCCCTCGCGGTCCCTCTGTGCTGTCTTTCCCTCGCGGTCCCCCTGTCTGTCCCCCTCCCTCGCGGTCCCCCTGTGCTGTCTTTCCCTCGCGGTCCCTCTGTGCTGTCTTTCCCTCGCGGTCCCTCTGTGCTGTCTTTCCCTCGCGGTCCCTCTGTGCTGTCTTTTCCTCGCGGTCCCTCTGTACTGTCTTTCCCTCGTGGTCCCTTTGTGCTGTCTTTCCCTCGCGGTCCCTCTGTGCTGTCTTTCCCTCGCGGTCCCCCTGTGCTGTCTTTCCCTCGCGGTCCCCCTGTGCTGTCTTTCCCTCGCGGTCCCTCTGTGCTGTCTTTCCCTCACGGTCCCTCTGTGCTGTCTTTCCCTCGTGGTCCCTCTGTGCTGTCTTTCCCTCGCGGTCCCCCTGTCTGTCCCCCTCCCTCGCGGGCCCCCTGTGCTGTCTTTCCCTCGCGGTCCCTCTGTACTGTCTTTCCCTCGCGGTCCCAACTGTACTGTTTTTCCCTCGCGGTCCCAACTGCACTGTCTTTCCCTCGCGGTCCCTCTGTGCTGTCTTTCCCTCGCGGTCCCTCTGTGCTGTCTTTCCCTCGCGGTCCCTCTGTACTGTCTTTCACTCGCGGTCCCACTGTGCTGTCTTTCCCTCGCGGTCCCACTGTGATGTCTTTCCCTCGCGGTCCCTTTGTGCTGTCTTTCACTCGCGGTCCCACTGTGCTGTCTTTCCCTCGCGGTCCCACTGTGCTGTCCCACTGTGCTGTCTTTCCCTCACGGTCCCTTTGTGCTGTCTTTCCCTCACAGTCCCACTGTGCTGTCTTTCCCTCGCGGTCCCACTGTGCTGTCTTTCCCTCGCGGTCCCTCTGTACTGTCTTTCTCTCGCGGTCCCACTGTGCTGTCTTTCCCTCACGGTCCCCCTGTGCTGTCTTTCCCTCGCGGTCCCTCTGTGGTGTCTTTCCCTCGCGGTCCCTCTGTGCTGTCTTTCCCTCGCGGTCCCTCTGTGCTGTCTTTCCCTCGCGGTCCCCCTGTGCTGTCTTTCCCTCACGGTCCCAACTGTACTGTCTTTCCCTCGCGGTCACAACTGTACTGTCTTTCCCTCGCGGTCCCTTTGTGCTGTCTTTTCCTCGCGGTCCCTCTGTACTGTCTTTCCCTCGCGGTCCCCCTGTGCTGTCTTTCCCTCGTGGTCCCCTGTGCTGTCTTTTCCTCGCGGTCCCTCTGTGCTGTCTTTCCCTCGCGGTCCCCCTGTGCTGTCTTTCCCTCGCGGTCCCCCTGTGCTGCATTTCCCTCGCGGTCCCTCTGTGCTGTCTTTCCCTCGCGGTCCCACTGTGCTGTCTTTCCCTCGCGGTCCCACTGTGCTGTCTTTCCCTCGCGGTCCCACTGTGCTGTCTTTCCCTCACGGTCCCACTGTGCTGTCTTTCCCTCGCGGTCCCACTGTGCTGTCTTTCCTTCGCGGTCCCACTGCGGTCTTTCCCTCGCGGTCCCTCTGTGCTGTCTTTCCCTCGCGGTCCCCCTGTCTGTCCCCCTCCCTCGCGGTCCCCCTGTGCTGTCTTTCCCTCGCGGTCCCCCTGTGCTGTCTTTCCCTCGCGGTCCCTCTGTGCTGTCTTTTCCTCGCGGTCCCTCTGTGCTGTCTTTTCCTCGCGGTCCCTCTGTGCTGTCTTTTCCTCGCGGTCCCTCTGTACTGTCTTTCCCTCGTGGTCCCTTTGTGCTGTCTTTCCCTCGCGGTCCCTCTGTGCTGTCTTTCCCTCGCGGCCCCCCTGTGCTGTCTTTCCCTCGCGGTCCCTCTGTACTCTCTTTCCCTCGCGGTCCCTCTGTGCTGTCTTTCCCTCGTGGTCCCCCTGTGCTGTCTTTCCCTCGCGGTCCCTCTGTACTCTCTTTCCCTCGCGGTCCCTCTGTGCTGTCTTTCCCTCGCGGTCCCTCTGTACTGTCTTTCCCTCGCGGTCCCAACTGTACTGTCTTTCCCTCACGGTCCCTCTGTACTGTCTTTCCATCGCGGTCCCTCTGTACTCTCTTTCCCTCGCGGTCCCTCTGTACTCTCTTTCCCTCGCGGTCCCTCTGTGCTGTCTTTCCCTCGCGGTCCCTCTGTGCTGTCTTTCCCTCGCGGTCCCTCTGTGCTGTCTTTCCCTCACGGTCCCTCTGTGCTGTCTTTCCCTCGGGGTCCCTCTGTGCTATCTTTCCCTCGTGGTCCCTCTGTGCTGTCTTTCCCTCGCGGTCCCTCTGTGCTGTCTTTCCCTCACGGTCCCTCAGTACTGTCTTTCCCTCGCGGTCCCAACTGTACTGTCTTTCCCTCGCGGTCCCTTTGTGCTGTCTTTTCCTCGTGGTCCCTCTTTACTGTCTTTCCCTCGTGGTCCCCTGTGCTGTCTTTCCCTCGTGGTCCCCTGTGCTGTCTTTTCCTCGCGGTCCCTCTGTGCTGTCTTTCCCTCGCGGTCCCCCTGTGCTGTCTTTCCCTCGCGGTCCCTCTGTGCTGCATTTCCCTCGCGGTCCCTCTGTGCTGTCTTTTCCTCGCGGTCCCTCTGTACTGTCTTTCCCTCGTGGTCCCTTTGTGCTGTCTTTCCCTCGCGGTCCCTCTGTGCTGTCTTTCCCTCGCGGTCCCCCTGTGCTGTCTTTCCCTCGCGGTCCCTCTGTGCTGTCTTTCCCTCACGGTCCCTCTGTGCTGTCTTTCCCTCGTGGTCCCTCTGTGCTGTCTTTCCCTCGCGGTCCCCCTGTCTGTCCCCCTCCCTCGCGGGCCCCCTGTGCTGTCTTTCCCTCGCGGTCCCTCTGTACTGTCTTTCCCTCGCGGTCCCAACTGTACTGTTTTTCCCTCGCGGTCCCAACTGCACTGTCTTTCCCTCGCGGTCCCTCTGTGCTGTCTTTCCCTCGCGGTCCCTCTGTGCTGTCTTTCCCTCGCGGTCCCTCTGTACTGTCTTTCACTCGCGGTCCCACTGTGCTGTCTTTCCCTCGCGGTCCCACTGTGCTGTCTTTCCCTGTGCTGTCTTTCCCTCGCGGTCCCTTTGTGCTGTCTTTCACTCGCGGTCCCACTGTGCTGTCTTTCCCTCGCGGTCCCTTTGTGCTGTCTTTCCCTCACAGTCCCACTGTGCTGTCTTTCCCTCGCGGTCCCACTGTGCTGTCTTTCCCTCGCGGTCCCTCTGTACTGTCTTTCTCTCGCGGTCCCACTGTGCTGTCTTTCCCTCACGGTCCCCCTGTGCTGTCTTTCCCTCGCGGTCCCTCTGTGGTGTCTTTCCCTCGCGGTCCCTCTGTGCTGTCTTTCCCTCGCGGTCCCTCTGTGCTGTCTTTCCCTCGCGGTCCCACTGTGCTGTCTTTCCCTCGCAGTCCCCCTGTGCTGTCTTTCCCTCACGGTCCCAACTGTACTGTCTTTCCCTCGCGGTCACAACTGTACTGTCTTTCCCTCGCGGTCCCTTTGTGCTGTCTTTTCCTCGTGGTCCCTCTGTACTGTCTTTCCCTCGCGGTCCCCCTGTGCTGTCTTTCCCTCGTGGTCCCCTGTGCTGTCTTTTCCTCGCGGTCCCTCTGTGCTGTCTTTCCCTCGCGGTCCCCCTGTGCTGTCTTTCCCTCGCGGTCCCCCTGTGCTGCATTTCCCTCGCGGTCCCTCTGTGCTGTCTTTCCCTCGCGGTCCCACTGTGCTGTCTTTCCCTCGCGGTCCCACTGTGCTGTCTTTCCCTCGCGGTCCCACTGTGCTGTCTTTCCCTCGCGGTCCCTCTGTGCTGTCTTTCCCTCGCGGTCCCCCTGTCTGTCCCCCTCCCTCGCGGTCCCCCTGTGCTGTCTTTCCCTCGCGGTCCCTCTGTGCTGTCTTTCCCTCGCGGTCCCTCTGTGCTGTCTTTTCCTCGCGGTCCCTCTGTGCTGTCTTTTCCTCGCGGTCCCTCTGTGCTGTCTTTTCCTCGCGGTCCCTCTGTACTGTCTTTCCCTCGTGGTCCCTTTGTGCTGTCTTTCCCTCGCGGTCCCTCTGTGCTGTCTTTCCCTCGCGGCCCCCCTGTGCTGTCTTTCCCTCGCAGTCCCTCTGTACTCTCTTTCCCTCGCGGTCCCTCTGTGCTGTCTTTCCCTCGTGGTCCCCCTGTGCTGTCTTTCCCTCGCGGTCCCTCTGTACTCTCTTTCCCTCGCGGTCCCTCTGTGCTGTCTTTCCCTCGCGGTCCCTCTGTACTGTCTTTCCCTCGCGGTCCCAACTGTACTGTCTTTCCCTCACGGTCCCTCTGTACTGTCTTTCCATCGCGGTCCCTCTGTACTCTCTTTCCCTCGCGGTCCCTCTGTACTCTCTTTCCCTCGCGGTCCCTCTGTGCTGTCTTTCCCTCGCGGTCCCTCTGTGCTGTCTTTCCCTCGCGGTCCCTCTGTGCTGTCTTTCCCTCACGGTCCCTCTGTGCTGTCTTTCCCTCACGGTCCCTCTGTGCTGTCTTTCCCTCGGGATCCCTCTGTGCTGTCTTTCCCTCGCGGTCCCTCTGTGCTGTCTTTCCCTCGCGGTCCCTCAGTACTGTCTTTCCCTCGCGGTCCCAACTGTACTGTCTTTCCCTCGCGGTCCCTTTGTGCTGTCTTTTCCTCGTGGTCCCTCTTTACTGTCTTTCCCTCGTGGTCCCCTGTGCTGTCTTTCCCTCGTGGTCCCCTGTGCTGTCTTTTCCTTGCGGTCCCTCTGTGCTGTCTTTCCCTCGCGGTCCCCCTGTGCTGTCTTTCCCTCGCGGTCCCTCTGTGCTGCATTTCCCTCGCGGTCCCTCTGTGCTGTCTTTCCCTCGCGGTCCCACTGTGCTGTCTTTCCCTCGCGGTCCCACTGTGCTGTCTTTCCCTCGCGGTCCCACTGTGCTGTCTTTCCCTCGCGGTCCCTTTGTGCTGTCTTTCCCTCGCGGTCCCACTGTGCTGTCTTTCCCTCACGGTCCCACTGTGCTGTCTTTCCCTCGCGGTCCCTCTGTGCTGTCTTTCCCTCGCGGTCCCACTGTGCTGTCTTTCCCTCGCGGTCTCCCTGTGCTGTCTTTCCCCCGCGGTGCCCCTGTGCTGTCTTTCCCTCGCGGTCCCCCTGTGCTGTCTTTCCCTCGTGGTCCCCCTGTGCTGTCTTTCCCTCGCGGTCCCTCTGTGCTGTCTTTCCCTCGCGGTCCCTCTGTGCTGTCTTTCCCTCGCGGTCCCACTGTGCTGTCTTTCCCTCACGGTCCCCCTGTGCTGTCTTTCCCTCGCGGTCCCTCTGTGCTGTCTTTCCCTCACGGTCCCTCTGTGCTGTCTTTCCCTCGCGGTCCCTCTGTACTGTCTTTCCCTCGCGGTCCCAACTGTACTGTCTTTCCCTCGCGGTCCCTCTGTACTCTCTTTCCCTCGCGGTCCCTCTGTGCTGTCTTTCCCTCGCGGTCCCTCTGTACTGTCTTTCCCTCGCGGTCCCAACTGTACCGTCTTTCCCTCGCGATCCCTTTGTGCTGTCTTTTCCTCGCGGTCCCTCTGTGCTGTCTTTCCCTCGTGGTCCCCCCTGTGCTGTCTTTCCCTCGCGGTCCCTCTGTGCTGTCTTTTCCTCGTGGTCCCTCTGTACTGCCTTTCCCTCGTGGTCCCTTTGTGCTGCCTTTCCCTCGTGGTCCCACTGTGCTGTCTTTCCCTCGTGGTCCCCCTGTGCTGTCTTTCCCTCACGGTCCCTGTGCTGTCTTTCCCTCGCGGTCCCTCTGTGCTGTCTTTCCCTCGCGGTCCCCCTGTCTGTCCCCCTCCCTCGCGGTCCCCCTGTGCTGTCTTTCCCTCGCGGTCCCTCTGTGCTGTCTTTCCCTCGCGGTCCCTCTGTGCTGTCTTTCCCTCGCGGTCCCTCTGTGCTGTCTTTTCCTCGCGGTCCCTCTGTACTGTCTTTCCCTCGTGGTCCCTTTGTGCTGTCTTTCCCTCGCGGTCCCTCTGTGCTGTCTTTCCCTCGCGGTCCCCCTGTGCTGTCTTTCCCTCGCGGTCCCTCTGTGCTGTCTTTCCCTCACGGTCCCTCTGTGCTGTCTTTCCCTCGTGGTCCCTCTGTGCTGTCTTTCCCTCGCGGTCCCCCTGTCTGTCCCCCTCCCTCGCGGGCCCCCTGTGCTGTCTTTCCCTCGCGGTCCCTCTGTACTGTCTTTCCCTCGCGGTCCCAACTGTACTGTTTTTCCCTCGTGGTCCCAACTGCACTGTCTTTCCCTCGCGGTCCCTCTGTGCTGTCTTTCCCTCGCGGTCCCTCTGTACTGTCTTTCACTCGCGGTCCCACTGTGCTGTCTTTCCCTCGCGGTCCCACTGTGCTGTCTTTCCCTGTGCTGTCTTTCCCTCGCGGTCTCTTTGTGCTGTCTTTCACTCACGGTCCCACTGTGCTCTCTTTCCCTCGCGGTCCCACTGTGCTGTCCCACTGTGCTGTCTTTCCCTCGCGGTCCCTTTGTGCTGTCTTTCCCTCGCGGTCCCACTGTGCTGTCTTTCCCTCGCGGTCCCACTGTGCTGTCTTTCCCTCGCGGTCCCACTGTGCTGTCTTTCCCTCGCGGTCCCTCTGTACTGTCTTTCTCTCGCGGTCCCACTGTGCTGTCTTTCCCTCACGGTCCCCCTGTGCTGTCTTTCCCTCGCGGTCCCTCTGTGGTGTCTTTCCCTCGCGGTCCCTCTGTGCTGTCTTTCCCTCGCGGTCCCTCTGTGCTGTCTTTCCCTCGCGGTCCCACTGTGCTGTCTTTCCCTCGCGGTCCCCCTGTGCTGTCTTTCCCTCACGGTCCCAACTGTACTGTCTTTCCCTCGCGGTCACAACTGTACTGTCTTTCCCTCGCGGTCCCTTTGTGCTGTCTTTTCCTCGTGGTCCCTCTGTACTGTCTTTCCCTCGCGGTCCCCCTGTGCTGTCTTTCCCTCGTGGTCCCCTGTGCTGCCTTTTCCTCGCGTTCCCTCTGTGCTGTCTTTCCCTCGCGGTCCCCCTGTGCTGTCTTTCCCTCGCGGTCCCCCTGTGCTGCATTTCCCTCGCGGTCCCTCTGTGCTGTCTTTCCCTCGCGATCCCACTGTGCTGTCTCTCCCTCGCGGTCCCACTGTGCTGTCTTTCCCTCACGGTCCCACTGTGCTGTCTTTCCCTCGCGGTCCCACTGCGCTGTCTTTCCCTCGCGGTCCCTCTGTGCTGTCTTTCCCTCGTGGTCCCACTGTGCTGTCTTTCCCTCGCGGTCCCACTGTGCTGTCTTTCCCTCGCGGTCCCCCTGTGCTGTCTTTCCCTCGCGGTGCCCCTGTGCTGTCTTTCCCTCGCGGTGCCCCTGTGCTGTCTTTCCCTCGCGGTCCCCCCTGTGCTGTCTTTCCCTCGCGGTCCCTTTGCGCTGTCTTTCCCTCGCGGTGCCCCTGTGCTGTCTTTCCCTCGCGGTCCCCCTGTGCTGTCTTTCCCTCGCGGTCCCAATGTGCTGTCTTTCCCTCACGGTCCCCCTGTGCTGTCTTTCCCTCGCGGTCCCTCTGTGCTGTCTTTCCCTCGCGGTCCCTCTGTGCTGTCTTTCCCTCGCGGTCCCTCTGTGCTGTCTTTCCCTCGCGGTCCCACTATGCTGTCTTTCCCTCACGGTCCCCCTGTGCTGTCTTTCCCTCACGGTCCCTCTGTGCTGTCTTTCCCTCGCGGTCCCTCTGTGCTGTCTTTCCCTCGCGGTCCCTCTGTGCTGTCTTTCCCTCATGGTCCCTCTGTGCTGTCTTTCCCTCGGGGTCCCTCTGTGCTATCTTTCCCTCGCGGTCCCTCTGTGCTGTCTTTCCCTCGCGGTCCCTCTGTGCTGTCTTTCCCTCGCGGTCCCTCTGTACTGTCTTTCCCTCGCGGTCCCAACTGTACTGTCTTTCCCTCGCGGTCCCTTTGTGCTGTCTTTTCCTCGTGGTCCCTCTTTACTGTCTTTCCCTCACGGTCCCCCTGTGCTGTCTTTCCATCGTGGTCCCCTGTGCTGTCTTTTCCTCGCGGTCCCTCTGTGCTGTCTTTACCTCGCGGTCCCCCTGTGCTGTCTTTCCCTCGCGGTCCCTCTGTGCTGCATTTCCCTCGCGGTCCCTCTGTGCTGTCTTTCCCTCGCGGTCCCACTGTGCTGTCTTTCCCTCGCGGTCCCACTGTGCTGTCTTTCCCTCGCGGTCCCACTGTGCTGTCTTTCCCTCGCGGTCCCTTTGTGCTGTCTTTCCCTCGCGGTCCCACTGTGCTGTCTTTCCCTCACGGTCCCACTGTGCTGTCTTTCCCTCGCGGTCCCTCTGTGCTGTCTTTCCCTCGCGGTCCCACTGTGCTGTCTTTCCCTCGCGGTCTCCCTGTGCTGTCTTTCCCCCGCGGTGCCCCTGTGCTGTCTTTCCCTCGCGGTCCCCCTGTGCTGTCTTTCCCTCGTGGGCCCCCTGTGCTGTCTTTCCCTCGCGGTCCCTTTGCGCTGTCTTTCCCTCGCGGTGCCCCTGTGCTGTCTTTCCCTCGCGGTCCCCCTGTACTGTCTTTCCCTCGAGGTCCCAATGTGCTGTCTTTCCCTCACGGTCCCCCTGTGCTGTCTTTCCCTCACGGTCCCTCTGTGCTGTCTTTCCCTCACGGTCCCTCTGTGCTGTCTTTCCCTTGCGGTCCCACTGTGCTGTCTTTCCCTCGCGGTCCCCCTGTGCTGTCTTTCCCTCGCGGTCCCTCTGTGCTGTCTTTCCCTCGCGGTCCCTCTGTGCTGTCTTTCCCTCGCGGTCCCTCTGTACTGTCTTTCCCTCGCGGTCCCAACTGTACTGTCTTTCCCTCGTGGTCCCTCTGTACTCTCTTTCCCTCGCGGTCCCTCTGTGCTGTCTTTCCCTCGCGGTCCCTCTGTACTGTCTTTCCCTCGCGGTCCCAACTGTACCGTCTTTCCCTCGCGATCCCTTTGTGCTGTCTTTTCCTCGCGGTCCCTCTGTGCTGTCTTTCCCTCGTGGTCCCCCCTGTGCTGTCTTTCCCTCGCGGTCCCTCTGTGCTGTCTTTTCCTCGTGGTCCCTCTGTACTGTCTTTCCCTCGTGGTCCCTTTGTGCTGCCTTTCCCTCGTGGTCCCACTGTGCTGTCTTTCCCTCGTGGTCCCCCTGTGCTGTCTTTCCCTCACGGTCCCTGTGCTGTCTTTCCCTCGCGGTCCCCCTGTCTGTCCCCCTCCCTCGCGGTCCCCCTGTGCTGTCTTTCCCTCGCGGTCCCTCTGTGCTGTCTTTCCCTCGCGGTCCCTCTGTGCTGTCTTTTCCTCGCGGTCCCTCTGTACTGTCTTTCCCTCGTGGTCCCTTTGTGCTGTCTTTCCCTCGCGGTCCCTCTGTGCTGTCTTTCCCTCGCGGTCCCCCTGTGCTGTCTCCCTCGCGGTCCCTCTGTGCTGTCTTTCCCTCGCGGTCCCTCTGTGCTGTCTTTCCCTCATGGTCCCTCTGTGCTGTCTTTCCCTCGCGGTCCCCCTGTCTGTACCCCTCCCTCGCGGGCCCCCTGTGCTGTCTTTCCCTCGCGGTCCCTCTGTACTGTCTTTCCCTCGCGGTCCCAACTGTACTGTTTTTCCCTCGCGGTCCCAACTGCACTGTCTTTCCCTCGCGGTCCCTCTGTGCTGTCTTTCCCTCGCGGTCCCTCTGTGCTGTCTTTTCCTCGTGGTCGCTCTGTACTGCCTTTCCCTCGTGGTCCCTTTGTGCTGCCTTTCCCTCGTGGTCCCACTGTGCTGTCTTTCCCTCGTGGTCCCCCTGTGCTGTCTTTCCCTCACGGTCCCTGTGCTGTCTTTCCCTCGCGGTCCCTCTGTGCTGTCTTTCCCTCGCGGTCCCCCTGTCTGTCCCCCTCCCTCGCGGTCCCCCTGTGCTGTCTTTCCCTCACGGTCCCTCTGTGCTGTCTTTCCCTCGCGGTCCCTCTGTGCTGTCTTTCCCTCGCGGTCCCTCTGTGCTGTCTTTTCCTCGCGGTCCCTCTGTACTGTCTTTCCCTCGTGGTCCCTTTGTGCTGTCTTTCGCTCGCGGTCCCTCTGTGCTGTCTTTCCCTCGCGGTCCCCCTGTGCTGTCTTTCCCTCGCGGTCCCTCTGTGCTGTCTTTCCCTCACGGTCCCTCTGTGCTGTCTTTCCCTCGTGGTCCCTCTGTGCTGTCTTTCCCTCGCGGTCCCCCTGTCTGTCCCCCTCCCTCGCGGGCCCCCTGTACTGTCTTTCCCTCGCGGTCCCAACTGTACTGTTTTTCCCTCGCGGTCCCAACTGCACTGTCTTTCCCTCGCGGTCCCTCTGTGCTGTCTTTTCCTCGCGGTCCCTCTGTACTGTCTTTCACTCGCGGTCCCACTGTGCTGTCTTTCCCTCGCGGTCCCACTGTGCTGTCTTTCCCTGTGCTGTCTTTCCCTCGCGGTCCCTTTGTGCTGTCTTTCACTCGCGGTCCCACTGTGCTCTCTTTCCCTCGCGGTCCCACTGTGCTGTCCCACTGTGCTGTCTTTCCCTCGCGGTCCCTTTGTGCTGTCTTTCCCTCGCGGTCCCACTGTGCTGTCTTTCCCTCGCGGTCCCACTGTGCTGTCTTTCCCTCGCGGTCCCTCTGTACTGTCTTTCTCTCGCGGTCCCACTGTGCTGTCTTTCCCTCACGGTCCCCCTGTGCTGTCTTTCCCTCGCGGTCCCTCTGTGGTGTCTTTCCCTCGCGGTCCCTCTGTGCTGTCTTTCCCTCGCGGTCCCTCTGTGCTGTCTTTCCCTTGCGGTCCCACTGTGCTGTCTTTCCCTCGCGGTCCCCCTGTGCTGTCTTTCCCTCACGGTCCCAACTGTACTGTCTTTCCCTCGCGGTCACAACTGTACTGTCTTTCCCTCGCGGTCCCTTTGTGCTGTCTTTTCCTCGTGGTCCCTCTGTACTGTCTTTCCCTTGCGGTCCCCCTGTGCTGTCTTTCCCTCGTGGTCCCCTGTGCTGTCTTTTCCTCGCGGTCCCTCTGTGCTGTCTTTCCCTCGCGGTCCCCCTGTGCTGTCTTTCCCTCGCGGTCCCCCTGTGCTGCATTTCCCTCGCGGTCCCTCTGTGCTGTCTTTCCCTCGCGGTCCCACTGTGCTGTCTTTCCCTCGTGGTCCCACTGTGCTGTCTTTCCCTCGCGGTCCCACTGTGCTGTCTTTCCCTCACGGTCCCACTGTGCTGTCTTTCCCTCGCGGTCCCACTGCGCTGTCTTTCCCTCGCGGTCCCTCTGTGCTGTCTTTCCCTCGTGGTCCCACTGTGCTGTCTTTCCCTCGCGGTCCCACTGTGCTGTCTTTCCCTCACGGTCCCCCTGTGCTGTCTTTCCCTCGCGGTGCCCCTGTGCTGTCTTTCCCTCGCGGTGCCCCTGTGCTGTCTTTCCCTCGCGGTCCCAACTGTACTGTCTTTCCCTCGTGGTCCCTCTGTACTCTCTTTCCCTCGCGGTCCCTCTGTGCTGTCTTTCCCTCGCGGTCCCTCTGTACTGTCTTTCCCTCGCGGTCCCAACTGTACCGTCTTTCCCTCGCGATCCCTTTGTGCTGTCTTTTCCTCGCGGTCC
Organism: Myxine glutinosa; assembly: GCF_964187855.1. Taxonomy (NCBI): domain Eukaryota; kingdom Metazoa; phylum Chordata; class Myxini; order Myxiniformes; family Myxinidae; genus Myxine; species Myxine glutinosa. The sequence continues at coordinate 49,744,136 of NC_136261.1, forward strand.
CTCTGTGCTGTCTTTCCCTCGTGGTCCCCCCTGTGCTGTCTTTCCCTCGTGGTCCCTCTGTGCTGTCTTTTCCTCGTGGTCCCTCTGTACTGTCTTTCCCTCGTGGTCCCTTTGTGCTGCCTTTCCCTCGTGGTCCCACTGTGCTGTCTTTCCCTCGTGGTCCCCCTGTGCTGTCTTTCCCTCACGGTCCCTGTGCTGTCTTTCCCTCGCGGTCCCCCTGTCTGTCCCCCTCCCTCGCGGTCCCCCTGTGCTGTCTTTCCCTCGCGGTCCCTCTGTGCTGTCTTTCCCTCGCGGTCCCTCTGTGCTGTCTTTTCCTCGCGGTCCCTCTGTACTGTCTTTCCCTCGTGGTCCCTTTGTGCTGTCTTTCCCTCGCGGTCCCTCTGTGCTGTCTTTCCCTCGTGGTCCCCCTGTGCTGTCTCCCTCGCGGTCCCTCTGTGCTGTCTTTCCCTCGCGGTCCCTCTGTGCTGTCTTTCCCTCGTGGTCCCTCTGTGCTGTCTTTCCCTCGCGGTCCCCCTGTCTGTCCCCCTGTCTGTACCCCTCCCTCGCGGGCCCCCTGTGCTGTCTTTCCCTCGCGGTCCCTCTGTACTGTCTTTCCCTCGCGGTCCCAACTGTACTGTTTTTCCCTCGCGGTCCCAACTGCACTGTCTTTCCCTCGCGGTCCCTCTGTGCTGTCTTTCCCTCGCGGTCCCTCTGTGCTGTCTTTTCCTCGTGGTCGCTCTGTACTGCCTTTCCCTCGTGGTCCCTTTGTGCTGCCTTTCCCTCGTGGTCCCACTGTGCTGTCTTTCCCTCGTGGTCCCACTGTGCTGTCTTTCCCTCGTGGTCCCCCTGTGCTGTCTTTCCCTCACGGTCCCTGTGCTGTCTTTCCCTCGCGGTCCCTCTGTGCTGTCTTTCCCTCGCGGTCCCCCTGTCTGTCCCCCTCCCTCGCGGTCCCCCTGTGCTGTCTTTCCCTCATGGTCCCTCTGTGCTGTCTTTCCCTCGCGGTCCCTCTGTGCTGTCTTTCCCTCGCGGTCCCTCTGTGCTGTCTTTTCCTCGCGGTCCCTCTGTACTGTCTTTCCCTCGTGGTCCCTTTGTGCTGTCTTTCGCTCGCGGTCCCTCTGTGCTGTCTTTCCCTCGCGGTCCCCCTGTGCTGTCTTTCCCTCGCGGTCCCTCTGTGCTGTCTTTCCCTCACGGTCCCTCTGTGCTGTCTTTCCCTCGTGGTCCCTCTGTGCTGTCTTTCCCTCGCGGTCCCCCTGTCTGTCCCCCTCCCTCGCGGGCCCCCTGTGCTGTCTTTCCCTCGCGGTCCCTCTGTACTGTCTTTCCCTCGCGGTCCCAACTGTACTGTTTTTCCCTCGCGGTCCCAACTGCACTGTCTTTCCCTCGCGGTCCCTCTGTGCTGTCTTTTCCTCGCGGTCCCTCTGTACTGTCTTTCACTCGCGGTCCCACTGTGCTGTCTTTCCCTCGCGGTCCCACTGTGCTGTCTTTCCCTGTGCTGTCTTTCCCTCGCGGTCCCTTTGTGCTGTCTTTCACTCGCGGTCCCACTGTGCTCTCTTTCCCTCGCGGTCCCACTGTGCTGTCCCACTGTGCTGTCTTTCCCTCGCGGTCCCTTTGTGCTGTCTTTCCCTCGCGGTCCCACTGTGCTGTCTTTCCCTCGCGGTCCCACTGTGCTGTCTTTCCCTCGCGGTCCCTCTGTACTGTCTTTCTCTCGCGGTCCCACTGTGCTGTCTTTCCCTCGCGGTCCCCCTGTGCTGTCTTTCCCTCGCGGTCCCTCTGTACTGTCTTTCTCTCGCGGTCCCACTGTGCTGTCTTTCCCTCACGGTCCCCCTGTGCTGTCTTTCCCTCGCGGTCCCTCTGTGGTGTCTTTCCCTCGCGGTCCCTCTGTGCTGTCTTTCCCTCGCGGTCCCTCTGTGCTGTCTTTCCCTTGCGGTCCCACTGTGCTGTCTTTCCCTCGCGGTCCCCCTGTGCTGTCTTTCCCTCACGGTCCCAACTGTACTGTCTTTCCCTCGCGGTCACAACTGTACTGTCTTTCCCTCGCGGTCCCTTTGTGCTGTCTTTTCCTCGTGGTCCCTCTGTACTGTCTTTCCCTCGCGGTCCCCCTGTGCTGTCTTTCCCTCGTGGTCCCCTGTGCTGTCTTTTCCTCGCGGTCCCTCTGTGCTGTCTTTCCCTCGCGGTCCCCCTGTGCTGTCTTTCCCTCGCGGTCCCCCTGTGCTGCATTTCCCTCGCGGTCCCTCTGTGCTGTCTTTCCCTCCCGGTCCCACTGTGCTGTCTTTCCCTTGTGGTCCCACTGTGCTGTCTTTCCCTCGCGGTCCCACTGTGCTGTCTTTCCCTCACGGTCCCACTGTGCTGTCTTTCCCTCGCGGTCCCACTGCGCTGTCTTTCCCTCGCGGTCCCTCTGTGCTGTCTTTCCCTCGTGGTCCCACTGTGCTGTCTTTCCCTCGCGGTCCCACTGTGCTGTCTTTCCCTCGCGGTCCCCCTGTGCTGTCTTTCCCTCGCGGTGCCCCTGTGCTGTCTTTCCCTCGCGGTGCCCCTGTGCTGTCTTTCCCTCGCGGTCCCCCCTGTGCTGTCTTTCCCTCGTGGTCCCCCTGTGCTGTCTTTCCCTCGCGGTCCCTTTGCGCTGTCTTTCCCTCGCGGTGCCCCTGTGCTGTCTTTCCCTCGCGGTCCCCCTGTGCTGTCTTTCCCTCGCGGTCCCAATGTGCTGTCTTTCCCTCACGGTCCCCCTGTGCTGTCTTTCCCTCGCGGTCCCTCTGTGCTGTCTTTCCCTCGCGGTCCCACTGTGCTGTCTTTCCCTCACGGTCCCCCTGTGCTGTCTTTCCCTCACGGTCCCTCTGTGCTGTCTTTCCCTCGCGGTCCCTCTGTGCTGTCTTTCCCTCGCGGTCCCTCTGTGCTGTCTTTCCCTCATGGTCCCTCTGTGCTGTCTTTCCCTCGGGGTCCCTCTGTGCTATCTTTCCCTCGCGGTCCCTCTGTGCTGTCTTTCCCTCGCGGTCCCTCTGTGCTGTCTTTCCCTCGCGGTCCCTCTGTGCTGTCTTTCCCTCGTGGTCCCACTGTGCTGTCTTTCCCTCGCGGTCCCACTGTGCTGTCTTTCCCTCACGGTCCCCCTGTGCTGTCTTTCCCTCGCGGTGCCCCTGTGCTGTCTTTCCCTCGCGGTGCCCCTGTGCTGTCTTTCCCTCGCGGTCCCAACTGTACTGTCTTTCCCTCGTGGTCCCTCTGTACTCTCTTTCCCTCGCGGTCCCTCTGTGCTGTCTTTCCCTCGCGGTCCCTCTGTACTGTCTTTCCCTCGCGGTCCCAACTGTACCGTCTTTCCCTCGCGATCCCTTTGTGCTGTCTTTTCCTCGCGGTCCCTCTGTGCTGTCTTTCCCTCGTGGTCCCCCCTGTGCTGTCTTTCCCTCGTGGTCCCTCTGTGCTGTCTTTTCCTCGTGGTCCCTCTGTACTGTCTTTCCCTCGTGGTCCCTTTGTGCTGCCTTTCCCTCGTGGTCCCACTGTGCTGTCTTTCCCTCGTGGTCCCCCTGTGCTGTCTTTCCCTCACGGTCCCTGTGCTGTCTTTCCCTCGCGGTCCCCCTGTCTGTCCCCCTCCCTCGCGGTCCCCCTGTGCTGTCTTTCCCTCGCGGTCCCTCTGTGCTGTCTTTCCCTCGCGGTCCCTCTGTGCTGTCTTTTCCTCGCGGTCCCTCTGTACTGTCTTTCCCTCGTGGTCCCTTTGTGCTGTCTTTCCCTCGCGGTCCCTCTGTGCTGTCTTTCCCTCGTGGTCCCCCTGTGCTGTCTCCCTCGCGGTCCCTCTGTGCTGTCTTTCCCTCGCGGTCCCTCTGTGCTGTCTTTCCCTCGTGGTCCCTCTGTGCTGTCTTTCCCTCGCGGTCCCCCTGTCTGTCCCCCTGTCTGTACCCCTCCCTCGCGGGCCCCCTGTGCTGTCTTTCCCTCGCGGTCCCTCTGTACTGTCTTTCCCTCGCGGTCCCAACTGTACTGTTTTTCCCTCGCGGTCCCAACTGCACTGTCTTTCCCTCGCGGTCCCTCTGTGCTGTCTTTCCCTCGCGGTCCCTCTGTGCTGTCTTTTCCTCGTGGTCGCTCTGTACTGCCTTTCCCTCGTGGTCCCTTTGTGCTGCCTTTCCCTCGTGGTCCCACTGTGCTGTCTTTCCCTCGTGGTCCCACTGTGCTGTCTTTCCCTCGTGGTCCCCCTGTGCTGTCTTTCCCTCACGGTCCCTGTGCTGTCTTTCCCTCGCGGTCCCTCTGTGCTGTCTTTCCCTCGCGGTCCCCCTGTCTGTCCCCCTCCCTCGCGGTCCCCCTGTGCTGTCTTTCCCTCATGGTCCCTCTGTGCTGTCTTTCCCTCGCGGTCCCTCTGTGCTGTCTTTCCCTCGCGGTCCCTCTGTGCTGTCTTTTCCTCGCGGTCCCTCTGTACTGTCTTTCCCTCGTGGTCCCTTTGTGCTGTCTTTCGCTCGCGGTCCCTCTGTGCTGTCTTTCCCTCGCGGTCCCCCTGTGCTGTCTTTCCCTCGCGGTCCCTCTGTGCTGTCTTTCCCTCACGGTCCCTCTGTGCTGTCTTTCCCTCGTGGTCCCTCTGTGCTGTCTTTCCCTCGCGGTCCCCCTGTCTGTCCCCCTCCCTCGCGGGCCCCCTGTGCTGTCTTTCCCTCGCGGTCCCTCTGTACTGTCTTTCCCTCGCGGTCCCAACTGTACTGTTTTTCCCTCGCGGTCCCAACTGCACTGTCTTTCCCTCGCGGTCCCTCTGTGCTGTCTTTTCCTCGCGGTCCCTCTGTACTGTCTTTCACTCGCGGTCCCACTGTGCTGTCTTTCCCTCGCGGTCCCACTGTGCTGTCTTTCCCTGTGCTGTCTTTCCCTCGCGGTCCCTTTGTGCTGTCTTTCACTCGCGGTCCCACTGTGCTCTCTTTCCCTCGCGGTCCCACTGTGCTGTCCCACTGTGCTGTCTTTCCCTCGCGGTCCCTTTGTGCTGTCTTTCCCTCGCGGTCCCACTGTGCTGTCTTTCCCTCGCGGTCCCACTGTGCTGTCTTTCCCTCGCGGTCCCTCTGTACTGTCTTTCTCTCGCGGTCCCACTGTGCTGTCTTTCCCTCGCGGTCCCCCTGTGCTGTCTTTCCCTCGCGGTCCCTCTGTACTGTCTTTCTCTCGCGGTCCCACTGTGCTGTCTTTCCCTCACGGTCCCCCTGTGCTGTCTTTCCCTCGCGGTCCCTCTGTGGTGTCTTTCCCTCGCGGTCCCTCTGTGCTGTCTTTCCCTCGCGGTCCCTCTGTGCTGTCTTTCCCTTGCGGTCCCACTGTGCTGTCTTTCCCTCGCGGTCCCCCTGTGCTGTCTTTCCCTCACGGTCCCAACTGTACTGTCTTTCCCTCGCGGTCACAACTGTACTGTCTTTCCCTCGCGGTCCCTTTGTGCTGTCTTTTCCTCGTGGTCCCTCTGTACTGTCTTTCCCTCGCGGTCCCCCTGTGCTGTCTTTCCCTCGTGGTCCCCTGTGCTGTCTTTTCCTCGCGGTCCCTCTGTGCTGTCTTTCCCTCGCGGTCCCCCTGTGCTGTCTTTCCCTCGCGGTCCCCCTGTGCTGCATTTCCCTCGCGGTCCCTCTGTGCTGTCTTTCCCTCCCGGTCCCACTGTGCTGTCTTTCCCTTGTGGTCCCACTGTGCTGTCTTTCCCTCGCGGTCCCACTGTGCTGTCTTTCCCTCACGGTCCCACTGTGCTGTCTTTCCCTCGCGGTCCCACTGCGCTGTCTTTCCCTCGCGGTCCCTCTGTGCTGTCTTTCCCTCGTGGTCCCACTGTGCTGTCTTTCCCTCGCGGTCCCACTGTGCTGTCTTTCCCTCGCGGTCCCCCTGTGCTGTCTTTCCCTCGCGGTGCCCCTGTGCTGTCTTTCCCTCGCGGTGCCCCTGTGCTGTCTTTCCCTCGCGGTCCCCCCTGTGCTGTCTTTCCCTCGTGGTCCCCCTGTGCTGTCTTTCCCTCGCGGTCCCTTTGCGCTGTCTTTCCCTCGCGGTGCCCCTGTGCTGTCTTTCCCTCGCGGTCCCCCTGTGCTGTCTTTCCCTCGCGGTCCCAATGTGCTGTCTTTCCCTCACGGTCCCCCTGTGCTGTCTTTCCCTCGCGGTCCCTCTGTGCTGTCTTTCCCTCGCGGTCCCACTGTGCTGTCTTTCCCTCACGGTCCCCCTGTGCTGTCTTTCCCTCACGGTCCCTCTGTGCTGTCTTTCCCTCGCGGTCCCTCTGTGCTGTCTTTCCCTCGCGGTCCCTCTGTGCTGTCTTTCCCTCATGGTCCCTCTGTGCTGTCTTTCCCTCGGGGTCCCTCTGTGCTATCTTTCCCTCGCGGTCCCTCTGTGCTGTCTTTCCCTCGCGGTCCCTCTGTGCTGTCTTTCCCTCGCGGTCCCTCTGTACTGTCTTTCCCTCGCGGTCCCAACTGTACTGTCTTTCCCTCGCGGTCCCTTTGTGCTGTCTTTTCCTCGTGGTCCCTCTTTACTGTCTTTCCCTCACGGTCCCCCTGTGCTGTCTTTCCATCGTGGTCCCCTGTGCTGTCTTTTCCTCGCGGTCCCTCTGTGCTGTCTTTCCCTCGCGGTCCCCCTGTGCTGTCTTTCCCTCGCGGTCCCTCTGTGCTGCATTTCCCTCGCGGTCCCTCTGTGCTGTCTTTCCCTCGCGGTCCCACTGTGCTGTCTTTCCCTCGCGGTCCCACTGTGCTGTCTTTCCCTCGCGGTCCCACTGTGCTGTCTTTCCCTCGCGGTCCCTTTGTGCTGTCTTTCCCTCGCGGTCCCACTGTGCTGTCTTTCCCTCGTGGTCCCCCTGTGCTGTCTTTCCCTCACGGTCCCTGTGCTGTCTTTCCCTCGCGGTCCCCCTGTCTGTCCCCCTCCCTCGCGGTCCCCCTGTGCTGTCTTTCCCTCGCGGTCCCTCTGTGCTGTCTTTCCCTCGCGGTCCCTCTGTGCTGTCTTTTCCTCGCGGTCCCTCTGTACTGTCTTTCCCTCGTGGTCCCTTTGTGCTGTCTTTCCCTCGCGGTCCCTCTGTGCTGTCTTTCCCTCGCGGTCCCCCTGTGCTGTCTCCCTCGCGGTCCCTCTGTGCTGTCTTTCCCTCGCGGTCCCTCTGTGCTGTCTTTCCCTCGTGGTCCCTCTGTGCTGTCTTTCCCTCGCGGTCCCCCTGTCTGTCCCCCTGTCTGTACCCCTCCCTCGCGGGCCCCCTGTGCTGTCTTTCCCTCGCGGTCCCTCTGTACTGTCTTTCCCTCGCGGTCCCAACTGTACTGTTTTTCCCTCGCGGTCCCAACTGCACTGTCTTTCCCTCGCGGTCCCTCTGTGCTGTCTTTCCCTCGCGGTCCCTCTGTGCTGTCTTTTCCTCGTGGTCGCTCTGTACTGCCTTTCCCTCGTGGTCCCTTTGTGCTGCCTTTCCCTCGTGGTCCCACTGTGCTGTCTTTCCCTCGTGGTCCCCCTGTGCTGTCTTTCCCTCACGGTCCCTGTGCTGTCTTTCCCTCGCGGTCCCTCTGTGCTGTCTTTCCCTCGCGGTCCCCCTGTCTGTCCCCCTCCCTCGCGGTCCCCCTGTGCTGTCTTTCCCTCACGGTCCCTCTGTGCTGTCTTTCCCTCGCGGTCCCTCTGTGCTGTCTTTCCCTCGCGGTCCCTCTGTGCTGTCTTTTCCTCGCGGTCCCTCTGTACTGTCTTTCCCTCGTGGTCCCTTTGTGCTGTCTTTCGCTCGCGGTCCCTCTGTGCTGTCTTTCCCTCGCGGTCCCCCTGTGCTGTCTTTCCCTCGCGGTCCCTCTGTGCTGTCTTTCCCTCACGGTCCCTCTGTGCTGTCTTTCCCTCGCGGTCCCCCTGTCTGTCCCCCTCCCTCGCGGGCCCCCTGTGCTGTCTTTCCCTCGCGGTCCCTCTGTACTGTCTTTCCCTCGCGGTCCCAACTGTACTGTTTTTCCCTCGCGGTCCCAACTGCACTGTCTTTCCCTCGCGGTCCCTCTGTGCTGTCTTTTCCTCGCGGTCCCTCTGTACTGTCTTTCACTCGCGGTCCCACTGTGCTGTCTTTCCCTCGCGGTCCCACTGTGCTGTCTTTCCCTGTGCTGTCTTTCCCTCGCGGTCCCTTTGTGCTGTCTTTCACTCGCGGTCCCACTGTGCTCTCTTTCCCTCGCGGTCCCACTGTGCTGTCCCACTGTGCTGTCTTTCCCTCGCGGTCCCTTTGTGCTGTCTTTCCCTCACGGTCCCACTGTGCTGTCTTTCCCTCGCGGTCCCACTGTGCTGTCTTTCCCTCGCGGTCCCTCTGTACTGTCTTTCTCTCGCGGTCCCACTGTGCTGTCTTTCCCTCACGGTCCCCCTGTGCTGTCTTTCCCTCGCGGTCCCTCTGTGGTGTCTTTCCCTCGCGGTCCCTCTGTGCTGTCTTTCCCTCGCGGTCCCTCTGTGCTGTCTTTCCCTTGCGGTCCCACTGTGCTGTCTTTCCCTCGCGGTCCCCCTGTGCTGTCTTTCCCTCACGGTCCCAACTGTACTGTCTTTCCCTCGCGGTCACAACTGTACTGTCTTTCCCTCGCGGTCCCTTTGTGCTGTCTTTTCCTCGTGGTCCCTCTGTACTGTCTTTCCCTCGCGGTCCCCCTGTGCTGTCTTTCCCTCGTGGTCCCCTGTGCTGTCTTTTCCTCGCGGTCCCTCTGTGCTGTCTTTCCCTCGCGGTCCCCCTGTGCTGTCTTTCCCTCGCGGTCCCCCTGTGCTGCATTTCCCTCGCGGTCCCTCTGTGCTGTCTTTCCCTTGCGGTCCCACTGTGCTGTCTTTCCCTCGTGGTCCCACTGTGCTGTCTTTCCCTCGCGGTCCCACTGTGCTGTCTTTCCCTCACGGTCCCACTGTGCTGTCTTTCCCTCGCGGTCCCACTGCGCTGTCTTTCCCTCGCGGTCCCTCTGTGCTGTCTTTCCCTCGTGGTCCCACTGTGCTGTCTTTCCCTCGCGGTCCCACTGTGCTGTCTTTCCCTCGCGGTCCCCCTGTGCTGTCTTTCCCTCGCGGTGCCCCTGTGCTGTCTTTCCCTCGCGGTGCCCCTGTGCTGTCTTTCCCTCGCGGTCCCAACTGTACTGTCTTTCCCTCGTGGTCCCTCTGTACTCTCTTTCCCTCGCGGTCCCTCTGTGCTGTCTTTCCCTCGCGGTCCCTCTGTACTGTCTTTCCCTCGCGGTCCCAACTGTACCGTCTTTCCCTCGCGATCCCTTTGTGCTGTCTTTTCCTCGCGGTCCCTCTGTGCTGTCTTTCCCTCGCGGTCCCTCTGTGCTGTCTTTTCCTCGTGGTCCCTCTGTACTGTCTTTCCCTCGTGGTCCCTTTGTGCTGCCTTTCCCTCGTGGTCCCACTGTGCTGTCTTTCCCTCGTGGTCCCCCTGTGCTGTCTTTCCCTCACGGTCCCTGTGCTGTCTTTCCCTCGCGGTCCCCCTGTCTGTCCCCCTCCCTCGCGGTCCCCCTGTGCTGTCTTTCCCTCGCGGTCCCTCTGTGCTGTCTTTCCCTCGCGGTCCCTCTGTGCTGTCTTTTCCTCGCGGTCCCTCTGTACTGTCTTTCCCTCGTGGTCCCTTTGTGCTGTCTTTCCCTCGCGGTCCCTCTGTGCTGTCTTTCCCTCGCGGTCCCCCTGTGCTGTCTCCCTCGCGGTCCCTCTGTGCTGTCTTTCCCTCGCGGTCCCTCTGTGCTGTCTTTCCCTCGTGGTCCCTCTGTGCTGTCTTTCCCTCGCGGTCCCCCTGTCTGTCCCCCTGTCTGTACCCCTCCCTCGCGGGCCCCCTGTGCTGTCTTTCCCTCGCGGTCCCTCTGTACTGTCTTTCCCTCGCGGTCCCAACTGTACTGTTTTTCCCTCGCGGTCCCAACTGCACTGTCTTTCCCTCGCGGTCCCTCTGTGCTGTCTTTCCCTCGCGGTCCCTCTGTGCTGTCTTTTCCTCGTGGTCGCTCTGTACTGCCTTTCCCTCGTGGTCCCTTTGTGCTGCCTTTCCCTCGTGGTCCCACTGTGCTGTCTTTCCCTCGTGGTCCCCCTGTGCTGTCTTTCCCTCACGGTCCCTGTGCTGTCTTTCCCTCGCGGTCCCTCTGTGCTGTCTTTCCCTCGCGGTCCCCCTGTCTGTCCCCCTCCCTCGCGGTCCCCCTGTGCTGTCTTTCCCTCACGGTCCCTCTGTGCTGTCTTTCCCTCGCGGTCCCTCTGTGCTGTCTTTCCCTCGCGGTCCCTCTGTGCTGTCTTTTCCTCGCGGTCCCTCTGTACTGTCTTTCCCTCGTGGTCCCTTTGTGCTGTCTTTCGCTCGCGGTCCCTCTGTGCTGTCTTTCCCTCGCGGTCCCCCTGTGCTGTCTTTCCCTCGCGGTCCCTCTGTGCTGTCTTTCCCTCACGGTCCCTCTGTGCTGTCTTTCCCTCGTGGTCCCTCTGTGCTGTCTTTCCCTCGCGGTCCCCCTGTCTGTCCCCCTCCCTCGCGGGCCCCCTGTGCTGTCTTTCCCTCGCGGTCCCTCTGTACTGTCTTTCCCTCGCGGTCCCAACTGTACTGTTTTTCCCTCGCGGTCCCAACTGCACTGTCTTTCCCTCGCGGTCCCTCTGTGCTGTCTTTTCCTCGCGGTCCCTCTGTACTGTCTTTCACTCGCGGTCCCACTGTGCTGTCTTTCCCTCGCGGTCCCACTGTGCTGTCTTTCCCTGTGCTGTCTTTCCCTCGCGGTCCCTTTGTGCTGTCTTTCACTCACGGTCCCACTGTGCTCTCTTTCCCTCGCGGTCCCACTGTGCTGTCCCTTTGTGCTGTCTTTCCCTCGCGGTCCCACTGTGCTGTCTTTCCCTCGCGGTCCCACTGTGCTGTCTTTCCCTCGCGGTCCCTCTGTACTGTCTTTCTCTCGCGGTCCCACTGTGCTGTCTTTCCCTCACGGTCCCCCTGTGCTGTCTTTCCCTCGCGGTCCCTCTGTGGTGTCTTTCCCTCGCGGTCCCTCTGTGCTGTCTTTCCCTCGCGGTCCCTCTGTGCTGTCTTTCCCTTGCGGTCCCACTGTGCTGTCTTTCCCTCGCGGTCCCCCTGTGCTGTCTTTCCCTCACGGTCCCAACTGTACTGTCTTTCCCTCGCGGTCACAACTGTACTGTCTTTCCCTCGCGGTCCCTTTGTGCTGTCTTTTCCTCGTGGTCCCTCTGTACTGTCTTTCCCTCGCGGTCCCCCTGTGCTGTCTTTCCCTCGTGGTCCCCTGTGCTGTCTTTTCCTCGCGGTCCCTCTGTGCTGTCTTTCCCTCGCGGTCCCCCTGTGCTGTCTTTCCCTCGCGGTCCCCCTGTGCTGCATTTCCCTCGCGGTCCCTCTGTGCTGTCTTTCCCTCGCGGTCCCACTGTGCTGTCTTTCCCTCGTGGTCCCACTGTGCTGTCTTTCCCTCGCGGTCCCACTGTGCTGTCTTTCCCTCACGGTCCCACTGTGCTGTCTTTCCCTCGCGGTCCCACTGCGCTGTCTTTCCCTCGCGGTCCCTCTGTGCTGTCTTTCCCTCGTGGTCCCACTGTGCTGTCTTTCCCTCGCGGTCCCACTGTGCTGTCTTTCCCTCGCGGTCCCCCTGTGCTGTCTTTCCCTCGCGGTGCCCCTGTGCTGTCTTTCCCTCGCGGTGCCCCTGTGCTGTCTTTCCCTCGCGGTCCCCCCTGTGCTGTCTTTCCCTCGTGGTCCCCCTGTGCTGTCTTTCCCTCGCGGTCCCTTTGCGCTGTCTTTCCCTCGCGGTGCCCCTGTGCTGTCTTTCCCTCGCGGTCCCCCTGTGCTGTCTTTCCCTCGCGGTCCCAATGTGCTGTCTTTCCCTCACGGTCCCCCTGTGCTGTCTTTCCCTCGCGGTCCCTCTGTGCTGTCTTTCCCTCGCGGTCCCACTGTGCTGTCTTTCCCTCACGGTCCCCCTGTGCTGTCTTTCCCTCACGGTCCCTCTGTGCTGTCTTTCCCTCGCGGTCCCTCTGTGCTGTCTTTCCCTCGCGGTCCCTCTGTGCTGTCTTTCCCTCATGGTCCCTCTGTGCTGTCTTTCCCTCGGGGTCCCTCTGTGCTATCTTTCCCTCGCGGTCCCTCTGTGCTGTCTTTCCCTCGCGGTCCCTCTGTGCTGTCTTTCCCTCGCGGTCCCTCTGTACTGTCTTTCCCTCATGGTCCCAACTGTACTGTCTTTCCCTCGCGGTCCCTTTGTGCTGTCTTTTCCTCGTGGTCCCTCTTTACTGTCTTTCCCTCACGGTCCCCCTGTGCTGTCTTTCCATCGTGGTCCCCTGTGCTGTCTTTTCCTCGCGGTCCCTCTGTGCTGTCTTTCCCTCGCGGTCCCCCTGTGCTGTCTTTCCCTCGCGGTCCCTCTGTGCTGCATTTCCCTCGCGGTCCCTCTGTGCTGTCTTTCCCTCGCGGTCCCACTGTGCTGTCTTTCCCTCGCGGTCCCACTGTGCTGTCTTTCCCTCGCGGTCCCACTGTGCTGTCTTTCCCTCGCGGTCCCTTTGTGCTGTCTTTCCCTCGCGGTCCCACTGTGCTGTCTTTCCCTCACGGTCCCACTGTGCTGTCTTTCCCTCGCGGTCCCTCTGTGCTGTCTTTCCCTCATGGTCCCACTGTGCTGTCTTTCCCTCGCGGTCTCCCTGTGCTGTCTTTCCCCCGCGGTGCCCCTGTGCTGTCTTTCCCTCGCGGTCCCCCTGTGCTGTCTTTCCCTCGTGGTCCCCCTGTGCTGTCTTTCCCTCGCGGTCCCTTTGCGCTGTCTTTCCCTCGCGGTGCCCCTGTGCTGTCTTTCCCTCGCGGTCCCCCTGTACTGTCTTTCCCTCGAGGTCCCAATGTGCTGTCTTTCCCTCACGGTCCCCCTGTGCTGTCTTTCCCTCAGGGTCCCTCTGTGCTGTCTTTCCCTCGCGGTCCCAACTGTACTGTCTTTCCCTCGTGGTCCCTCTGTACTCTCTTTCCCTCGCGGTCCCTCTGTGCTGTCTTTCCCTCGCGGTCCCTCTGTACTGTCTTTCCCTCGCGGTCCCAACTGTACCGTCTTTCCCTCGCGATCCCTTTGTGCTGTCTTTTCCTCGCGGTCCCTCTGTGCTGTCTTTCCCTCGTGGTCCCCCCTGTGCTGTCTTTCCCTCGCGGTCCCTCTGTGCTGTCTTTTCCTCGTGGTCCCTCTGTACTGTCTTTCCCTCGTGGTCCCTTTGTGCTGCCTTTCCCTCGTGGTCCCACTGTGCTGTCTTTCCCTCGTGGTCCCCCTGTGCTGTCTTTCCCTCACGGTCCCTGTGCTGTCTTTCCCTCGCGGTCCCCCTGTCTGTCCCCCTCCCTCGCGGTCCCCCTGTGCTGTCTTTCCCTCGCGGTCCCTCTGTGCTGTCTTTCCCTCGCGGTCCCTCTGTGCTGTCTTTTCCTCGCGGTCCCTCTGTACTGTCTTTCCCTCGTGGTCCCTTTGTGCTGTCTTTCCCTCGCGGTCCCTCTGTGCTGTCTTTCCCTCGCGGTCCCCCTGTGCTGTCTCCCTCGCGGTCCCTCTGTGCTGTCTTTCCCTCGCGGTCCCTCTGTGCTGTCTTTCCCTCATGGTCCCTCTGTGCTGTCTTTCCCTCGCGGTCCCCCTGTCTGTCCCCCTGTCTGTACCCCTCCCTCGCGGGCCCCCTGTGCTGTCTTTCCCTCGCGGTCCCTCTGTACTGTCTTTCCCTCGCGGTCCCAACTGTACTGTTTTTCCCTCGCGGTCCCAACTGCACTGTCTTTCCCTCGCGGTCCCTCTGTGCTGTCTTTCCCTCGCGGTCCCTCTGTACTGTCTTTCACTCGCGGTCCCACTGTGCTGTCTTTCCCTCGCGGTCCCACTGTGCTGTCTTTCCCTGTGCTGTCTTTCCCTCGCGGTCCCTTTGTGCTGTCTTTCACTCGCGGTCCCACTGTGCTGTCTTTCCCTCGCGGTCCCACTGTGCTGTCCCACTGTGCTGTCTTTCCCTCACGGTCCCTTTGTGCTGTCTTTCCCTCATGGTCCCACTGTGCTGTCTTTCCCTCGCGGTCCCACTGTGCTGTCTTTCCCTCACGGTCCCACTGTGCTGTCTTTCCCTCGCGGTCCCTCTGTGCTGTCTTTCCCTCGCGGTCCCACTGTGCTGTCTTTCCCTCACGGTCTCCCTGTGCTGTCTTTCCCCCGCGGTGCCCCTGTGCTGTCTTTCCCTCGCGGTCCCCCTGTGCTGTCTTTCCCTCGCGGTCCCCCTGTGCTGTCTTTCCCTCGTGGTCCCCCTGTGCTGTCTTTCCCTCGCTGTCCCTTTGCGCTGTCTTTCCCTCGCGGTGCCCCTGTGCTGTCTTTCCCTCGCGGTCCCAATGTGCTGTCTTTCCCTCACGGTCCCCCTGTGCTGTCTTTCCCTCGCGGTCCCCCTGTGCTGTCTTTCCCTCGCGGTCCCTCTGTGCTGTCTTTCCCTCGCGGTCCCTCTGTGCTGTCTTTCCCTCGCGGTGCCACTGTGCTGTCTTTCCCTCGCGGTCCCCCTGTGCTGTCTTTCCTTCGCGGTCCCTCTGTGCTGTCTTCCCCTCACGGTCCCTCTGTGCTGTCTTTCCCTCGCGGTCCCTCTGTGCTGTCTTTCCCTCGCGGTCCCTCTGTACTGTCTTTCACTCGCGGTCCCACTGTGCTGTCTTTCCCTGTGCTGTCTTTCCCTCGCGGTCCCTTTGTGCTGTCTTTCACTCACGGTCCCACTGTGCTGTCTTTCCCTCGCGGTCCCACTGTGCTGTCCCAATGTGCTGTCTTTCCCTCGCGGTCCCTTTGTGCTGTCTTTCCCTCACGGTCCCACTGTGCTGTCTTTCCCTCGCGGTCCCACTGTGGTCTTTCCCTCGCGGTCCCTCTGTACTGTCTTTCTCTCGCGGTCCCACTGTGCTGTCTTTCCCTCACGGTCCCCCTGTGCTGTCTTTCCCTCGCGGTCCCTCTGTGGTGTCTTTCCCTCGCGGTCCCTCTGTGCTGTCTTTCCCTCGCGGTCCCTCTGTGCTGTCTTTCCCTCGCGGTCCCACTGTGCTGTCTTTCCCTCGCGGTCCCCCTGTGCTGTCTTTCCCTCGCGGTCCCAACTGTACTGTCTTTCCCTCGCGGTCACAACTGTACTGTCTTTCCCTCGCGGTCCCTTTGTGCTGTCTTTTCCTCGTGGTCCCTCTGTACTGTCTTTCCCTCGCGGTCCCCCTGTGCTGTCTTTCCCTCGTGGTCCCCTGTGCTGTCTTTCCCTCGCGGTCCCCCTGTGCTGTCTTTCCCTCGCGGTCCCCCTGTGCTGCATTTCCCTCGCGGTCCCTCTGTGCTGTCTTTCCCTCGCGGTCCCACTGTGCTGTCTTTCCCTCACGGTCCCACTGTGCTGTCTTTCCCTCGCGGTCCCACTGTGCTGTCTTTCCCTCGCGGTCCCACTGTGCTGTCTTTCCCTCGCGGTCCCACTGCGCTGTCTTTCCCTCGCGGTCCCACTGCGCTGTCTTTCCCTCGCGGTCCCCCTGTGCTGTCTTTCCCTCACGGTGCCCCTGTGCTGTCTTTCCCTCGCAGTGCCCCTGTGCTGTCTTTCCCTCGCGGTCCCCCTGTGCTGTCTTTCCCTCGTGGTCCCCCTTTGCTGTGTTTCCCTCGCGGTCCCTTTGCGCTGTCTTTCCCTCGCGGTGCCCCTGTGCTGTCTTTCCCTCGCGGTCCCAATGTGCTGTCTTTCCCTCACGGTCCCCCTGTGCTGTCTTTCCCTCGCGGTCCCAATGTGCTGTCTTTCCCTCACGGTCCCCCTGTGCTGTCTTTCCCTCGCGGTCCCTCTGTGCTGTCTTTCCCTCGCGGCCCCTCTGTGCTGTCTTTCCCTCGCGGTCTCTCTGTGCTGTCTTTCCCTCGCGGTCCCTCTGTACTGTCTTTCCCTCGCGGTCCCAACTGTACTGTCTTTCCCTCGCGGTCCCTCTGTACTCTCTTTCCCTCGCGGTCCCTCTGTACTGTCTTTCCCTCGCGGTCCCTCTGTACCGTCTTTTCCTCGCGGTCCCTCTGTACTGTCTTTCCCTCGCGGTCCCTCTGTACCGTCTTTTCCTCGCGATCCCTTTGTGCTGTCTTTTCCTCGCGGTCCCTCTGTGCTGTCTTTCCCTCGTGGTCCCCCTGTGCTGTCTTTCCCTCGCGGTCCCTCTGTGCTGTCTTTTCCTCGTGGTCCCTCTGTACTGTCTTTCCCTCGTGGTCCCTTTGTGCTGCCTTTCCCTCATGGTCCCACTGTGCTGTCTTTCCCTCGTGGTCCCTCTGTGCTGTCTTTCCCTCACGGTCCCTGTGCTGTCTTTCCCTCGCAGCCCCTCTGTGCTGTCTTTCCCTCGCGGTCCCCCTGTCTGTCCCCCTCCCTCGCGGTCCCCCTGTGCTGTCTTTCCCTCGCGGTCCCTCTGTGCTGTCTTTCCCTCGCGGTCCCTCTGTGCTGTCTTTCCCTCGCGGTCCCTCTGTGCTGTCTTTTCCTCGCGGTCCCTCTGTGCTGTCTTTTCCTCGCGGTCCCTCTGTACTGTCTTTCCCTCATGGTCCCTTTGTGCTGTCTTTCCCTCGCGGTCCCTCTGTGCTGTCTTTCCCTCACGGTCCCCCTGTGCTGTCTTTCCCTCGCGGTCCCACTGTGCTGTCTTTCCCTCGCGGTCCCCCTGTCTGTCCCCCTCCCTCGCGGGCCCCCTGTGCTGTCTTTTCCTCGCGGTCCCTCTGTACTGTCTTTCCCTCGCGGTCCCAACTGTACTGTTTTTCCCTCGCGGTCCCAACTGCACTGTCTTTCCCTCACGGTCCCACTGTGCTGTCTTTCCCTCGCGGTCCCACTGTGCTGTCTTTCCCTCGCGGTCCCACTGCGCTGTCTTTCCCTCGCGGTCCCACTGCGCTGTCTTTCCCTCGCGGTCCCCCTGTGCTGTCTTTCCCTCACGGTGCCCCTGTGCTGTCTTTCCCTCGCAGTGCCCCTGTGCTGTCTTTCCCTCGCAGTCCCCCTGTGCTGTCTTTCCCTCGTGGTCCCCCTTTGCTGTGTTTCCCTCGCGGTCCCTTTGCGCTGTCTTTCCCTCGCGGTGCCCCTGTGCTGTCTTTCCCTCGCGGTCCCAATGTGCTGTCTTTCCCTCACGGTCCCCCTGTGCTGTCTTTCCCTCGCGGTCCCAATGTGCTGTCTTTCCCTCACGGTCCCCCTGTGCTGTCTTTCCCTCGCGGTCCCTCTGTGCTGTCTTTCCCTCGCGGCCCCTCTGTGCTGTCTTTCCCTCGCGGTCTCTCTGTGCTGTCTTTCCCTCGCGGTCCCTCTGTACTGTCTTTCCCTCGCGGTCCCAACTGTACTGTCTTTCCCTCGCGGTCCCTCTGTACTCTCTTTCCCTCGCGGTCCCTCTGTACTGTCTTTCCCTCGCGGTCCCTCTGTACCGTCTTTTCCTCGCGATCCCTTTGTGCTGTCTTTTCCTCGCGGTCCCTCTGTGCTGTCTTTCCCTCGTGGTCCCCCTGTGCTGTCTTTCCCTCGCGGTCCCTCTGTGCTGTCTTTTCCTCGTGGTCCCTCTGTACTGTCTTTCCCTCGTGGTCCCTTTGTGCTGCCTTTCCCTCATGGTCCCACTGTGCTGTCTTTCCCTCGTGGTCCCTCTGTGCTGTCTTTCCCTCGTGGTCCCCTGTGCTGTCTTTCCCTCACGGTCCCTGTGCTGTCTTTCCCTCGCGGCCCCTCTGTGCTGTCTTTCCCTCGCGGTCCCCCTGTCTGTCCCCCTCCCTCGCGGTCCCCCTGTGCTGTCTTTCCCTCGCGGTCCCTCTGTGCTGTCTTTCCCTCGCGGTCCCTCTGTGCTGTCTTTCCCTCGCGGTCCCTCTGTGCTGTCTTTTCCTCGCGGTCCCTCTGTGCTGTCTTTTCCTCGCGGTCCCTCTGTACTGTCTTTCCCTCATGGTCCCTTTGTGCTGTCTTTCCCTCGCGGTCCCTCTGTGCTGTCTTTCCCTCACGGTCCCCCTGTGCTGTCTTTCCCTCGCGGTCCCACTGTGCTGTCTTTCCCTCGCGGTCCCCCTGTCTGTCCCCCTCCCTCGCGGGCCCCCTGTGCTGTCTTTTCCTCGCGGTCCCTCTGTACTGTCTTTCCCTCGCGGTCCCAACTGTACTGTTTTTCCCTCGCGGTCCCAACTGCACTGTCTTTCCCTCACGGTCCCTCTATGCTGTCTTTCCCTCGCGGTCCCTCTGTACTGTCTTTCACTCACGGTCCCACTGTGCTGTCTTTCCCTCGCGGTCCCACTGTGCTGTCTTTCCCTGTGCTGTCTTTCCCTCGCGGTCCCTTTGTGCTGTCTTTCACTCGCGGTCCCACTGTGCTGTCTTTCCCTCGCGATCCCACTGTGCTGTCCCACTGTGCTGTCCCACTGTGCTGTCTTTCCCTCGCGGTCCCTTTGTGCTGTCTTTCCCTCACGGTCCCACTGTGCTGTCTTTCCCTCGCGGTCCCACTGTGCTGTCTTTCCCTCACGGTCCCCCTGTGCTGTCTTTCCCTCGCGGTCCCCCTGTGCTGCATTTCCCTCGCGGTCCCTCTGTGCTGTCTTTCCCTCGCGGTCCCACTGTGCTGTCTTTCCCTCGCGGTCCCACTGTGCTGTCTTTCCCTCGCGGTCCCACTGTGCTGTCTTTCCCTCGCGGTCCCACTGCGCTGTCTTTCCCTCGCGGTCCCTCTGTGCTGTCTTTCCCTCGCGGTCCCACTGTGCTGTCTTTCCCTCGCGGTCCCACTGTGCTGTCTTTCCCTCGCGGTCCCCCTGTGCTGTCTTTCCCTCGCGGTCCCCCTGTGCTGTCTTTCCCTCGCGGTCCCTTTGCGCTGTCTTTCCCTCGCGGTGCCCCTGTGCTGTCTTTCCCTCGCGGCCCCCCTGTACTGTCTTTCCCTCACGGTCCCCCTGTGCTGTCTTTCCCTCGCGGTCCCTCTGTGCTGTCTTTCCCTCGCGGTCCCTCTGTGCTGTCTTTCCCTCGTGGTCCCACTGTGCTGTCTTTCCCTCGCGGTCCCCCTGTGCTGTCTTTCCCTCACGGTCCCTCTGTGCTGTCTTTCCCTCGCGGCCCCTCTGTGCTGTCTTTCCCTCGCGGTCCCTCTGTGCTGTCTTTCCCTCGCGGTCCCTCTGTGCTGTCTTTCCCTCGCGGTCCCAACTGTACTGTCTTTCCCTCGCGGTCCCTCTGTGCTGTCTTTCCCTCGCGGTCCCTCTGTGCTGTCTTTCCCTCGCGGTTCCTCTGTACTGTCTTTCCCTCGCGGTCGCAACTGTACCGTCTTTCCCTCGCGGTCCCTTTGTGCTGTCTTTTCCTCGCGGTCCCTCTGTGCTGTCTTTCCCTCGTGGTCCCCCTGTGCTGTCTTTCCCTCGCGGTCCCTCTGTGCTGTCTTTCCCTCGTGGTCCCCCTGTGCTGTCTTTCCCTCGCGGTCCCCCTGTCTGTCCCCCTGTCTGTCCCCCTCCCTCGCGGTCCCCCTGTGCTGTCTTTCCCTCGCGGTCCCTCTGTGCTGTCTTTCCCTCGCGGTCCCTCTGTGCTGTCTTTCCCTCGCGGTCCCTCTGTGCTGTCTTTTCCTCACGGTCCCTCTGTGCTGTCTTTTCCTGGCGGTCCCTCTGTGCTGTCTTTTCCTCGCGGTCCCTCTGTACTGTCTTTCCCTCGTGGTCCCTTTGTGCTGTCTTTCCCTCGCGGTCCCTCTGTGCTGTCTTTCCCTCGCGGTCCCCCTGTGCTGTCTTTCCCTCGCGGTCCCTCTGTGCTGTCTTTCCCTCGCGGTCCCTCTGTGCTGTCTTTCCCTCGCGGTCCCCCTGTCTGTCCCCCTCCCTCGCGGTCCCCCTGTGCTGTCTTTCCCTCGCGGTCCCTCTGTGCTGTCTTTCCCTCGCGGTCCCTCTGTGCTGTCTTTTCTTCGCGGTCCCTCTGTGCTGTCTTTTCCTCGCGGTCCCTCTGTACTGTCTTTCCCTCGTGGTCCCTTTGTGCTGTCTTTCCCTCGCGGTCCCTCTGTGCTGTCTTTCCCTCGTGGCCCCCCTGTGCTGTCTTTCCCTCGCGGTCCCTCTGTACTCTCTTTCCCTCGCGGTCCCTCTGTGCTGTCTTTCCCTCGTGGTCCCCCTGTGCTGTCTTTCCCTCGCGGTCCCTCTGTACTCTCTTTCCCTCGCGGTCCCAACTGTACTGTCTTTCCCTCATGGTCCCTCTGTACTGTCTTTCCATCGCGGTCCCTCTGTACTCTCTTTCCCTCGCGGTCCCTCTGTACTCTCTTTCCCTCGCGGTCCCTCTGTGCTGTCTTTCCCTCGCGGTCCCTCTGTGCTGTCTTTCCCTCGCGGTCCCTCTGTGCTGTCTTTCCCTCACGGTCCCTCTGTGCTGTCTTTCCCTCGGAGTCCCTCTGTGCTATCTTTCCCTCGCGGTCCCTCTGTGCTGTCTTTCCCTCGCGGTCCCTCTGTGCTGTCTTTCCCTCGCGGTCCCTCAGTACTGTCTTTCCCTCGCGGTCCCAACTGTACTGTCTTTCCCTCGCGGTCCCTTTGTGCTGTCTTTTCCTCGTGGTCCCTCTTTACTGTCTTTCCCTCACGGTCCCCCTGTGCTGTCTTTCCCTCGTGGTCCCCTGTGCTGTCTTTTCCTCGCGGTCCCTCTGTGCTGTCTTTCCCTCGCGGTCCCCCTGTGCTGTCTTTCCCTCGCGGTCCCTCTGTGCTGCATTTCCCTCGCGGTCCCTCTGTGCTGTCTTTCCCTCGGGGTCCCACTGTGCTGTCTTTCCCTCGCGGTCCCACTGTGCTGTCTTTCCCTCGCGGTCCCACTGTGCTGTCTTTCCCTCGCGGTCCCTTTGTGCTGTCTTTCCCTTGCGGTCCCACTGTGCTGTCTTTCCCTCACGGTCCCACTGTGCTGTCTTTCCCTCGCGGTCCCTCTGTGCTGTCTTTCCCTCGCGGTCCCACTGTGCTGTCTTTCCCCCGCGGTCCCCCTGTGCTGTCTTTCCCTCGTGGTCCCCCTGTGCTGTCTTTCCCTCGCAGTCCCTTTGCGCTGTCTTTCCCTCGCGGTGCCCCTGTGCTGTCTTTCCCTCGCGGTCCCCCTGTACTGTCTTTCCCTCGCGGTCCCAATGTGCTGTCTTTCCCTCACGGTCCCCCTGTGCTGTCTTTCCCTCGCGGTCCCTCTGTGCTGTCTTTCCCTCGCGGTCCCTCTGTGCTGTCTTTCCCTCGCGGTCCCACTGTGCTGTCTTTCCCTCGCGGTCCCCCTGTGCTGTCTTTCCCTCGCGGTCCCTCTGTGCTGTCTTTCCCTCGCGGTCCCTCTGTGCTGTCTTTCCCTCGCGGTCCCTCTGTACTGTCTTTCCCTCGCGGTCCCAACTGTACTGTCTTTCCCTCGCGGTCCCTCTGTACTCTCTTTCCCTCGCGGTCCCTCTGTGCTGTCTTTCCCTCGCGGTCCCTCTGTACTGTCTTTCCCTCGCGGTCCCAACTGTTCCGTCTTTCCCTCGCGATCCCTTTGTGCTGTCTTTTCCTCGCGGTCCCTCTGTGCTGTCTTTCCCTCGTGGTCCCCCCTGTGCTGTCTTTCCCTCGCGGTCCCTCTGTGCTGTCTTTTCCTCGTGGTCCCTCTGTACTGTCTTTCCCTCGTGGTCCCTTTGTGCTGCCTTTCCCTCGTGGTCCCACTGTGCTGTCTTTCCCTCGTGGTCCCCCTGTGCTGTCTTTCCCTCACGGTCCCTGTGCTGTCTTTCCCTCACGGTCCCTCTGTGCTGTCTTTCCCTCGCGGTCCCCCTGTCTGTCCCCCTCCCTCGCGGTCCCCCTGTGCTGTCTTTCCCTCGCGGTCCCTCTGTGCTGTCTTTCCCTCGCGGTCCCTCTGTGCTGTCTTTCCCTCGCGGTCCCTCTGTGCTGTCTTTTCCTCGCGGTCCCTCTGTACTGTCTTTCCCTCGTGGTCCCTTTGTGCTGTCTTTCCCTCGCGGTCCCTCTGTGCTGTCTTTCTCTCGCGGTCCCTCTGTACTGTCTTTCCCTCGCGGTCCCAACTGTACTGTTTTTCCCTCGCGGTCCCAACTGCACTGTCTTTCCCTCGCGGTCCCTCTGTGCTGTCTTTCCCTCGCGGTCCCTCTGTGCTGTCTTTCCCTCGCGGTCCCTCTGTACTGTCTTTCACTCGCGGTCCCACTGTGCTGTCTTTCCCTCGCGGTCCCACTGTGCTGTCTTTCCCTGTGCTGTCTTTCCCTCGCGGTCCCTTTGTGCTGTCTTTCACTCGCGGTCCCACTGTGCTGTCTTTCCCTCGCGGTCCCACTGTGCTGTCCCACTGTGCTGTCTTTCCCTCGCGGTCCCTTTGTGCTGTCTTTCCCTCACAGTCCCACTGTGCTGTCTTTCCCTCGCGGTCCCACTGTGCTGTCTTTCCCTCGCGGTCCCTCTGTACTGTCTTTCTCTCGCGGTCCCACTGTGCTGTCTTTCCCTCACGGTCCCCCTGTGCTGTCTTTCCCTCGCGGTCCCTCTGTGGTGTCTTTCCCTCGCGGTCCCTCTGTGCTGTCTTTCCCTCGCGGTCCCTCTGTGCTGTCTTTCCCTCGCGGTCCCACTGTGCTGTCTTTCCCTCGCGGTCCCCCTGTGCTGTCTTTCCCTCACGGTCCCAACTGTACTGTCTTTCCCTCGCGGTCACAACTGTACTGTCTTTCCCTCGCGGTCCCTTTGTGCTGTCTTTTCCTCGTGGTCCCTCTGTACTGTCTTTCCCTCGCGGTCCCCCTGTGCTGTCTTTCCCTCGTGGTCCCCTGTGCTGTCTTTTCCTCGCGGTCCCTCTGTGCTGTCTTTCCCTCGCGGTCCCCCTGTGCTGTCTTTCCCTCGCGGTCCCCCTGTGCTGCATTTCCCTCGCGGTCCCTCTGTGCTGTCTTTCCCTCGCGGTCCCACTGTGCTGTCTTTCCCTCGCGGTCCCACTGTGCTGTCTTTCCCTCGCGGTCCCACTGTGCTGTCTTTCCCTCACGGTCCCACTGTGCTGTCTTTCCCTCGCGGTCCCACTGTGCTGTCTTTCCCTCGCGGTCCCACTGCGGTCTTTCCCTCGCGGTCCCTCTGTGCTGTCTTTCCCTCGCGGTCCCCCTGTCTGTCCCCCTCCCTCGCGGTCCCCCTGTGCTGTCTTTCCCTCGCGGTCCCTCTGTGCTGTCTTTCCCTCGCGGTCCCTCTGTGCTGTCTTTTCCTCGCGGTCCCTCTGTGCTGTCTTTTCCTCGCGGTCCCTCTGTGCTGTCTTTTCCTCGCGGTCCCTCTGTACTGTCTTTCCCTCGTGGTCCCTTTGTGCTGTCTTTCCCTCGCGGTCCCTCTGTGCTGTCTTTCCCTCGCGGCCCCCCTGTGCTGTCTTTCCCTCGCGGTCCCTCTGTACTCTCTTTCCCTCGCGGTCCCTCTGTGCTGTCTTTCCCTCGTGGTCCCCCTGTGCTGTCTTTCCCTCGCGGTCCCTCTGTACTCTCTTTCCCTCGCGGTCCCTCTGTGCTGTCTTTCCCTCGCGGTCCCTCTGTACTGTCTTTCCCTCGCGGTCCCAACTGTACTGTCTTTCCCTCACGGTCCCTCTGTACTGTCTTTCCATCGCGGTCCCTCTGTACTCTCTTTCCCTCGCGGTCCCTCTGTACTCTCTTTCCCTCGCGGTCCCTCTGTGCTGTCTTTCCCTCGCGGTCCCTCTGTGCTGTCTTTCCCTCGCGGTCCCTCTGTGCTGTCTTTCCCTCACGGTCCCTCTGTGCTGTCTTTCCCTCGGGGTCCCTCTGTGCTATCTTTCCCTCGTGGTCCCTCTGTGCTATCTTTCCCTCGCGGTCCCTCTGTGCTGTCTTTCCCTCGCGGTCCCTCAGTACTGTCTTTCCCTCGCGGTCCCAACTGTACTGTCTTTCCCTCGCGGTCCCTTTGTGCTGTCTTTTCCTCGTGGTCCCTCTTTACTGTCTTTCCCTCGTGGTCCCCTGTGCTGTCTTTCCCTCGTGGTCCCCTGTGCTGTCTTTTCCTCGCGGTCCCTCTGTGCTGTCTTTCCCTCGCGGTCCCCCTGTGCTGTCTTTCCCTCGCGGTCCCTCTGTGCTGCATTTCCCTCGCGGTCCCTCTGTGCTGTCTTTCCCTCGCGGTCCCTCTGTGCTGTCTTTTCCTCGCGGTCCCTCTGTACTGTCTTTCCCTCGTGGTCCCTTTGTGCTGTCTTTCCCTCGCGGTCCCTCTGTGCTGTCTTTCCCTCGCGGTCCCTCTGTGCTGTCTTTCCCTCACGGTCCCTCTGTGCTGTCTTTCCCTCGTGGTCCCTCTGTGCTGTCTTTCCCTCGCGGTCCCCCTGTCTGTCCCCCTCCCTCGCGGGCCCCCTGTGCTGTCTTTCCCTCGCGGTCCCTCTGTACTGTCTTTCCCTCGCGGTCCCAACTGTACTGTTTTTCCCTCGCGGTCCCAACTGCACTGTCTTTCCCTCGCGGTCCCTCTGTGCTGTCTTTCCCTCGCGGTCCCTCTGTGCTGTCTTTCCCTCGCGGTCCCTCTGTACTGTCTTTCACTCGCGGTCCCACTGTGCTGTCTTTCCCTCGCGGTCCCCCTGTCTGTCCCCCTCCCTCGCGGTCCCCCTGTGCTGTCTTTCCCTCGCGGTCCCTCTGTGCTGTCTTTCCCTCGCGGTCCCTCTGTGCTGTCTTTCCCTCGCGGTCCCTCTGCGCTGTCTTTTCCTCGCGGTCCCTCTGTACTGTCTTTCCCTCGTGGTCCCTTTGTGCTGTCTTTCCCTCGCGGTCCCTCTGTGCTGTCTTTCCCTCGCGGTCCCCCTGTGCTGTCTTTCCCTCGCGGTCCCTCTGTGCTGTCTTTCCCTCACGGTCCCTCTGTGCTGTCTTTCCCTCGTGGTCCCTCTGTGCTGTCTTTCCCTCGCGGTCCCCCTGTCTGTCCCCCTCCCTCGCGGGCCCCCTGTGCTGTCTTTCCCTCGCGGTCCCTCTGTACTGTCTTTCCCTCGCGGTCCCAACTGTACTGTTTTTCCCTCGCGGTCCCAACTGCACTGTCTTTCCCTCGTGGTCCCTCTGTGCTGTCTTTCCCTCGCGGTCCCTCTGTACTGTCTTTCACTCGCGGTCCCACTGTGCTGTCTTTCCCTCGCGGTCCCACTGTGCTGTCTTTCCCTGTGCTGTCTTTCCCTCGCGGTCTCTTTGTGCTGTCTTTCACTCGCGGTCCCACTGTGCTCTCTTTCCCTCGCGGTCCCACTGTGCTGTCCCACTGTGCTGTCTTTCCCTCGCGGTCCCTTTGTGCTGTCTTTCCCTCGCGGTCCCACTGTGCTGTCTTTCCCTCGCGGTCCCCCTGTGCTGTCTTTCCCTCGCGGTCCCTATGTGCTGCATTTCCCTCGCGGTCCCTCTGTGCTGTCTTTCCCTCGGGGTCCCACTGTGCTGTCTTTCCCTCGCGGTCCCACTGTGCTGTCTTTCCCTCGCGGTCCCACTGTGCTGTCTTTCCCTCGCGGTCCCTTTGTGCTGTCTTTCCCTCGCGGTCCCACTGTGCTGTCTTTCCCTCACGGTCCCACTGTGCTGTCTTTCCCTCGCGGTCCCTCTGTGCTGTCTTTCCCTCGCGGTCCCACTGTGCTGTCTTTCCCCCGCGGTCCCCCTGTGCTGTCTTTCCCTCGTGGTCCCCCTGTGCTGTCTTTCCCTCGCAGTCCCTTTGCGCTGTCTTTCCCTCGCGGTGCCCCTGTGCTGTCTTTCCCTCGCGGTCCCCCTGTACTGTCTTTCCCTCGCGGTCCCAATGTGCTGTCTTTCCCTCACGGTCCCCCTGTGCTGTCTTTCCCTCGTGGTCCCTCTGTGCTGTCTTTCCCTCGCGGTCCCTCTGTGCTGTCTTTCCCTCGCGGTCCCACTGTGCTGTCTTTCCCTCGCGGTCCCCCTGTGCTGTCTTTCCCTCGCGGTCCCTCTGTGCTGTCTTTCCCTCGCGGTCCCTCTGTGCTGTCTTTCCCTCGCGGTCCCTCTGTACTGTCTTTCCCTCGCGGTCCCAACTGTACTGTCTTTCCCTCGCGGTCCCTCTGTACTCTCTTTCCCTCGCGGTCCCTCTGTGCTGTCTTTCCCTCGCGGTCCCTCTGTGCTGTCTTTTCCTCGCGGTCCCTCTGTGCTGTCTTTCCCTCGTGGTCCCCCCTGTGCTGTCTTTCCCTCGCGGTCCCTCTGTGCTGTCTTTTCCTCGTGGTCCCTCTGTACTGTCTTTCCCTCGTGGTCCCTTTGTGCTGCCTTTCCCTCGTGGTCCCACTGTGCTGTCTTTCCCTCGTGGTCCCCCTGTGCTGTCTTTCCCTCACGGTCCCTGTGCTGTCTTTCCCTCGCGGTCCCTCTGTGCTGTCTTTCCCTCGCGGTCCCCCTGTCTGTCCCCCTCCCTCGCGGTCCCCCTGTGCTGTCTTTCCCTCGCGGTCCCTCTGTGCTGTCTTTCCCTCGCGGTCCCTCTGTGCTGTCTTTTCCTCGCGGTCCCTCTGTACTGTCTTTCCCTCGTGGTCCCTTTGTGCTGTCTTTCCCTCGCGGTCCCTCTGTGCTGTCTTTCCCTCGCGGTCCCCCTGTGCTGTCTTTCCCTCGCGGTCCCTCTGTGCTGTCTTTCCCTCACGGTCCCTCTGTGCTGTCTTTCCCTCGTGGTCCCTCTGTGCTGTCTTTCCCTCGCGGTCCCCCTGTCTGTCCCCCTCCCTCGCGGGCCCCCTGTGCTGTCTTTCCCTCGCGGTCCCTCTGTACTGTCTTTCCCTCGCGGTCCCAACTGTACTGTTTTTCCCTCGCGGTCCCAACTGCACTGTCTTTCCCTCGCGGTCCCTCTGTGCTGTCTTTCCCTCGCGGTCCCTCTGTGCTGTCTTTCCCTCGCGGTCCCTCTGTACTGTCTTTCACTCGCGGTCCCACTGTGCTGTCTTTCCCTCGCGGTCCCACTGTGCTGTCCCACTGTGCTGTCTTTCCCTCGCGGTCCCTTTGTGCTGTCTTTCCCTCACAGTCCCACTGTGCTGTCTTTCCCTCGCGGTCCCACTGTGCTGTCTTTCCCTCGCGGTCCCTCTGTACTGTCTTTCTCTCGCGGTCCCACTGTGCTGTCTTTCCCTCACGGTCCCCCTGTGCTGTCTTTCCCTCGCGGTCCCTCTGTGGTGTCTTTCCCTCGCGGTCCCTCTGTGCTGTCTTTCCCTCGCGGTCCCTCTGTGCTGTCTTTCCCTCGCGGTCCCACTGTGCTGTCTTTCCCTCGCGGTCCCCCTGTGCTGTCTTTCCCTCACGGTCCCAACTGTACTGTCTTTCCCTCGCGGTCACAACTGTACTGTCTTTCCCTCGCGGTCCCTTTGTGCTGTCTTTTCCTCGTGGTCCCTCTGTACTGTCTTTCCCTCGCGGTCCCCCTGTGCTGTCTTTCCCTCGTGGTCCCCTGTGCTGTCTTTTCCTCGCGGTCCCTCTGTGCTGTCTTTCCCTCGCGGTCCCCCTGTGCTGTCTTTCCCTCGCGGTCCCCCTGTGCTGCATTTCCCTCGCGGTCCCTCTGTGCTGTCTTTCCCTCGCGGTCCCACTGTGCTGTCTTTCCCTCGCGGTCCCACTGTGCTGTCTTTCCCTCGCGGTCCCACTGTGCTGTCTTTCCCTCACGGTCCCACTGTGCTGTCTTTCCCTCGCGGTCCCACTGTGCTGTCTTTCCCTCGCGGTCCCACTGCGGTCTTTCCCTCGCGGTCCCTCTGTGCTGTCTTTCCCTCGCGGTCCCCCTGTCTGTCCCCCTCCCTCGCGGTCCCCCTGTGCTGTCTTTCCCTCGCGGTCCCTCTGTGCTGTCTTTCCCTCACGGTCCCTCTGTGCTGTCTTTTCCTCGCGGTCCCTCTGTGCTGTCTTTCCCTCGCGGTCCCTCTGTGCTGTCTTTTCCTCGCGGTCCCTCTGTACTGTCTTTCCCTCGTGGTCCCTTTGTGCTGTCTTTCCCTCGCGGTCCCTCTGTGCTGTCTTTCCCTCGCGGCCCCCCTGTGCTGTCTTTCCCTCGCGGTCCCTCTGTACTCTCTTTCCCTCGCGGTCCCTCTGTGCTGTCTTTCCCTCGTGGTCCCCCTGTGCTGTCTTTCCCTCGCGGTCCCTCTGTACTCTCTTTCCCTCGCGGTCCCTCTGTGCTGTCTTTCCCTCGCGGTCCCTCTGTACTGTCTTTCCCTCGCGGTCCCAACTGTACTGTCTTTCCCTCACGGTCCCTCTGTACTGTCTTTCCATCGCGGTCCCTCTGTACTCTCTTTCCCTCACGGTCCCTCTGTACTCTCTTTCCCTCGCGGTCCCTCTGTGCTGTCTTTCCCTCGCGGTCCCTCTGTGCTGTCTTTCCCTCGCGGTCCCCCTGTCTGTCCCCCTCCCTCGCGGTCCCCCTGTGCTGTCTTTCCCTCGCGGTCCCTCTGTGCTGTCTTTCCCTCGCGGTCCCTCTGTGCTGTCTTTTCCTCGCGGTCCCTCTGTACTCTCTTTCCCTCGCGGTCCCTCTGTGCTGTCTTTCCCTCGTGGTCCCCCTGTGCTGTCTTTCCCTCGCGGTCCCTCTGTACTCTCTTTCCCTCGCGGTCCCTCTGTGCTGTCTTTCCCTCGCGGTCCCTCTGTACTGTCTTTCCCTCGCGGTCCCAACTGTACTGTCTTTCCCTCACGGTCCCTCTGTACTGTCTTTCCATCGCGGTCCCTCTGTACTCTCTTTCCCTCGCGGTCCCTCTGTACTCTCTTTCCCTCGCGGTCCCTCTGTGCTGTCTTTCCCTCGCGGTCCCTCTGTGCTGTCTTTCCCTCGCGGTCCCCCTGTCTGTCCCCCTCCCTCGCGGTCCCCCTGTGCTGTCTTTCCCTCGCGGTCCCTCTGTGCTGTCTTTCCCTCGCGGTCCCTCTGTGCTGTCTTTCCCTCGCGGTCCCTCTGTGCTGTCTTTCCCTCGCGGTCCCTCTGTACTGTCTTTCACTCGCGGTCCCACTGTGCTGTCTTTCCCTCGCGGTCCCACTGTGCTGTCTTTCCCTGTGCTGTCTTTCCCTCGCGGTCCCTTTGTGCTGTCTTTCACTCGCGGTCCCACTGTGCTGTCTTTCCCTCGCGGTCCCACTGTGCTGTCCCACTGTGCTGTCTTTCCCTCGCGGTCCCTTTGTGCTGTCTTTCCCTCACAGTCCCACTGTGCTGTCTTTCCCTCGCGGTCCCACTGTGCTGTCTTTCCCTCGCGGTCCCTCTGTACTGTCTTTCTCTCGCGGTCCCACTGTGCTGTCTTTCCCTCACGGTCCCCCTGTGCTGTCTTTCCCTCGTGGTCCCTCTGTGGTGTCTTTCCCTCGCGGTCCCTCTGTGCTGTCTTTCCCTCGCGGTCCCTCTGTGCTGTCTTTCCCTCGCGGTCCCACTGTGCTGTCTTTCCCTCGCGGTCCCCCTGTGCTGTCTTTCCCTCACGGTCCCAACTGTACTGTCTTTCCCTCGCGGTCACAACTGTACTGTCTTTCCCTCGCGGTCCCTTTGTGCTGTCTTTTCCTCGTGGTCCCTCTGTACTGTCTTTCCCTCGCGGTCCCCCTGTGCTGTCTTTCCCTCGTGGTCCCCTGTGCTGTCTTTTCCTCGCGGTCCCTCTGTGCTGTCTTTCCCTCGCGGTCCCCCTGTGCTGTCTTTCCCTCGCGGTCCCCCTGTGCTGCATTTCCCTCGCGGTCCCTCTGTGCTGTCTTTCCCTCGCGGTCCCACTGTGCTGTCTTTCCCTCGCGGTCCCACTGTGCTGTCTTTCCCTCGCGGTCCCACTGTGCTGTCTTTCCCTCACGGTCCCACTGTGCTGTCTTTCCCTCGCGGTCCCACTGTGCTGTCTTTCCCTCGCGGTCCCACTGCGGTCTTTCCCTCGCGGTCCCTCTGTGCTGTCTTTCCCTCGCGGTCCCCCTGTCTGTCCCCCTCCCTCGCGGTCCCCCTGTGCTGTCTTTCCCTCGCGGTCCCTCTGTGCTGTCTTTCCCTCGCGGTCCCTCTGTGCTGTCTTTTCCTCGCGGTCCCTCTGTGCTGTCTTTTCCTCGCGGTCCCTCTGTGCTGTCTTTTCCTCGCGGTCCCTCTGTACTGTCTTTCCCTCGTGGTCCCTTTGTGCTGTCTTTCCCTCGCGGTCCCTCTGTGCTGTCTTTCCCTCGCGGCCCCCCTATGCTGTCTTTCCCTCGCGGTCCCTCTGTACTCTCTTTCCCTCGCGGTCCCTCTGTGCTGTCTTTCCCTCGTGGTCCCCCTGTGCTGTCTTTCCCTCGCGGTCCCTCTGTACTCTCTTTCCCTCGCGGTCCCTCTGTGCTGTCTTTCCCTCGCGGTCCCTCTGTGCTGTCTTTCCCTCGCGGTCCCAACTGTACTGTCTTTCCCTCACGGTCCCTCTGTACTGTCTTTCCATCGCGGTCCCTCTGTACTCTCTTTCCCTCGCGGTCCCTCTGTACTCTCTTTCCCTCGCGGTCCCTCTGTGCTGTCTTTCCCTCGCGGTCCCTCTGTGCTGTCTTTCCCTCGCGGTCCCTCTGTGCTGTCTTTCCCTCACGGTCCCTCTGTGCTGTCTTTCCCTCGGGGTCCCTCTGTGCTATCTTTCCCTCGTGGTCCCTCTGTGCTATCTTTCCCTCGTGGTCCCTCTGTGCTGTCTTTCCCTCGCGGTCCCTCTGTGCTGTCTTTCCCTCGCGGTCCCTCAGTACTGTCTTTCCCTCGCAGTCCCAACTGTACTGTCTTTCCCTCGCGGTCCCTTTGTGCTGTCTTTTCCTCGTGGTCCCTCTTTACTGTCTTTCCCTCGTGGTTCCCTGTGCTGTCTTTCCCTCGTGGTCCCCTGTGCTGTCTTTTCCTCGCGGTCCCTCTGTGCTGTCTTTCCCTCGCGGTCCCCCTGTGCTGTCTTTCCCTCGCGGTCCCTCTGTGCTGCATTTCCCTCGCGGTCCCTCTGTGCTGTCTTTCCCTCGCGGTCCCTCTGTGCTGTCTTTTCCTCGCGGTCCCTCTGTACTGTCTTTCCCTCGTGGTCCCTTTGTGCTGTCTTTCCCTCGCGGTCCCTCTGTGCTGTCTTTCCCTCGCGGTCCCCCTGTGCTGTCTTTCCCTCGCGGTCCCTCTGTGCTGTCTTTCCCTCACGGTCCCTCTGTGCTGTCTTTCCCTCATGGTCCCTCTGTGCTGTCTTTCCCTCGCGGTCCCCCTGTCTGTCCCCCTCCCTCGCGGGCCCCCTGTGCTGTCTTTCCCTCGCGGTCCCTCTGTACTGTCTTTCCCTCGCGGTCCCAACTGTACTGTTTTTCCCTCGCGGTCCCAACTGCACTGTCTTTCCCTCGCGGTCCCTCTGTGCTGTCTTTCCCTCGCGGTCCCTCTGTGCTGTCTTTCCCTCGCGGTCCCTCTGTACTGTCTTTCACTCGCGGTCCCACTGTGCTGTCTTTCCCTCGCGGTCCCCCTGTCTGTCCCCCTCCCTCGCGGTCCCCCTGTGCTGTCTTTCCCTCGCGGTCCCTCTGTGCTGTCTTTCCCTCGCGGTCCCTCTGTGCTGTCTTTCCCTCGCGGTCCCTCTGTGCTGTCTTTTCCTCGCGGTCCCTCTGTACTGTCTTTCCCTCGTGGTCCCTTTGTGCTGTCTTTCCCTCGCGGTCCCTCTGTGCTGTCTTTCCCTCGTGGTCCCCCTGTGCTGTCTTTCCCTCGCGGTCCCTCTGTGCTGTCTTTCCCTCACGGTCCCTCTGTGCTGTCTTTCCCTCGTGGTCCCTCTGTGCTGTCTTTCCCTCGCGGTCCCCCTGTCTGTCCCCCTCCCTCGCGGGCCCCCTGTGCTGTCTTTCCCTCGCGGTCCCTCTGTACTGTCTTTCCCTCGCGGTCCCAACTGTACTGTTTTTCCCTCGCGGTCCCAACTGCACTGTCTTTCCCTCGCGGTCCCTCTGTGCTGTCTTTCCCTCGCGGTCCCTCTGTACTGTCTTTCACTCGCGGTCCCACTGTGCTGTCTTTCCCTCGCGGTCCCACTGTGCTGTCTTTCCCTGTGCTGTCTTTCCCTCGCGGTCTCTTTGTGCTGTCTTTCACTCGCGGTCCCACTGTGCTCTCTTTCCCTCGCGGTCCCACTGTGCTGTCCCACTGTGCTGTCTTTCCCTCGCGGTCCCTTTGTGCTGTCTTTCCCTCGCGGTCCCACTGTGCTGTCTTTCCCTCGCGGTCCCCCTGTGCTGTCTTTCCCTCGCGGTCCCTCTGTGCTGCATTTCCCTCGCGGTCCCTCTGTGCTGTCTTTCCCTCGGGGTCCCACTGTGCTGTCTTTCCCTCGCGGTCCCACTGTGCTGTCTTTCCCTCGCGGTCCCACTGTGCTGTCTTTCCCTCGCGGTCCCTTTGTGCTGTCTTTCCCTCGCGGTCCCACTGTGCTGTCTTTCCCTCACGGTCCCACTGTGCTGTCTTTCCCTCGCGGTCCCTCTGTGCTGTCTTTCCCTCGCGGTCCCACTGTGCTGTCTTTCCCCCGCGGTCCCCCTGTGCTGTCTTTCCCTCGTGGTCCCCCTGTGCTGTCTTTCCCTCGCAGTCCCTTTGCGCTGTCTTTCCCTCGCGGTGCCCCTGTGCTGTCTTTCCCTCGCGGTCCCCCTGTACTGTCTTTCCCTCGCGGTCCCAATGTGCTGTCTTTCCCTCACGGTCCCCCTGTGCTGTCTTTCCCTCGCGGTCCCTCTGTGCTGTCTTTCCCTCGCGGTCCCTCTGTGCTGTCTTTCCCTCGCGGTCCCACTGTGCTGTCTTTCCCTCGCGGTCCCTCTGTGCTGTCTTTCCCTCGCGGTCCCTCTGTGCTGTCTTTTCCTCGCGGTCCCTCTGTGCTGTCTTTTCCTCGCGGTCCCTCTGTGCTGTCTTTTCCTCGCGGTCCCTCTGTACTGTCTTTCCCTCGTGGTCCCTTTGTGCTGTCTTTCCCTCGCGGTCCCTCTGTGCTGTCTTTCCCTCGCGGCCCCCCTATGCTGTCTTTCCCTCGCGGTCCCTCTGTACTCTCTTTCCCTCGCGGTCCCTCTGTGCTGTCTTTCCCTCGTGGTCCCCCTGTGCTGTCTTTCCCTCGCGGTCCCTCTGTACTCTCTTTCCCTCGCGGTCCCTCTGTGCTGTCTTTCCCTCGCGGTCCCTCTGTGCTGTCTTTCCCTCGCGGTCCCAACTGTACTGTCTTTCCCTCACGGTCCCTCTGTACTGTCTTTCCATCGCGGTCCCTCTGTACTCTCTTTCCCTCGCGGTCCCTCTGTACTCTCTTTCCCTCGCGGTCCCTCTGTGCTGTCTTTCCCTCGCGGTCCCTCTGTGCTGTCTTTCCCTCGCGGTCCCTCTGTGCTGTCTTTCCCTCACGGTCCCTCTGTGCTGTCTTTCCCTCGGGGTCCCTCTGTGCTATCTTTCCCTCGTGGTCCCTCTGTGCTATCTTTCCCTCGTGGTCCCTCTGTGCTGTCTTTCCCTCGCGGTCCCTCTGTGCTGTCTTTCCCTCGCGGTCCCTCAGTACTGTCTTTCCCTCGCAGTCCCAACTGTACTGTCTTTCCCTCACGGTCCCTTTGTGCTGTCTTTTCCTCGTGGTCCCTCTTTACTGTCTTTCCCTCGTGGTTCCCTGTGCTGTCTTTCCCTC
Source organism: Myxine glutinosa (assembly GCF_964187855.1). Taxonomy (NCBI): domain Eukaryota; kingdom Metazoa; phylum Chordata; class Myxini; order Myxiniformes; family Myxinidae; genus Myxine; species Myxine glutinosa. The sequence continues at coordinate 49,777,049 of NC_136261.1, forward strand.
GTGGTCCCCTGTGCTGTCTTTTCCTCGCGGTCCCTCTGTGCTGTCTTTCCCTCGCGGTCCCCCTGTGCTGTCTTTCCCTCGCGGTCCCTCTGTGCTGCATTTCCCTCGCGGTCCCTCTGTGCTGTCTTTCCCTCGCGGTCCCTCTGTGCTGTCTTTTCCTCGCGGTCCCTCTGTACTGTCTTTCCCTCGTGGTCCCTTTGTGCTGTCTTTCCCTCGCGGTCCCTCTGTGCTGTCTTTCCCTCGCGGTCCCCCTGTGCTGTCTTTCCCTCGCGGTCCCTCTGTGCTGTCTTTCCCTCACGGTCCCTCTGTGCTGTCTTTCCCTCATGGTCCCTCTGTGCTGTCTTTCCCTCGCGGTCCCCCTGTCTGTCCCCCTCCCTTGCGGGCCCCCTGTGCTGTCTTTCCCTCGCGGTCCCTCTGTACTGTCTTTCCCTCGCGGTCCCAACTGTACTGTTTTTCCCTCGCGGTCCCAACTGCACTGTCTTTCCCTCGCGGTCCCTCTGTGCTGTCTTTCCCTCGCGGTCCCTCTGTGCTGTCTTTCCCTCGCGGTCCCTCTGTACTGTCTTTCACTCGCGGTCCCACTGTGCTGTCTTTCCCTCGCGGTCCCCCTGTCTGTCCCCCTCCCTCGCGGTCCCCCTGTGCTGTCTTTCCCTCGCGGTCCCTCTGTGCTGTCTTTCCCTCGCGGTCCCTCTGTGCTGTCTTTTCCTCGCGGTCCCTCTGTACTGTCTTTCCCTCGTGGTCCCTTTGTGCTGTCTTTCCCTCGCGGTCCCTCTGTGCTGTCTTTCCCTCGCGGTCCCCCTGTGCTGTCTTTCCCTCGCGGTCCCTCTGTGCTGTCTTTCCCTCACGGTCCCTCTGTGCTGTCTTTCCCTCGTGGTCCCTCTGTGCTGTCTTTCCCTCGCGGTCCCCCTGTCTGTCCCCCTCCCTCGCGGGCCCCCTGTGCTGTCTTTCCCTCGCGGTCCCTCTGTACTGTCTTTCCCTCGCGGTCCCAACTGTACTGTTTTTCCCTCGCGGTCCCAACTGCACTGTCTTTCCCTCGCGGTCCCTCTGTGCTGTCTTTCCCTCGCGGTCCCTCTGTACTGTCTTTCACTCGCGGTCCCACTGTGCTGTCTTTCCCTCGCGGTCCCACTGTGCTGTCTTTCCCTGTGCTGTCTTTCCCTCGCGGTCTCTTTGTGCTGTCTTTCACTCGCGGTCCCACTGTGCTCTCTTTCCCTCGCGGTCCCACTGTGCTGTCCCACTGTGCTGTCTTTCCCTCGCGGTCCCTTTGTGCTGTCTTTCCCTCGCGGTCCCACTGTGCTGTCTTTCCCTCGCGGTCCCCCTGTGCTGTCTTTCCCTCGCGGTCCCTCTGTGCTGCATTTCCCTCGCGGTCCCTCTGTGCTGTCTTTCCCTCGGGGTCCCACTGTGCTGTCTTTCCCTCGCGGTCCCACTGTGCTGTCTTTCCCTCGCGGTCCCACTGTGCTGTCTTTCCCTCGCGGTCCCTTTGTGCTGTCTTTCCCTCGCGGTCCCACTGTGCTGTCTTTCCCTCACGGTCCCTTTGTGCTGTCTTTCCCTCGCGGTCCCACTGTGCTGTCTTTCCCTCACGGTCCCACTGTGCTGTCTTTCCCTCACGGTCCCACTGTGCTGTCTTTCCCTCGCGGTCCCTCTGTGCTGTCTTTCCCTCGCGGTCCCACTGTGCTGTCTTTCCCCCGCGGTCCCCCTGTGCTGTCTTTCCCTCGTGGTCCCCCTGTGCTGTCTTTCCCTCGCAGTCCCTTTGCGCTGTCTTTCCCTCGCGGTGCCCCTGTGCTGTCTTTCCCTCGCGGTCCCCCTGTACTGTCTTTCCCTCGCGGTCCCAATGTGCTGTCTTTCCCTCACGGTCCCCCTGTGCTGTCTTTCCCTCGCGGTCCCTCTGTGCTGTCTTTCCCTCGCGGTCCCTCTGTGCTGTCTTTCCCTCGCGGTCCCACTGTGCTGTCTTTCCCTCGCGGTCCCCCTGTGCTGTCTTTCCCTCGCGGTCCCTCTGTGCTGTCTTTCCCTCGCGGTCCCTCTGTGCTGTCTTTCCCTCGCGGTCCCTCTGTACTGTCTTTCCCTCGCGGTCCCAACTGTACTGTCTTTCCCTCGCGGTCCCTCTGTACTCTCTTTCCCTCGCGGTCCCTCTGTGCTGTCTTTCCCTCGCGGTCCCTCTGTACTGTCTTTCCCTCGCGGTCCCAACTGTACCGTCTTTCCCTCGCGATCCCTTTGTGCTGTCTTTTCCTCGCGGTCCCTCTGTGCTGTCTTTCCCTCGTGGTCCCCCCTGTGCTGTCTTTCCCTCGCGGTCCCTCTGTGCTGTCTTTTCCTCGTGGTCCCTCTGTACTGTCTTTCCCTCGTGGTCCCTTTGTGCTGCCTTTCCCTCGTGGTCCCACTGTGCTGTCTTTCCCTCGTGGTCCCCCTGTGCTGTCTTTCCCTCACGGTCCCTGTGCTGTCTTTCCCTCGCGGTCCCTCTGTGCTGTCTTTCCCTCGCGGTCCCCCTGTCTGTCCCCCTCCCTCGCGGTCCCCCTGTGCTGTCTTTCCCTCGCGGTCCCTCTGTGCTGTCTTTCCCTCGCGGTCCCTCTGTGCTGTCTTTCCCTCGCGGTCCCTCTGTGCTGTCTTTTCCTCGCGGTCCCTCTGTACTGTCTTTCCCTCGTGGTCCCTTTGTGCTGTCTTTCCCTCGCGGTCCCTCTGTGCTGTCTTTCCCTCGCGGTCCCCCTGTGCTGTCTTTCCCTCGCGGTCCCTCTGTGCTGTCTTTCCCTCACGGTCCCTCTGTGCTGTCTTTCCCTCGTGGTCCCTCTGTGCTGTCTTTCCCTCGCGGTCCCCCTGTCTGTCCCCCTCCCTCGCGGGCCCCCTGTGCTGTCTTTCCCTCGCGGTCCCTCTGTACTGTCTTTCCCTCGCGGTCCCAACTGTACTGTTTTTCCCTCGCGGTCCCAACTGCACTGTCTTTCCCTCGCGGTCCCTCTGTGCTGTCTTTCCCTCGCGGTCCCTCTGTGCTGTCTTTCCCTCGCGGTCCCTCTGTACTGTCTTTCACTCGCGGTCCCACTGTGCTGTCTTTCCCTCGCGGTCCCACTGTGCTGTCTTTCCCTGTGCTGTCTTTCCCTCGTGGTCCCTTTGTGCTGTCTTTCACTCGCGGTCCCACTGTGCTGTCTTTCCCTCGCGGTCCCACTGTGCTGTCCCACTGTGCTGTCTTTCCCTCGCGGTCCCTTTGTGCTGTCTTTCCCTCACAGTCCCACTGTGCTGTCTTTCCCTCGCGGTCCCACTGTGCTGTCTTTCCCTCGCGGTCCCTCTGTACTGTCTTTCTCTCGCGGTCCCACTGTGCTGTCTTTCCCTCACGGTCCCCCTGTGCTGTCTTTCCCTCGCGGTCCCTCTGTGGTGTCTTTCCCTCGCGGTCCCTCTGTGCTGTCTTTCCCTCGCGGTCCCTCTGTGCTGTCTTTCCCTCGCGGTCCCACTGTGCTGTCTTTCCCTCGCGGTCCCCCTGTGCTGTCTTTCCCTCACGGTCCCAACTGTACTGTCTTTCCCTCGCGGTCACAACTGTACTGTCTTTCCCTCGCGGTCACAACTGTACTGTCTTTCCCTCGCGGTCCCTTTGTGCTGTCTTTTCCTCGTGGTCCCTCTGTACTGTCTTTCCCTCGCGGTCCCCCTGTGCTGTCTTTCCCTCGTGGTCCCCTGTGCTGTCTTTTCCTCGCGGTCCCTCTGTGCTGTCTTTCCCTCGCGGTCCCCCTGTGCTGTCTTTCCCTCGCGGTCCCCCTGTGCTGCATTTCCCTCGCGGTCCCTCTGTGCTGTCTTTCCCTCGCGGTCCCACTGTGCTGTCTTTCCCTCGCGGTCCCACTGTGCTGTCTTTCCCTCGCGGTCCCACTGTGCTGTCTTTCCCTCACGGTCCCACTGTGCTGTCTTTCCCTCGCGGTCCCACTGTGCTGTCTTTCCCTCGCGGTCCCACTGCGGTCTTTCCCTCGCGGTCCCTCTGTGCTGTCTTTCCCTCGCGGTCCCCCTGTCTGTCCCCCTCCCTCGCGGTCCCCCTGTGCTGTCTTTCCCTCGCGGTCCCTCTGTGCTGTCTTTCCCTCGCGGTCCCTCTGTGCTGTCTTTTCCTCGCGGTCCCTCTGTGCTGTCTTTTCCTCGCGGTCCCTCTGTGCTGTCTTTTCCTCGCGGTCCCTCTGTACTGTCTTTCCCTCGTGGTCCCTTTGTGCTGTCTTTCCCTCGCGGTCCCTCTGTGCTGTCTTTCCCTCGCGGCCCCCCTGTGCTGTCTTTCCCTCGCGGTCCCTCTGTACTCTCTTTCCCTCGCGGTCCCTCTGTGCTGTCTTTCCCTCGTGGTCCCCCTGTGCTGTCTTTCCCTCGCGGTCCCTCTGTACTCTCTTTCCCTCGCGGTCCCTCTGTGCTGTCTTTCCCTCGCGGTCCCTCTGTACTGTCTTTCCCTCGCGGTCCCAACTGTACTGTCTTTCCCTCACGGTCCCTCTGTACTGTCTTTCCATCGCGGTCCCTCTGTACTCTCTTTCCCTCGCGGTCCCTCTGTACTCTCTTTCCCTCGCGGTCCCTCTGTGCTGTCTTTCCCTCGCGGTCCCTCTGTGCTGTCTTTCCCTCGCGGTCCCCCTGTCTGTCCCCCTCCCTCGCGGTCCCCCTGTGCTGTCTTTCCCTCGCGGTCCCTCTGTGCTGTCTTTCCCTCGCGGTCCCTCTGTGCTGTCTTTCCCTCGCGGTCCCTCTGTGCTGTCTTTTCCTCGCGGTCCCTCTGTACTCTCTTTCCCTCGCGGTCCCTCTGTGCTGTCTTTCCCTCGTGGTCCCCCTGTGCTGTCTTTCCCTCGCGGTCCCTCTGTACTCTCTTTCCCTCGCGGTCCCTCTGTGCTGTCTTTCCCTCGCGGTCCCTCTGTACTGTCTTTCCCTCGCGGTCCCAACTGTACTGTCTTTCCCTCACGGTCCCTCTGTACTGTCTTTCCATCGCGGTCCCTCTGTACTCTCTTTCCCTCGCGGTCCCTCTGTACTCTCTTTCCCTCGCGGTCCCTCTGTGCTGTCTTTCCCTCGCGGTCCCTCTGTGCTGTCTTTCCCTCGCGGTCCCCCTGTCTGTCCCCCTCCCTCGCGGTCCCCCTGTGCTGTCTTTCCCTCGCGGTCCCTCTGTGCTGTCTTTCCCTCGCGGTCCCTCTGTGCTGTCTTTCCCTCGCGGTCCCTCTGTGCTGTCTTTCCCTCGCGGTCCCTCTGTGCTGTCTTTCCCTCGCGGTCCCTCTGTGCTGTCTTTTCCTCGCGGTCCCTCTGTACTGTCTTTCCCTCGTGGTCCCTTTGTGCTGTCTTTCCCTCGCGGTCCCTCTGTGCTGTCTTTCCCTCGCGGTCCCTCTGTGCTGTCTTTCCCTCGCGGTCCCTCTGTACTGTCTTTCACTCGCGGTCCCACTGTGCTGTCTTTCCCTCGCGGTCCCCCTGTCTGTCCCCCTCCCTCGCGGTCCCCCTGTGCTGTCTTTCCCTCGCGGTCCCTCTGTGCTGTCTTTCCCTCGCGGTCCCTCTGTGCTGTCTTTCCCTCGCGGTCCCTCTGTGCTGTCTTTTCCTCGCGGTCCCTCTGTACTGTCTTTCCCTCGTGGTCCCTTTGTGCTGTCTTTCCCTCGCGGTCCCTCTGTGCTGTCTTTCCCTCGCGGTCCCCCTGTGCTGTCTTTCCCTCGCGGTCCCTCTGTGCTGTCTTTCCCTCACGGTCCCTCTGTGCTGTCTTTCCCTCGCGGTCCCTCTGTGCTGTCTTTCCCTCGCGGTCCCTCTGTACTGTCTTTCACTCGCGGTCCCACTGTGCTGTCTTTCCCTCGCGGTCCCCCTGTCTGTCCCCCTCCCTCGCGGTCCCACTGTGCTGTCTTTCCCTCGCGGTCCCTCTGTGCTGTCTTTCCCTCGCGGTCCCTCTGTGCTGTCTTTCCCTCGCGGTCCCTCTGTGCTGTCTTTCCCTCGTGGTCCCCCCTGTGCTGTCTTTCCCTCGCGGTCCCTCTGTGCTGTCTTTTCCTCGTGGTCCCTCTGTACTGTCTTTCCCTCGTGGTCCCTTTGTGCTGCCTTTCCCTCGTGGTCCCACTGTGCTGTCTTTCCCTCGTGGTCCCCCTGTGCTGTCTTTCCCTCACGGTCCCTGTGCTGTCTTTCCCTCGCGGTCCCTCTGTGCTGTCTTTCCCTCGCGGTCCCCCTGTCTGTCCCCCTCCCTCGCGGTCCCCCTGTGCTGTCTTTCCCTCGCGGTCCCTCTGTGCTGTCTTTCCCTCGCGGTCCCTCTGTGCTGTCTTTCCCTCGCGGTCCCTCTGTGCTGTCTTTTCCTCGCGGTCCCTCTGTACTGTCTTTCCCTCGTGGTCCCTTTGTGCTGTCTTTCCCTCGCGGTCCCTCTGTGCTGTCTTTCCCTCGCGGTCCCCCTGTGCTGTCTTTCCCTCGCGGTCCCTCTGTGCTGTCTTTCCCTCACGGTCCCTCTGTGCTGTCTTTCCCTCGTGGTCCCTCTGTGCTGTCTTTCCCTCGCGGTCCCCCTGTCTGTCCCCCTCCCTCGCGGGCCCCCTGTGCTGTCTTTCCCTCGCGGTCCCTCTGTACTGTCTTTCCCTCGCGGTCCCAACTGCACTGTCTTTCCCTCGCGGTCCCTCTGTGCTGTCTTTCCCTCGCGGTCCCTCTGTGCTGTCTTTCCCTCGCGGTCCCTCTGTACTGTCTTTCACTCGCGGTCCCACTGTGCTGTCTTTCCCTCGCGGTCCCACTGTGCTGTCTTTCCCTGTGCTGTCTTTCCCTCGTGGTCCCTTTGTGCTGTCTTTCACTCGCGGTCCCACTGTGCTGTCTTTCCCTCGCGGTCCCACTGTGCTGTCCCACTGTGCTGTCTTTCCCTCGCGGTCCCTTTGTGCTGTCTTTCCCTCACAGTCCCACTGTGCTGTCTTTCCCTCGCGGTCCCACTGTGCTGTCTTTCCCTCGCGGTCCCTCTGTACTGTCTTTCTCTCGCGGTCCCACTGTGCTGTCTTTCCCTCACGGTCCCCCTGTGCTGTCTTTCCCTCGCGGTCCCTCTGTGGTGTCTTTCCCTCGCGGTCCCTCTGTGCTGTCTTTCCCTCGCGGTCCCTCTGTGCTGTCTTTCCCTCGCGGTCCCACTGTGCTGTCTTTCCCTCGCGGTCCCCCTGTGCTGTCTTTCCCTCACGGTCCCAACTGTACTGTCTTTCCCTCGCGGTCACAACTGTACTGTCTTTCCCTCGCGGTCACAACTGTACTGTCTTTCCCTCGCGGTCCCTTTGTGCTGTCTTTTCCTCGTGGTCCCTCTGTACTGTCTTTCCCTCGCGGTCCCCCTGTGCTGTCTTTCCCTCGTGGTCCCCTGTGCTGTCTTTTCCTCGCGGTCCCTCTGTGCTGTCTTTCCCTCGCGGTCCCCCTGTGCTGTCTTTCCCTCGCGGTCCCCCTGTGCTGCATTTCCCTCGCGGTCCCTCTGTGCTGTCTTTCCCTCGCGGTCCCACTGTGCTGTCTTTCCCTCGCGGTCCCACTGTGCTGTCTTTCCCTCGCGGTCCCACTGTGCTGTCTTTCCCTCACGGTCCCACTGTGCTGTCTTTCCCTCGCGGTCCCACTGTGCTGTCTTTCCCTCGCGGTCCCACTGCGGTCTTTCCCTCGCGGTCCCTCTGTGCTGTCTTTCCCTCGCGGTCCCCCTGTCTGTCCCCCTCCCTCGCGGTCCCCCTGTGCTGTCTTTCCCTCGCGGTCCCTCTGTGCTGTCTTTCCCTCGCGGTCCCTCTGTGCTGTCTTTTCCTCGCGGTCCCTCTGTGCTGTCTTTTCCTCGCGGTCCCTCTGTGCTGTCTTTTCCTCGCGGTCCCTCTGTACTGTCTTTCCCTCGTGGTCCCTTTGTGCTGTCTTTCCCTCGCGGTCCCTCTGTGCTGTCTTTCCCTCGCGGCCCCCCTGTGCTGTCTTTCCCTCGCGGTCCCTCTGTACTCTCTTTCCCTCGCGGTCCCTCTGTGCTGTCTTTCCCTCGTGGTCCCCCTGTGCTGTCTTTCCCTCGCGGTCCCTCTGTACTCTCTTTCCCTCGCGGTCCCTCTGTGCTGTCTTTCCCTCGCGGTCCCTCTGTACTGTCTTTCCCTCGCGGTCCCAACTGTACTGTCTTTCCCTCACGGTCCCTCTGTACTGTCTTTCCATCGCGGTCCCTCTGTACTCTCTTTCCCTCGCGGTCCCTCTGTACTCTCTTTCCCTCGCGGTCCCTCTGTGCTGTCTTTCCCTCGCGGTCCCTCTGTGCTGTCTTTCCCTCGCGGTCCCCCTGTCTGTCCCCCTCCCTCGCGGTCCCCCTGTGCTGTCTTTCCCTCGCGGTCCCTCTGTGCTGTCTTTCCCTCGCGGTCCCTCTGTGCTGTCTTTCCCTCGCGGTCCCTCTGTGCTGTCTTTTCCTCGCGGTCCCTCTGTACTCTCTTTCCCTCGCGGTCCCTCTGTGCTGTCTTTCCCTCGTGGTCCCCCTGTGCTGTCTTTCCCTCGCGGTCCCTCTGTACTCTCTTTCCCTCGCGGTCCCTCTGTGCTGTCTTTCCCTCGCGGTCCCTCTGTACTGTCTTTCCCTCGCGGTCCCAACTGTACTGTCTTTCCCTCACGGTCCCTCTGTACTGTCTTTCCATCGCGGTCCCTCTGTACTCTCTTTCCCTCGCGGTCCCTCTGTACTCTCTTTCCCTCGCGGTCCCTCTGTGCTGTCTTTCCCTCGCGGTCCCTCTGTGCTGTCTTTCCCTCGCGGTCCCCCTGTCTGTCCCCCTCCCTCGCGGTCCCCCTGTGCTGTCTTTCCCTCGCGGTCCCTCTGTGCTGTCTTTCCCTCGCGGTCCCTCTGTGCTGTCTTTCCCTCGCGGTCCCTCTGTGCTGTCTTTCCCTCGCGGTCCCTCTGTGCTGTCTTTCCCTCGCGGTCCCTCTGTGCTGTCTTTTCCTCGCGGTCCCTCTGTACTGTCTTTCCCTCGTGGTCCCTTTGTGCTGTCTTTCCCTCGCGGTCCCTCTGTGCTGTCTTTCCCTCGCGGTCCCTCTGTGCTGTCTTTCCCTCGCGGTCCCTCTGTACTGTCTTTCACTCGCGGTCCCACTGTGCTGTCTTTCCCTCGCGGTCCCCCTGTCTGTCCCCCTCCCTCGCGGTCCCCCTGTGCTGTCTTTCCCTCGCGGTCCCTCTGTGCTGTCTTTCCCTCGCGGTCCCTCTGTGCTGTCTTTCCCTCGCGGTCCCTCTGTGCTGTCTTTTCCTCGCGGTCCCTCTGTACTGTCTTTCCCTCGTGGTCCCTTTGTGCTGTCTTTCCCTCGCGGTCCCTCTGTGCTGTCTTTCCCTCGCGGTCCCCCTGTGCTGTCTTTCCCTCGTGGTCCCTCTGTGCTGTCTTTCCCTCACGGTCCCTCTGTGCTGTCTTTCCCTCGCGGTCCCTCTGTGCTGTCTTTCCCTCGCGGTCCCTCTGTACTGTCTTTCACTCGCGGTCCCACTGTGCTGTCTTTCCCTCGCGGTCCCCCTGTCTGTCCCCCTCCCTCGCGGTCCCACTGTGCTGTCTTTCCCTCGCGGTCCCTCTGTGCTGTCTTTCCCTCGCGGTCCCTCTGTGCTGTCTTTCCCTCGCGGTCCCTCTGTGCTGTCTTTTCCTCGCGGTCCCTCTGTACTGTCTTTCCCTCGTGGTCCCTTTGTGCTGTCTTTCCCTCGCGGTCCCTCTGTGCTGTCTTTCCCTCGCGGTCCCCCTGTGCTGTCTTTCCCTCGCGGTCCCTCTGTGCTGTCTTTCCCTCACGGTCCCTCTGTGCTGTCTTTCCCTCGTGGTCCCTCTGTGCTGTCTTTCCCTCGCGGTCCCCCTGTCTGTCCCCCTCCCTCGCGGGCCCCCTGTGCTGTCTTTCCCTCGCGGTCCCTCTGTACTGTCTTTCCCTCGCGGTCCCAACTGTACTGTTTTTCCCTCGCGGTCCCAACTGCACTGTCTTTCCCTCGCGGTCCCTCTGTGCTGTCTTTCCCTCGCGGTCCCTCTGTACTGTCTTTCACTCGCGGTCCCACTGTGCTGTCTTTCCCTCGCGGTCCCACTGTGCTGTCTTTCCCTGTGCTGTCTTTCCCTCGCGGTCTCTTTGTGCTGTCTTTCACTCGCGGTCCCACTGTGCTCTCTTTCCCTCGCGGTCCCACTGTGCTGTCTTTCCCTCGCGGTCCCTTTGTGCTGTCTTTCCCTCGCGGTCCCACTGTGCTGTCTTTCCCTCGCGGTCCCCCTGTGCTGTCTTTCCCTCGCGGTCCCTCTGTGCTGCATTTCCCTCGCGGTCCCTCTGTGCTGTCTTTCCCTCGGGGTCCCACTGTGCTGTCTTTCCCTCGCGGTCCCACTGTGCTGTCTTTCCCTCGCGGTCCCACTGTGCTGTCTTTCCCTCGCGGTCCCTTTGTGCTGTCTTTCCCTCGCGGTCCCACTGTGCTGTCTTTCCCTCACGGTCCCACTGTGCTGTCTTTCCCTCGCGGTCCCTCTGTGCTGTCTTTCCCTCGCGGTCCCACTGTGCTGTCTTTCCCCCGCGGTCCCCCTGTGCTGTCTTTCCCTCGTGGTCCCCCTGTGCTGTCTTTCCCTCGCAGTCCCTTTGCGCTGTCTTTCCCTCGCGGTGCCCCTGTGCTGTCTTTCCCTCGCGGTCCCCCTGTACTGTCTTTCCCTCGCGGTCCCAATGTGCTGTCTTTCCCTCACGGTCCCCCTGTGCTGTCTTTCCCTCGCGGTCCCTCTGTGCTGTCTTTCCCTCGTGGTCCCTCTGTGCTGTCTTTCCCTCGCGGTCCCACTGTGCTGTCTTTCCCTCGCGGTCCCCCTGTGCTGTCTTTCCCTCGCGGTCCCTCTGTGCTGTCTTTCCCTCGCGGTCCCTCTGTGCTGTCTTTCCCTCGCGGTCCCTCTGTACTGTCTTTCCCTCGCGGTCCCAACTGTACTGTCTTTCCCTCGCGGTCCCTCTGTACTCTCTTTCCCTCGCGGTCCCTCTGTGCTGTCTTTCCCTCGCGGTCCCTCTGTACTGTCTTTCCCTCGCGGTCCCAACTGTACCGTCTTTCCCTCGCGATCCCTTTGTGCTGTCTTTTCCTCGCGGTCCCTCTGTGCTGTCTTTCCCTCGTGGTCCCCCCTGTGCTGTCTTTCCCTCGCGGTCCCTCTGTGCTGTCTTTTCCTCGTGGTCCCTCTGTACTGTCTTTCCCTCGTGGTCCCTTTGTGCTGCCTTTCCCTCGTGGTCCCACTGTGCTGTCTTTCCCTCGTGGTCCCCCTGTGCTGTCTTTCCCTCACGGTCCCTGTGCTGTCTTTCCCTCGCGGTCCCTCTGTGCTGTCTTTCCCTCGCGGTCCCCCTGTCTGTCCCCCTCCCTCGCGGTCCCCCTGTGCTGTCTTTCCGTCGCGGTCCCTCTGTGCTGTCTTTCCCTCGCGGTCCCTCTGTGCTGTCTTTCCCTCACGGTCCCTCTGTGCTGTCTTTTCCTCGCGGTCCCTCTGTACTGTCTTTCCCTCGTGGTCCCTTTGTGCTGTCTTTCCCTCGCGGTCCCTCTGTGCTGTCTTTCCCTCGCGGTCCCCCTGTGCTGTCTTTCCCTCGCGGTCCCTCTGTGCTGTCTTTCCCTCACGGTCCCTCTGTGCTGTCTTTCCCTCGTGGTCCCTCTGTGCTGTCTTTCCCTCACGGTCCCCCTGTCTGTCCCCCTCCCTCGCGGGCCCCCTGTGCTGTCTTTCCCTCGCGGTCCCTCTGTACTGTCTTTCCCTCGCGGTCCCAACTGTACTGTTTTTCCCTCGCGGTCCCAACTGCACTGTCTTTCCCTCGCGGTCCCTCTGTGCTGTCTTTCCCTCGCGGTCCCTCTGTGCTGTCTTTCCCTCACGGTCCCTCTGTACTGTCTTTCACTCGCGGTCCCACTGTGCTGTCTTTCCCTCGCGGTCCCACTGTGCTGTCTTTCCCTGTGCTGTCTTTCCCTCGTGGCTCCCTTTGTGCTGTCTTTCACTCGCGGTCCCACTGTGCTGTCTTTCCCTCGCGATCCCACTGTGCTGTCCCACTGTGCTGTCTTTCCCTCGCGGTCCCTTTGTGCTGTCTTTCCCTCACAGTCCCACTGTGCTGTCTTTCCCTCGCGGTCCCACTGTGCTGTCTTTCCCTCGCGGTCCCTCTGTACTGTCTTTCTCTCGCGGTCCCACTGTGCTGTCTTTCCCTCACGGTCCCAACTGTACTGTCTTTCCCTCACGGTCCCTCTGTGGTGTCTTCCCCTCGCGGTCCCTCTGTGCTGTCTTTCCCTCGCGGTCCCTCTGTGCTGTCTTTCCCTCGCGGTCCCACTGTGCTGTCTTTCCCTCGCGGTCCCCCTGTGCTGTCTTTCCCTCACGGTCCCAACTGTACTGTCTTTCCCTCGCGGTCACAACTGTACTGTCTTTCCCTCGCGGTCCCTTTGTGCTGTCTTTTCCTCGTGGTCCCTCTGTACTGTCTTTCCCTCGCGGTCCCCCTGTGCTGTCTTTCCCTCGTGGTCCCCTGTGCTGTCTTTTCCTCGCGGTCCCTCTGTGCTGTCTTTCCCTCGCGGTCCCCCTGTGCTGTCTTTCCCTCGCGGTCCCCCTGTGCTGCATTTCCCTCGCGGTCCCTCTGTGCTGTCTTTCCCTCGCGGTCCCACTGTGCTGTCTTTCCCTCGCGGTCCCACTGTGCTGTCTTTCCCTCGCGGTCCCACTGTGCTGTCTTTCCCTCACGGTCCCACTGTGCTGTCTTTCCCTCGCGGTCCCACTGTGCTGTCTTTCCCTCGCGGTCCCACTGCGGTCTTTCCCTCGCGGTCCCTCTGTGCTGTCTTTCCCTCGCGGTCCCCCTGTCTGTCCCCCTCCCTCGCGGTCCCCCTGTGCTGTCTTTCCCTCGCGGTCCCTCTGTGCTGTCTTTCCCTCGCGGTCCCTCTGTGCTGTCTTTTCCTCGCGGTCCCTCTGTGCTGTCTTTTCCTCGCGGTCCCTCTGTGCTGTCTTTTCCTCGCGGTCCCTCTGTGCTGTCTTTCCCTCGTGGTCCCTTTGTGCTGTCTTTCCCTCGCGGTCCCTCTGTGCTGTCTTTCCCTCGCGGCCCCCCTGTGCTGTCTTTCCCTCGCGGTCCCTCTGTACTCTCTTTCCCTCGCGGTCCCTCTGTGCTGTCTTTCCCTCGTGGTCCCCCTGTGCTGTCTTTCCCTCGCGGTCCCTCTGTACTCTCTTTCCCTCGCGGTCCCTCTGTGCTGTCTTTCCCTCGCGGTCCCTCTGTACTGTCTTTCCCTCGCGGTCCCAACTGTACTGTCTTTCCCTCACGGTCCCTCTGTACTGTCTTTCCATCGCGGTCCCTCTGTACTCTCTTTCCCTCGCGGTCCCTCTGTACTCTCTTTCCCTCGCGGTCCCTCTGTGCTGTCTTTCCCTCGCGGTCCCTCTGTGCTGTCTTTCCCTCGCGGTCCCCCTGTCTGTCCCCCTCCCTCGCGGTCCCCCTGTGCTGTCTTTCCCTCGCGGTCCCTCTGTGCTGTCTTTCCCTCGCGGTCCCTCTGTGCTGTCTTTCCCTCGCGGTCCCTCTGTGCTGTCTTTTCCTCGCGGTCCCTCTGTACTCTCTTTCCCTCGCGGTCCCTCTGTGCTGTCTTTCCCTCGTGGTCCCCCTGTGCTGTCTTTCCCTCGCGGTCCCTCTGTACTCTCTTTCCCTCGCGGTCCCTCTGTGCTGTCTTTCCCTCGCGGTCCCTCTGTGCTGTCTTTCCCTCGCGGTCCCAACTGTACTGTCTTTCCCTCACGGTCCCTCTGTACTGTCTTTCCATCGCGGTCCCTCTGTACTCTCTTTCCCTCGCGGTCCCTCTGTACTCTCTTTCCCTCGCGGTCCCTCTGTGCTGTCTTTCCCTCGCGGTCCCTCTGTACTGTCTTTCCCTCGCGGTCCCAACTGTACTGTCTTTCCCTCACGGTCCCTCTGTACTGTCTTTCCATCGCGGTCCCTCTGTACTCTCTTTCCCTCGCGGTCCCTCTGTACTCTCTTTCCCTCGCGGTCCCTCTGTGCTGTCTTTCCCTCGCGGTCCCTCTGTGCTGTCTTTCCCTCGCGGTCCCCCTGTCTGTCCCCCTCCCTCGCGGTCCCCCTGTGCTGTCTTTCCCTCGCGGTCCCTCTGTGCTGTCTTTCCCTCGCGGTCCCTCTGTGCTGTCTTTCCCTCGCGGTCCCTCTGTGCTGTCTTTCCCTCGCGGTCCCTCTGTGCTGTCTTTCCCTCGCGGTCCCTCTGTGCTGTCTTTTCCTCGCGGTCCCTCTGTACTGTCTTTCCCTCGTGGTCCCTTTGTGCTGTCTTTCCCTCGCGGTCCCTCTGTGCTGTCTTTCCCTCGCGGTCCCTCTGTGCTGTCTTTCCCTCGCGGTCCCTCTGTACTGTCTTTCACTCGCGGTCCCACTGTGCTGTCTTTCCCTCGCGGTCCCCCTGTCTGTCCCCCTCCCTCGCGGTCCCCCTGTGCTGTCTTTCCCTCGCGGTCCCTCTGTGCTGTCTTTCCCTCGCGGTCCCTCTGTGCTGTCTTTCCCTCGCGGTCCCTCTGTGCTGTCTTTTCCTCGCGGTCCCTCTGTACTGTCTTTCCCTCGTGGTCCCTTTGTGCTGTCTTTCCCTCGCGGTCCCTCTGTGCTGTCTTTCCCTCGCAGTCCCCCTGTGCTGTCTTTCCCTCGCGGTCCCTCTGTGCTGTCTTTCCCTCACGGTCCCTCTGTGCTGTCTTTCCCTCGCGGTCCCTCTGTGCTGTCTTTCCCTCGCGGTCCCTCTGTACTGTCTTTCACTCGCGGTCCCACTGTGCTGTCTTTCCCTCGCGGTCCCCCTGTCTGTCCCCCTCCCTCGCGGTCCCACTGTGCTGTCTTTCCCTCGCGGTCCCTCTGTGCTGTCTTTCCCTCGCGGTCCCTCTGTGCTGTCTTTCCCTCGCGGTCCCTCTGTGCTGTCTTTTCCTCGCGGTCCCTCTGTACTGTCTTTCCCTCGTGGTCCCTTTGTGCTGTCTTTCCCTCGCGGTCCCTCTGTGCTGTCTTTCCCTCGCGGTCCCCCTGTGCTGTCTTTCCCTCGCGGTCCCTCTGTGCTGTCTTTCCCTCATGGTCCCTCTGTGCTGTCTTTCCCTCGTGGTCCCTCTGTGCTGTCTTTCCCTCGCGGTCCCCCTGTCTGTCCCCCTCCCTCGCGGGCCCCCTGTGCTGTCTTTCCCTCGCGGTCCCTCTGTACTGTCTTTCCCTCGCGGTCCCAACTGTACTGTTTTTCCCTCGCGGTCCCAACTGCACTGTCTTTCCCTCGCGGTCCCTCTGTGCTGTCTTTCCCTCGCGGTCCCTCTGTACTGTCTTTCACTCGCGGTCCCACTGTGCTGTCTTTCCCTCGCGGTCCCACTGTGCTGTCTTTCCCTGTGCTGTCTTTCCCTCGCGGTCTCTTTGTGCTGTCTTTCACTCGCGGTCCCACTGTGCTCTCTTTCCCTCGCGGTCCCACTGTGCTGTCTTTCCCTCGCGGTCCCTTTGTGCTGTCTTTCCCTCGCGGTCCCACTGTGCTGTCTTTCCCTCGCGGTCCCCCTGTGCTGTCTTTCCCTCGCGGTCCCTCTGTGCTGCATTTCCCTCGCGGTCCCTCTGTGCTGTCTTTCCCTCGGGGTCCCACTGTGCTGTCTTTCCCTCGTGGTCCCACTGTGCTGTCTTTCCCTCGCGGTCCCACTGTGCTGTCTTTCCCTCGCGGTCCCTTTGTGCTGTCTTTCCCTCGCGGTCCCACTGTGCTGTCTTTCCCTCACGGTCCCACTGTGCTGTCTTTCCCTCGCGGTCCCTCTGTGCTGTCTTTCCCTCGCGGTCCCACTGTGCTGTCTTTCCCCCGCGGTCCCCCTGTGCTGTCTTTCCCTCGTGGTCCCCCTGTGCTGTCTTTCCCTCGCAGTCCCTTTGCGCTGTCTTTCCCTCGCGGTGCCCCTGTGCTGTCTTTCCCTCGCGGTCCCCCTGTACTGTCTTTCCCTCGCGGTCCCAATGTGCTGTCTTTCCCTCACGGTCCCCCTGTGCTGTCTTTCCCTCGCGGTCCCTCTGTGCTGTCTTTCCCTCGCGGTCCCTCTGTGCTGTCTTTCCCTCGCGGTCCCACTGTGCTGTCTTTCCCTCGCGGTCCCCCTGTGCTGTCTTTCCCTCGCGGTCCCTCTGTGCTGTCTTTCCCTCGCGGTCCCTCTGTGCTGTCTTTCCCTCGCGGTCCCTCTGTACTGTCTTTCCCTCGCGGTCCCAACTGTACTGTCTTTCCCTCGCGGTCCCTCTGTACTCTCTTTCCCTCGCGGTCCCTCTGTGCTGTCTTTCCCTCGCGGTCCCTCTGTACTGTCTTTCCCTCGCGGTCCCAACTGTACCGTCTTTCCCTCGCGATCCCTTTGTGCTGTCTTTTCCTCGCGGTCCCTCTGTGCTGTCTTTCCCTCGTGGTCCCCCCTGTGCTGTCTTTCCCTCGCGGTCCCTCTGTGCTGTCTTTTCCTCGTGGTCCCTCTGTACTGTCTTTCCCTCGTGGTCCCTTTGTGCTGCCTTTCCCTCGTGGTCCCACTGTGCTGTCTTTCCCTCGTGGTCCCCCTGTGCTGTCTTTCCCTCACGGTCCCTGTGCTGTCTTTCCCTCGCGGTCCCTCTGTGCTGTCTTTCCCTCGCGGTCCCCCTGTCTGTCCCCCTCCCTCGCGGTCCCCCTGTGCTGTCTTTCCGTCGCGGTCCCTCTGTGCTGTCTTTCCCTCGCGGTCCCTCTGTGCTGTCTTTCCCTCGCGGTCCCTCTGTGCTGTCTTTTCCTCGCGGTCCCTCTGTACTGTCTTTCCCTCGTGGTCCCTTTGTGCTGTCTTTCCCTCGCGGTCCCTCTGTGCTGTCTTTCCCTCGCGGTCCCCCTGTGCTGTCTTTCCCTCGCGGTCCCTCTGTGCTGTCTTTCCCTCACGGTCCCTCTGTGCTGTCTTTCCCTCGTGGTCCCTCTGTGCTGTCTTTCCCTCACGGTCCCCCTGTCTGTCCCCCTCCCTCGCGGGCCCCCTGTGCTGTCTTTCCCTCGCGGTCCCTCTGTACTGTCTTTCCCTCGCGGTCCCAACTGTACTGTTTTTCCCTCGCGGTCCCAACTGCACTGTCTTTCCCTCGCGGTCCCTCTGTGCTGTCTTTCCCTCACGGTCCCTCTGTGCTGTCTTTCCCTCGCGGTCCCTCTGTACTGTCTTTCACTCGCGGTCCCACTGTGCTGTCTTTCCCTCGCGGTCCCACTGTGCTGTCTTTCCCTGTGCTGTCTTTCCCTCGTGGCTCCCTTTGTGCTGTCTTTCACTCGCGGTCCCACTGTGCTGTCTTTCCCTCGCGATCCCACTGTGCTGTCCCACTGTGCTGTCTTTCCCTCGCGGTCCCTTTGTGCTGTCTTTCCCTCACAGTCCCACTGTGCTGTCTTTCCCTCGCGGTCCCACTGTGCTGTCTTTCCCTCGCGGTCCCTCTGTACTGTCTTTCTCTCGCGGTCCCACTGTGCTGTCTTTCCCTCACGGTCCCCCTGTGCTGTCTTTCCCTCGCGGTCCCTCTGTGGTGTCTTTCCCTCGCGGTCCCCCTGTCTGTCCCCCTCCCTCGCGGTCCCCCTGTGCTGTCTTTCCCTCGCGGTCCCTCTGTGCTGTCTTTCCCTCGCGGTCCCTCTGTGCTGTCTTTTCCTCGCGGTCCCTCTGTGCTGTCTTTTCCTCGCGGTCCCTCTGTGCTGTCTTTTCCTCGCGGTCCCTCTGTACTGTCTTTCCCTCGTGGTCCCTTTGTGCTGTCTTTCCCTCGCGGTCCCTCTGTGCTGTCTTTCCCTCGCGGCCCCCCTGTGCTGTCTTTCCCTCGCGGTCCCTCTGTACTCTCTTTCCCTCGCGGTCCCTCTGTGCTGTCTTTCCCTCGTGGTCCCCCTGTGCTGTCTTTCCCTCGCGGTCCCTCTGTACTCTCTTTCCCTCGCGGTCCCTCTGTGCTGTCTTTCCCTCGCGGTCCCTCTGTACTGTCTTTCCCTCGCGGTCCCAACTGTACTGTCTTTCCCTCACGGTCCCTCTGTACTGTCTTTCCATCGCGGTCCCTCTGTACTCTCTTTCCCTCGCGGTCCCTCTGTACTCTCTTTCCCTCGCGGTCCCTCTGTGCTGTCTTTCCCTCGCGGTCCCTCTGTGCTGTCTTTCCCTCGCGGTCCCCCTGTCTGTCCCCCTCCCTCGCGGTCCCCCTGTGCTGTCTTTCCCTCGCGGTCCCTCTGTGCTGTCTTTCCCTCGCGGTCCCTCTGTGCTGTCTTTCCCTCGCGGTCCCTCTGTGCTGTCTTTTCCTCGCGGTCCCTCTGTACTCTCTTTCCCTCGCGGTCCCTCTGTGCTGTCTTTCCCTCGTGGTCCCCCTGTGCTGTCTTTCCCTCGCGGTCCCTCTGTACTCTCTTTCCCTCGCGGTCCCTCTGTGCTGTCTTTCCCTCGCGGTCCCTCTGTACTGTCTTTCCCTCGCGGTCCCAACTGTACTGTCTTTCCCTCACGGTCCCTCTGTACTGTCTTTCCATCGCGGTCCCTCTGTACTCTCTTTCCCTCGCGGTCCCTCTGTACTCTCTTTCCCTCGCGGTCCCTCTGTGCTGTCTTTCCCTCGCGGTCCCTCTGTGCTGTCTTTCCCTCGCGGTCCCCCTGTCTGTCCCCCTCCCTCGCGGTCCCCCTGTGCTGTCTTTCCCTCGCGGTCCCTCTGTGCTGTCTTTCCCTCGCGGTCCCTCTGTGCTGTCTTTCCCTCGCGGTCCCTCTGTGCTGTCTTTCCCTCGCGGTCCCTCTGTGCTGTCTTTCCCTCGCGGTCCCTCTGTGCTGTCTTTTCCTCGCGGTCCCTCTGTACTGTCTTTCCCTCGTGGTCCCTTTGTGCTGTCTTTCCCTCGCGGTCCCTCTGTGCTGTCTTTCCCTCGCGGTCCCTCTGTGCTGTCTTTCCCTCGCGGTCCCTCTGTACTGTCTTTCACTCGCGGTCCCA
Source organism: Myxine glutinosa (assembly GCF_964187855.1). NCBI lineage: Eukaryota > Metazoa > Chordata > Myxini > Myxiniformes > Myxinidae > Myxine > Myxine glutinosa. The sequence continues at coordinate 49,795,700 of NC_136261.1, forward strand.
CTGTGCTGTCTTTCCCTCGCGGTCCCCCTGTCTGTCCCCCTCCCTCGCGGTCCCCCTGTGCTGTCTTTCCCTCGCGGTCCCTCTGTGCTGTCTTTCCCTCGCGGTCCCTCTGTGCTGTCTTTCCCTCGCGGTCCCTCTGTGCTGTCTTTTCCTCGCGGTCCCTCTGTACTGTCTTTCCCTCGTGGTCCCTTTGTGCTGTCTTTCCCTCGCGGTCCCTCTGTGCTGTCTTTCCCTCGCGGTCCCCCTGTGCTGTCTTTCCCTCGCGGTCCCTCTGTGCTGTCTTTCCCTCACGGTCCCTCTGTGCTGTCTTTCCCTCGCGGTCCCTCTGTGCTGTCTTTCCCTCGCGGTCCCTCTGTACTGTCTTTCACTCGCGGTCCCACTGTGCTGTCTTTCCCTCGCGGTCCCCCTGTCTGTCCCCCTCCCTCGCGGTCCCACTGTGCTGTCTTTCCCTCGCGGTCCCTCTGTGCTGTCTTTCCCTCGCGGTCCCTCTGTGCTGTCTTTCCCTCGCGGTCCCTCTGTGCTGTCTTTCCCTCGTGGTCCCCCCTGTGCTGTCTTTCCCTCGCGGTCCCTCTGTGCTGTCTTTTCCTCGTGGTCCCTCTGTACTGTCTTTCCCTCGTGGTCCCTTTGTGCTGCCTTTCCCTCGTGGTCCCACTGTGCTGTCTTTCCCTCGTGGTCCCCCTGTGCTGTCTTTCCCTCACGGTCCCTGTGCTGTCTTTCCCTCGCGGTCCCTCTGTGCTGTCTTTCCCTCGCGGTCCCCCTGTCTGTCCCCCTCCCTCGCGGTCCCCCTGTGCTGTCTTTCCCTCGCGGTCCCTCTGTGCTGTCTTTCCCTCGCGGTCCCTCTGTGCTGTCTTTCCCTCGCGGTCCCTCTGTGCTGTCTTTTCCTCGCGGTCCCTCTGTACTGTCTTTCCCTCGTGGTCCCTTTGTGCTGTCTTTCCCTCGCGGTCCCTCTGTGCTGTCTTTCCCTCGCGGTCCCCCTGTGCTGTCTTTCCCTCGCGGTCCCTCTGTGCTGTCTTTCCCTCACGGTCCCTCTGTGCTGTCTTTCCCTCGTGGTCCCTCTGTGCTGTCTTTCCCTCGCGGTCCCCCTGTCTGTCCCCCTCCCTCGCGGGCCCCCTGTGCTGTCTTTCCCTCGCGGTCCCTCTGTACTGTCTTTCCCTCGCGGTCCCAACTGTACTGTTTTTCCCTCGCGGTCCCAACTGCACTGTCTTTCCCTCGCGGTCCCTCTGTGCTGTCTTTCCCTCGCGGTCCCTCTGTGCTGTCTTTCCCTCGTGGTCCCTCTGTACTGTCTTTCACTCGCGGTCCCACTGTGCTGTCTTTCCCTCGCGGTCCCACTGTGCTGTCTTTCCCTGTGCTGTCTTTCCCTCGTGGTCCCTTTGTGCTGTCTTTCACTCGCGGTCCCACTGTGCTGTCTTTCCCTCGCGGTCCCACTGTGCTGTCCCACTGTGCTGTCTTTCCCTCGCGGTCCCTTTGTGCTGTCTTTCCCTCACAGTCCCACTGTGCTGTCTTTCCCTCGCGGTCCCACTGTGCTGTCTTTCCCTCGCGGTCCCTCTGTACTGTCTTTCTCTCGCGGTCCCACTGTGCTGTCTTTCCCTCACGGTCCCCCTGTGCTGTCTTTCCCTCGCGGTCCCTCTGTGGTGTCTTTCCCTCGCGGTCCCTCTGTGCTGTCTTTCCCTCGCGGTCCCTCTGTGCTGTCTTTCCCTCGCGGTCCCACTGTGCTGTCTTTCCCTCGCGGTCCCCCTGTGCTGTCTTTCCCTCACGGTCCCAACTGTACTGTCTTTCCCTCGCGGTCACAACTGTACTGTCTTTCCCTCGCGGTCACAACTGTACTGTCTTTCCCTCGCGGTCCCTTTGTGCTGTCTTTTCCTCGTGGTCCCTCTGTACTGTCTTTCCCTCGCGGTCCCCCTGTGCTGTCTTTCCCTCGTGGTCCCCTGTGCTGTCTTTTCCTCGCGGTCCCTCTGTGCTGTCTTTCCCTCGCGGTCCCCCTGTGCTGTCTTTCCCTCGCGGTCCCCCTGTGCTGCATTTCCCTCGCGGTCCCTCTGTGCTGTCTTTCCCTCGCGGTCCCACTGTGCTGTCTTTCCCTCGCGGTCCCACTGTGCTGTCTTTCCCTCGCGGTCCCACTGTGCTGTCTTTCCCTCACGGTCCCACTGTGCTGTCTTTCCCTCGCGGTCCCACTGTGCTGTCTTTCCCTCGCGGTCCCACTGCGGTCTTTCCCTCGCGGTCCCTCTGTGCTGTCTTTCCCTCGCGGTCCCCCTGTCTGTCCCCCTCCCTCGCGGTCCCCCTGTGCTGTCTTTCCCTCGCGGTCCCTCTGTGCTGTCTTTCCCTCGCGGTCCCTCTGTGCTGTCTTTTCCTCGCGGTCCCTCTGTGCTGTCTTTTCCTCGCGGTCCCTCTGTGCTGTCTTTTCCTCGCGGTCCCTCTGTACTGTCTTTCCCTCGTGGTCCCTTTGTGCTGTCTTTCCCTCGCGGTCCCTCTGTGCTGTCTTTCCCTCGCGGCCCCCCTGTGCTGTCTTTCCCTCGCGGTCCCTCTGTACTCTCTTTCCCTCGCGGTCCCTCTGTGCTGTCTTTCCCTCGTGGTCCCCCTGTGCTGTCTTTCCCTCGCGGTCCCTCTGTACTCTCTTTCCCTCGCGGTCCCTCTGTGCTGTCTTTCCCTCGCGGTCCCTCTGTACTGTCTTTCCCTCGCGGTCCCAACTGTACTGTCTTTCCCTCACGGTCCCTCTGTACTGTCTTTCCATCGCGGTCCCTCTGTACTCTCTTTCCCTCGCGGTCCCTCTGTACTCTCTTTCCCTCGCGGTCCCTCTGTGCTGTCTTTCCCTCGCGGTCCCTCTGTGCTGTCTTTCCCTCGCGGTCCCCCTGTCTGTCCCCCTCCCTCGCGGTCCCCCTGTGCTGTCTTTCCCTCGCGGTCCCTCTGTGCTGTCTTTCCCTCGCGGTCCCTCTGTGCTGTCTTTCCCTCGCGGTCCCTCTGTGCTGTCTTTTCCTCGCGGTCCCTCTGTACTCTCTTTCCCTCGCGGTCCCTCTGTGCTGTCTTTCCCTCGTGGTCCCCCTGTGCTGTCTTTCCCTCGCGGTCCCTCTGTACTCTCTTTCCCTCGCGGTCCCTCTGTGCTGTCTTTCCCTCGCGGTCCCTCTGTACTGTCTTTCCCTCGCGGTCCCAACTGTACTGTCTTTCCCTCACGGTCCCTCTGTACTGTCTTTCCATCGCGGTCCCTCTGTACTCTCTTTCCCTCGCGGTCCCTCTGTACTCTCTTTCCCTCGCGGTCCCTCTGTGCTGTCTTTCCCTCGCGGTCCCTCTGTGCTGTCTTTCCCTCGCGGTCCCCCTGTCTGTCCCCCTCCCTCGCGGTCCCCCTGTGCTGTCTTTCCCTCGCGGTCCCTCTGTGCTGTCTTTCCCTCGCGGTCCCTCTGTGCTGTCTTTCCCTCGCGGTCCCTCTGTGCTGTCTTTCCCTCGCGGTCCCTCTGTGCTGTCTTTCCCTCGCGGTCCCTCTGTGCTGTCTTTTCCTCGCGGTCCCTCTGTACTGTCTTTCCCTCGTGGTCCCTTTGTGCTGTCTTTCCCTCGCGGTCCCTCTGTGCTGTCTTTCCCTCGCGGTCCCTCTGTGCTGTCTTTCCCTCGCGGTCCCTCTGTACTGTCTTTCACTCGCGGTCCCACTGTGCTGTCTTTCCCTCGCGGTCCCCCTGTCTGTCCCCCTCCCTCGCGGTCCCCCTGTGCTGTCTTTCCCTCGTGGTCCCTCTGTGCTGTCTTTCCCTCGCGGTCCCTCTGTGCTGTCTTTCCCTCGCGGTCCCTCTGTGCTGTCTTTTCCTCGCGGTCCCTCTGTACTGTCTTTCCCTCGTGGTCCCTTTGTGCTGTCTTTCCCTCGCGGTCCCTCTGTGCTGTCTTTCCCTCGCGGTCCCCCTGTGCTGTCTTTCCCTCGCGGTCCCTCTGTGCTGTCTTTCCCTCACGGTCCCTCTGTGCTGTCTTTCCCTCGCGGTCCCTCTGTGCTGTCTTTCCCTCGCGGTCCCTCTGTACTGTCTTTCACTCGCGGTCCCACTGTGCTGTCTTTCCCTCGCGGTCCCCCTGTCTGTCCCCCTCCCTCGCGGTCCCACTGTGCTGTCTTTCCCTCGCGGTCCCTCTGTGCTGTCTTTCCCTCGCGGTCCCTCTGTGCTGTCTTTCCCTCGCGGTCCCTCTGTGCTGTCTTTTCCTCGCGGTCCCTCTGTACTGTCTTTCCCTCGTGGTCCCTTTGTGCTGTCTTTCCCTCGCGGTCCCTCTGTGCTGTCTTTCCCTCTCGGTCCCCCTGTGCTGTCTTTCCCTCGCGGTCCCTCTGTGCTGTCTTTCCCTCACGGTCCCTCTGTGCTGTCTTTCCCTCGTGGTCCCTCTGTGCTGTCTTTCCCTCGCGGTCCCCCTGTCTGTCCCCCTCCCTCGCGGGCCCCCTGTGCTGTCTTTCCCTCGCGGTCCCTCTGTACTGTCTTTCCCTCGCGGTCCCAACTGTACTGTTTTTCCCTCGCGGTCCCAACTGCACTGTCTTTCCCTCGCGGTCCCTCTGTGCTGTCTTTCCCTCGCGGTCCCTCTGTACTGTCTTTCACTCGCGGTCCCACTGTGCTGTCTTTCCCTCGCGGTCCCACTGTGCTGTCTTTCCCTGTGCTGTCTTTCCCTCGCGGTCTCTTTGTGCTGTCTTTCACTCGCGGTCCCACTGTGCTCTCTTTCCCTCGCGGTCCCACTGTGCTGTCTTTCCCTCGCGGTCCCTTTGTGCTGTCTTTCCCTCGCGGTCCCACTGTGCTGTCTTTCCCTCGCGGTCCCCCTGTGCTGTCTTTCCCTCGCGGTCCCTCTGTGCTGCATTTCCCTCGCGGTCCCTCTGTGCTGTCTTTCCCTCGGGGTCCCACTGTGCTGTCTTTCCCTCGCGGTCCCACTGTGCTGTCTTTCCCTCGCGGTCCCACTGTGCTGTCTTTCCCTCGCGGTCCCTTTGTGCTGTCTTTCCCTCGCGGTCCCACTGTGCTGTCTTTCCCTCACGGTCCCACTGTGCTGTCTTTCCCTCGCGGTCCCTCTGTGCTGTCTTTCCCTCGCGGTCCCACTGTGCTGTCTTTCCCCCGCGGTCCCCCTGTGCTGTCTTTCCCTCGTGGTCCCCCTGTGCTGTCTTTCCCTCGCAGTCCCTTTGCGCTGTCTTTCCCTCGCGGTGCCCCTGTGCTGTCTTTCCCTCGCGGTCCCCCTGTACTGTCTTTCCCTCGCGGTCCCAATGTGCTGTCTTTCCCTCACGGTCCCCCTGTGCTGTCTTTCCCTCGCGGTCCCTCTGTGCTGTCTTTCCCTCGCGGTCCCTCTGTGCTGTCTTTCCCTCGCGGTCCCACTGTGCTGTCTTTCCCTCGCGGTCCCCCTGTGCTGTCTTTCCCTCGCGGTCCCTCTGTGCTGTCTTTCCCTCGCGGTCCCTCTGTGCTGTCTTTCCCTCGCGGTCCCTCTGTACTGTCTTTCCCTCGCGGTCCCAACTGTACTGTCTTTCCCTCGCGGTCCCTCTGTACTCTCTTTCCCTCGCGGTCCCTCTGTGCTGTCTTTCCCTCGCGGTCCCTCTGTACTGTCTTTCCCTCGCGGTCCCAACTGTACCGTCTTTCCCTCGCGATCCCTTTGTGCTGTCTTTTCCTCGCGGTCCCTCTGTGCTGTCTTTCCCTCGTGGTCCCCCCTGTGCTGTCTTTCCCTCGCGGTCCCTCTGTGCTGTCTTTTCCTCGTGGTCCCTCTGTACTGTCTTTCCCTCGTGGTCCCTTTGTGCTGCCTTTCCCTCGTGGTCCCACTGTGCTGTCTTTCCCTCGTGGTCCCCCTGTGCTGTCTTTCCCTCACGGTCCCTGTGCTGTCTTTCCCTCGCGGTCCCTCTGTGCTGTCTTTCCCTCGCGGTCCCCCTGTCTGTCCCCCTCCCTCGCGGTCCCCCTGTGCTGTCTTTCCGTCGCGGTCCCTCTGTGCTGTCTTTCCCTCGCGGTCCCTCTGTGCTGTCTTTCCCTCACGGTCCCTCTGTGCTGTCTTTTCCTCGCGGTCCCTCTGTACTGTCTTTCCCTCGTGGTCCCTTTGTGCTGTCTTTCCCTCGCGGTCCCTCTGTGCTGTCTTTCCCTCGCGGTCCCCCTGTGCTGTCTTTCCCTCGCGGTCCCTCTGTGCTGTCTTTCCCTCACGGTCCCTCTGTGCTGTCTTTCCCTCGTGGTCCCTCTGTGCTGTCTTTCCCTCACGGTCCCCCTGTCTGTCCCCCTCCCTCGCGGGCCCCCTGTGCTGTCTTTCCCTCGCGGTCCCTCTGTACTGTCTTTCCCTCGCGGTCCCAACTGTACTGTTTTTCCCTCGCGGTCCCAACTGCACTGTCTTTCCCTCGCGGTCCATCTGTGCTGTCTTTCCCTCGCGGTCCCTCTGTGCTGTCTTTCCCTCGCGGTCCCTCTGTACTGTCTTTCACTCGCGGTCCCACTGTGCTGTCTTTCCCTCGCGGTCCCACTGTGCTGTCTTTCCCTGTGCTGTCTTTCCCTCGTGGCTCCCTTTGTGCTGTCTTTCACTCGCGGTCCCACTGTGCTGTCTTTCCCTCGCGATCCCACTGTGCTGTCCCACTGTGCTGTCTTTCCCTCGCGGTCCCTTTGTGCTGTCTTTCCCTCACAGTCCCACTGTGCTGTCTTTCCCTCGCGGTCCCACTGTGCTGTCTTTCCCTCGCGGTCCCTCTGTACTGTCTTTCTCTCGCGGTCCCACTGTGCTGTCTTTCCCTCACGGTCCCAACTGTACTGTCTTTCCCTCACGGTCCCTCTGTGGTGTCTTCCCCTCGCGGTCCCTCTGTGCTGTCTTTCCCTTGCGGTCCCTCTGTGCTGTCTTTCCCTCGCGGTCCCACTGTGCTGTCTTTCCCTCGCGGTCCCCCTGTGCTGTCTTTCCCTCACGGTCCCAACTGTACTGTCTTTCCCTCGCGGTCACAACTGTACTGTCTTTCCCTCGCGGTCCCTTTGTGCTGTCTTTTCCTCGTGGTCCCTCTGTACTGTCTTTCCCTCGCGGTCCCCCTGTGCTGTCTTTCCCTCGTGGTCCCCTGTGCTGTCTTTTCCTCGCGGTCCCTCTGTGCTGTCTTTCCCTCGCGGTCCCCCTGTGCTGTCTTTCCCTCGCGGTCCCACTGTGCTGCATTTCCCTCGCGGTCCCTCTGTGCTGTCTTTCCCTCGCGGTCCCACTGTGCTGTCTTTCCCTCGCGGTCCCACTGTGCTGTCTTTCCCTCGCGGTCCCACTGTGCTGTCTTTCCCTCATGGTCCCACTGTGCTGTCTTTCCCTCGCGGTCCCACTGTGCTGTCTTTCCCTCGCGGTCCCACTGCGGTCTTTCCCTCGCGGTCCCTCTGTGCTGTCTTTCCCTCGCGGTCCCCCTGTCTGTCCCCCTCCCTCGCGGTCCCCCTGTGCTGTCTTTCCCTCGCGGTCCCTCTGTGCTGTCTTTCCCTCGCGGTCCCTCTGTGCTGTCTTTTCCTCGCGGTCCCTCTGTGCTGTCTTTTCCTCGCGGTCCCTCTGTGCTGTCTTTTCCTCGCGGTCCCTCTGTGCTGTCTTTCCCTCGTGGTCCCTTTGTGCTGTCTTTCCCTCGCGGTCCCTCTGTGCTGTCTTTCCCTCGCGGCCCCCCTGTGCTGTCTTTCCCTCGCGGTCCCTCTGTACTCTCTTTCCCTCGCGGTCCCTCTGTGCTGTCTTTCCCTCGTGGTCCCCCTGTGCTGTCTTTCCCTCGCGGTCCCTCTGTACTCTCTTTCCCTCGCGGTCCCTCTGTGCTGTCTTTCCCTCGCGGTCCCTCTGTACTGTCTTTCCCTCGCGGTCCCAACTGTACTGTCTTTCCCTCACGGTCCCTCTGTACTGTCTTTCCATCGCGGTCCCTCTGTACTCTCTTTCCCTCGCGGTCCCTCTGTACTCTCTTTCCCTCGCGGTCCCTCTGTGCTGTCTTTCCCTCGCGGTCCCTCTGTGCTGTCTTTCCCTCGCGGTCCCCCTGTCTGTCCCCCTCCCTCGCGGTCCCCCTGTGCTGTCTTTCCCTCGCGGTCCCTCTGTGCTGTCTTTCCCTCGCGGTCCCTCTGTGCTGTCTTTCCCTCGCGGTCCCTCTGTGCTGTCTTTTCCTCGCGGTCCCTCTGTACTCTCTTTCCCTCGCGGTCCCTCTGTGCTGTCTTTCCCTCGTGGTCCCCCTGTGCTGTCTTTCCCTCGCGGTCCCTCTGTACTCTCTTTCCCTCGCGGTCCCTCTGTGCTGTCTTTCCCTCGCGGTCCCTCTGTGCTGTCTTTCCCTCGCGGTCCCAACTGTACTGTCTTTCCCTCACGGTCCCTCTGTACTGTCTTTCCATCGCGGTCCCTCTGTACTCTCTTTCCCTCGCGGTCCCTCTGTACTCTCTTTCCCTCGCGGTCCCTCTGTGCTGTCTTTCCCTCGCGGTCCCTCTGTACTGTCTTTCCCTCGCGGTCCCAACTGTACTGTCTTTCCCTCACGGTCCCTCTGTACTGTCTTTCCATCGCGGTCCCTCTGTACTCTCTTTCCCTCGCGGTCCCTCTGTACTCTCTTTCCCTCGCGGTCCCTCTGTGCTGTCTTTCCCTCGCGGTCCCTCTGTGCTGTCTTTCCCTCGCGGTCCCCCTGTCTGTCCCCCTCCCTCGCGGTCCCCCTGTGCTGTCTTTCCCTCGCGGTCCCTCTGTGCTGTCTTTCCCTCGCGGTCCCTCTGTGCTGTCTTTCCCTCGCGGTCCCTCTGTGCTGTCTTTCCCTCGCGGTCCCTCTGTGCTGTCTTTCCCTCGCGGTCCCTCTGTGCTGTCTTTTCCTCGCGGTCCCTCTGTACTGTCTTTCCCTCGTGGTCCCTTTGTGCTGTCTTTCCCTCGCGGTCCCTCTGTGCTGTCTTTCCCTCGCGGTCCCTCTGTGCTGTCTTTCCCTCGCGGTCCCTCTGTACTGTCTTTCACTCGCGGTCCCACTGTGCTGTCTTTCCCTCGCGGTCCCCCTGTCTGTCCCCCTCCCTCGCGGTCCCCCTGTGCTGTCTTTCCCTCGCGGTCCCTCTGTGCTGTCTTTCCCTCGCGGTCCCTCTGTGCTGTCTTTCCCTCGCGGTCCCTCTGTGCTGTCTTTTCCTCGCGGTCCCTCTGTACTGTCTTTCCCTCGTGGTCCCTTTGTGCTGTCTTTCCCTCGCGGTCCCTCTGTGCTGTCTTTCCCTCGCAGTCCCCCTGTGCTGTCTTTCCCTCGCGGTCCCTCTGTGCTGTCTTTCCCTCACGGTCCCTCTGTGCTGTCTTTCCCTCGCGGTCCCTCTGTGCTGTCTTTCCCTCGCGGTCCCTCTGTACTGTCTTTCACTCGCGGTCCCACTGTGCTGTCTTTCCCTCGCGGTCCCCCTGTCTGTCCCCCTCCCTCGCGGTCCCACTGTGCTGTCTTTCCCTCGCGGTCCCTCTGTGCTGTCTTTCCCTCGCGGTCCCTCTGTGCTGTCTTTCCCTCGCGGTCCCTCTGTGCTGTCTTTTCCTCGCGGTCCCTCTGTACTGTCTTTCCCTCGTGGTCCCTTTGTGCTGTCTTTCCCTCGCGGTCCCTCTGTGCTGTCTTTCCCTCGCGGTCCCTCTGTACTGTCTTTCCCTCGCGGTCCCAACTGTACCGTCTTTCCCTCGCGATCCCTTTGTGCTGTCTTTTCCTCGCGGTCCCTCTGTGCTGTCTTTCCCTCGTGGTCCCCCCTGTGCTGTCTTTCCCTCGCGGTCCCTCTGTGCTGTCTTTTCCTCGTGGTCCCTCTGTACTGTCTTTCCCTCGTGGTCCCTTTGTGCTGCCTTTCCCTCGTGGTCCCACTGTGCTGTCTTTCCCTCGTGGTCCCCCTGTGCTGTCTTTCCCTCACGGTCCCTGTGCTGTCTTTCCCTCGCGGTCCCTCTGTGCTGTCTTTCCCTCGCGGTCCCCCTGTCTGTCCCCCTCCCTCGCGGTCCCCCTGTGCTGTCTTTCCGTCGCGGTCCCTCTGTGCTGTCTTTCCCTCGTGGTCCCTCTGTGCTGTCTTTCCCTCACGGTCCCTCTGTGCTGTCTTTTCCTCGCGGTCCCTCTGTACTGTCTTTCCCTCGTGGTCCCTTTGTGCTGTCTTTCCCTCGCGGTCCCTCTGTGCTGTCTTTCCCTCGCGGTCCCCCTGTGCTGTCTTTCCCTCGCGGTCCCTCTGTGCTGTCTTTCCCTCACGGTCCCTCTGTGCTGTCTTTCCCTCGTGGTCCCTCTGTGCTGTCTTTCCCTCACGGTCCCCCTGTCTGTCCCCCTCCCTCGCGGGCCCCCTGTGCTGTCTTTCCCTCGCGGTCCCTCTGTACTGTCTTTCCCTCGCGGTCCCAACTGTACTGTTTTTCCCTCGCGGTCCCAACTGCACTGTCTTTCCCTCGCGGTCCATCTGTGCTGTCTTTCCCTCGCGGTCCCTCTGTGCTGTCTTTCCCTCGCGGTCCCTCTGTACTGTCTTTCACTCGCGGTCCCACTGTGCTGTCTTTCCCTCGCGGTCCCACTGTGCTGTCTTTCCCTGTGCTGTCTTTCCCTCGTGGCTCCCTTTGTGCTGTCTTTCACTCGCGGTCCCACTGTGCTGTCTTTCCCTCGCGATCCCACTGTGCTGTCCCACTGTGCTGTCTTTCCCTCGCGGTCCCTTTGTGCTGTCTTTCCCTCACAGTCCCACTGTGCTGTCTTTCCCTCGCGGTCCCACTGTGCTGTCTTTCCCTCGCGGTCCCTCTGTACTGTCTTTCTCTCGCGGTCCCACTGTGCTGTCTTTCCCTCACGGTCCCAACTGTACTGTCTTTCCCTCACGGTCCCTCTGTGGTGTCTTCCCCTCGCGGTCCCTCTGTGCTGTCTTTCCCTTGCGGTCCCTCTGTGCTGTCTTTCCCTCGCGGTCCCACTGTGCTGTCTTTCCCTCGCGGTCCCCCTGTGCTGTCTTTCCCTCACGGTCCCAACTGTACTGTCTTTCCCTCGCGGTCACAACTGTACTGTCTTTCCCTCGCGGTCCCTTTGTGCTGTCTTTTCCTCGTGGTCCCTCTGTACTGTCTTTCCCTCGCGGTCCCCCTGTGCTGTCTTTCCCTCGTGGTCCCCTGTGCTGTCTTTTCCTCGCGGTCCCTCTGTGCTGTCTTTCCCTCGCGGTCCCCCTGTGCTGTCTTTCCCTCGCGGTCCCCCTGTGCTGCATTTCCCTCGCGGTCCCTCTGTGCTGTCTTTCCCTCGCGGTCCCACTGTGCTGTCTTTCCCTCGCGGTCCCACTGTGCTGTCTTTCCCTCGCGGTCCCACTGTGCTGTCTTTCCCTCATGGTCCCACTGTGCTGTCTTTCCCTCGCGGTCCCACTGTGCTGTCTTTCCCTCGCGGTCCCACTGCGGTCTTTCCCTCGCGGTCCCTCTGTGCTGTCTTTCCCTCGCGGTCCCCCTGTCTGTCCCCCTCCCTCGCGGTCCCCCTGTGCTGTCTTTCCCTCGCGGTCCCTCTGTGCTGTCTTTCCCTCGCGGTCCCTCTGTGCTGTCTTTTCCTCGCGGTCCCTCTGTGCTGTCTTTTCCTCGCGGTCCCTCTGTGCTGTCTTTTCCTCGCGGTCCCTCTGTGCTGTCTTTCCCTCGTGGTCCCTTTGTGCTGTCTTTCCCTCGCGGTCCCTCTGTGCTGTCTTTCCCTCGCGGCCCCCCTGTGCTGTCTTTCCCTCGCGGTCCCTCTGTACTCTCTTTCCCTCGCGGTCCCTCTGTGCTGTCTTTCCCTCGTGGTCCCCCTGTGCTGTCTTTCCCTCGCGGTCCCTCTGTACTCTCTTTCCCTCGCGGTCCCTCTGTGCTGTCTTTCCCTCGCGGTCCCTCTGTACTGTCTTTCCCTCGCGGTCCCAACTGTACTGTCTTTCCCTCACGGTCCCTCTGTACTGTCTTTCCATCGCGGTCCCTCTGTACTCTCTTTCCCTCGCGGTCCCTCTGTACTCTCTTTCCCTCGCGGTCCCTCTGTGCTGTCTTTCCCTCGCGGTCCCTCTGTGCTGTCTTTCCCTCGCGGTCCCCCTGTCTGTCCCCCTCCCTCGCGGTCCCCCTGTGCTGTCTTTCCCTCGCGGTCCCTCTGTGCTGTCTTTCCCTCGCGGTCCCTCTGTGCTGTCTTTCCCTCGCGGTCCCTCTGTGCTGTCTTTTCCTCGCGGTCCCTCTGTACTCTCTTTCCCTCGCGGTCCCTCTGTGCTGTCTTTCCCTCGTGGTCCCCCTGTGCTGTCTTTCCCTCGCGGTCCCTCTGTACTCTCTTTCCCTCGCGGTCCCTCTGTGCTGTCTTTCCCTCGCGGTCCCTCTGTGCTGTCTTTCCCTCGCGGTCCCAACTGTACTGTCTTTCCCTCACGGTCCCTCTGTACTGTCTTTCCATCGCGGTCCCTCTGTACTCTCTTTCCCTCGCGGTCCCTCTGTACTCTCTTTCCCTCGCGGTCCCTCTGTGCTGTCTTTCCCTCGCGGTCCCTCTGTACTGTCTTTCCCTCGCGGTCCCAACTGTACTGTCTTTCCCTCACGGTCCCTCTGTACTGTCTTTCCATCGCGGTCCCTCTGTACTCTCTTTCCCTCGCGGTCCCTCTGTACTCTCTTTCCCTCGCGGTCCCTCTGTGCTGTCTTTCCCTCGCGGTCCCTCTGTGCTGTCTTTCCCTCGCGGTCCCCCTGTCTGTCCCCCTCCCTCGCGGTCCCCCTGTGCTGTCTTTCCCTCGCGGTCCCTCTGTGCTGTCTTTCCCTCGCGGTCCCTCTGTGCTGTCTTTCCCTCGCGGTCCCTCTGTGCTGTCTTTCCCTCGCGGTCCCTCTGTGCTGTCTTTCCCTCGCGGTCCCTCTGTGCTGTCTTTTCCTCGCGGTCCCTCTGTACTGTCTTTCCCTCGTGGTCCCTTTGTGCTGTCTTTCCCTCGCGGTCCCTCTGTGCTGTCTTTCCCTCGCGGTCCCTCTGTGCTGTCTTTCCCTCGCGGTCCCTCTGTACTGTCTTTCACTCGCGGTCCCACTGTGCTGTCTTTCCCTCGCGGTCCCCCTGTCTGTCCCCCTCCCTCGCGGTCCCCCTGTGCTGTCTTTCCCTCGCGGTCCCTCTGTGCTGTCTTTCCCTCGCGGTCCCTCTGTGCTGTCTTTCCCTCGCGGTCCCTCTGTGCTGTCTTTTCCTCGCGGTCCCTCTGTACTGTCTTTCCCTCGTGGTCCCTTTGTGCTGTCTTTCCCTCGCGGTCCCTCTGTGCTGTCTTTCCCTCGCAGTCCCCCTGTGCTGTCTTTCCCTCGCGGTCCCTCTGTGCTGTCTTTCCCTCACGGTCCCTCTGTGCTGTCTTTCCCTCGCGGTCCCTCTGTGCTGTCTTTCCCTCGCGGTCCCTCTGTACTGTCTTTCACTCGCGGTCCCACTGTGCTGTCTTTCCCTCGCGGTCCCCCTGTCTGTCCCCCTCCCTCGCGGTCCCACTGTGCTGTCTTTCCCTCGCGGTCCCTCTGTGCTGTCTTTCCCTCGCGGTCCCTCTGTGCTGTCTTTCCCTCGCGGTCCCTCTGTGCTGTCTTTTCCTCGCGGTCCCTCTGTACTGTCTTTCCCTCGTGGTCCCTTTGTGCTGTCTTTCCCTCGCGGTCCCTCTGTGCTGTCTTTCCCTCGCGGTCCCCCTGTGCTGTCTTTCCCTCGCGGTCCCTCTGTGCTGTCTTTCCCTCACGGTCCCTCTGTGCTGTCTTTCCCTCGTGGTCCCTCTGTGCTGTCTTTCCCTCGCGGTCCCCCTGTCTGTCCCCCTCCCTCGCGGGCCCCCTGTGCTGTCTTTCCCTCGCGGTCCCTCTGTACTGTCTTTCCCTCGCGGTCCCAACTGTACTGTTTTTCCCTCGCGGTCCCAACTGCACTGTCTTTCCCTCGCGGTCCCTCTGTGCTGTCTTTCCCTCGCGGTCCCTCTGTACTGTCTTTCACTCGCGGTCCCACTGTGCTGTCTTTCCCTCGCGGTCCCACTGTGCTGTCTTTCCCTGTGCTGTCTTTCCCTCGCGGTCTCTTTGTGCTGTCTTTCACTCGCGGTCCCACTGTGCTCTCTTTCCCTCGCGGTCCCACTGTGCTGTCTTTCCCTCGCGGTCCCTTTGTGCTGTCTTTCCCTCGCGGTCCCACTGTGCTGTCTTTCCCTCGCGGTCCCCCTGTGCTGTCTTTCCCTCGCGGTCCCTCTGTGCTGCATTTCCCTCGCGGTCCCTCTGTGCTGTCTTTCCCTCGGGGTCCCACTGTGCTGTCTTTCCCTCGCGGTCCCACTGTGCTGTCTTTCCCTCGCGGTCCCACTGTGCTGTCTTTCCCTCGCGGTCCCTTTGTGCTGTCTTTCCCTCGCGGTCCCACTGTGCTGTCTTTCCCTCACGGTCCCACTGTGCTGTCTTTCCCTCGCGGTCCCTCTGTGCTGTCTTTCCCTCGCGGTCCCACTGTGCTGTCTTTCCCCCGCGGTCCCCCTGTGCTGTCTTTCCCTCGTGGTCCCCCTGTGCTGTCTTTCCCTCGCAGTCCCTTTGCGCTGTCTTTCCCTCGCGGTGCCCCTGTGCTGTCTTTCCCTCGCGGTCCCCCTGTACTGTCTTTCCCTCGCGGTCCCAATGTGCTGTCTTTCCCTCACGGTCCCCCTGTGCTGTCTTTCCCTCGCGGTCCCTCTGTGCTGTCTTTCCCTCGCGGTCCCTCTGTGCTGTCTTTCCCTCGCGGTCCCACTGTGCTGTCTTTCCCTCGCGGTCCCCCTGTGCTGTCTTTCCCTCGCGGTCCCTCTGTGCTGTCTTTCCCTCGCGGTCCCTCTGTGCTGTCTTTCCCTCGCGGTCCCTCTGTACTGTCTTTCCCTCGCGGTCCCAACTGTACTGTCTTTCCCTCGCGGTCCCTCTGTACTCTCTTTCCCTCGCGGTCCCTCTGTGCTGTCTTTCCCTCGCGGTCCCTCTGTACTGTCTTTCCCTCGCGGTCCCAACTGTACCGTCTTTCCCTCGCGATCCCTTTGTGCTGTCTTTTCCTCGCGGTCCCTCTGTGCTGTCTTTCCCTCGTGGTCCCCCCTGTGCTGTCTTTCCCTCGCGGTCCCTCTGTGCTGTCTTTTCCTCGTGGTCCCTCTGTACTGTCTTTCCCTCGTGGTCCCTTTGTGCTGCCTTTCCCTCGTGGTCCCACTGTGCTGTCTTTCCCTCGTGGTCCCCCTGTGCTGTCTTTCCCTCACGGTCCCTGTGCTGTCTTTCCCTCGCGGTCCCTCTGTGCTGTCTTTCCCTCGCGGTCCCCCTGTCTGTCCCCCTCCCTCGCGGTCCCCCTGTGCTGTCTTTCCGTCGCGGTCCCTCTGTGCTGTCTTTCCCTCGCGGTCCCTCTGTGCTGTCTTTCCCTCGCGGTCCCTCTGTGCTGTCTTTTCCTCGCGGTCCCTCTGTACTGTCTTTCCCTCGTGGTCCCTTTGTGCTGTCTTTCCCTCGCGGTCCCTCTGTGCTGTCTTTCCCTCGCGGTCCCCCTGTGCTGTCTTTCCCTCGCGGTCCCTCTGTGCTGTCTTTCCCTCACGGTCCCTCTGTGCTGTCTTTCCCTCGTGGTCCCTCTGTGCTGTCTTTCCCTCACGGTCCCCCTGTCTGTCCCCCTCCCTCGCGGGCCCCCTGTGCTGTCTTTCCCTCGCGGTCCCTCTGTACTGTCTTTCCCTCGCGGTCCCAACTGTACTGTTTTTCCCTCGCGGTCCCAACTGCACTGTCTTTCCCTCGCGGTCCCTCTGTGCTGTCTTTCCCTCGCGGTCCCTCTGTGCTGTCTTTCCCTCGCGGTCCCTCTGTACTGTCTTTCACTCGCGGTCCCACTGTGCTGTCTTTCCCTCGCGGTCCCACTGTGCTGTCTTTCCCTGTGCTGTCTTTCCCTCGTGGCTCCCTTTGTGCTGTCTTTCACTCGCGGTCCCACTGTGCTGTCTTTCCCTCGCGATCCCACTGTGCTGTCCCACTGTGCTGTCTTTCCCTCGCGGTCCCTTTGTGCTGTCTTTCCCTCACAGTCCCACTGTGCTGTCTTTCCCTCGCGGTCCCACTGTGCTGTCTTTCCCTCGCGGTCCCTCTGTACTGTCTTTCTCTCGCGGTCCCACTGTGCTGTCTTTCCCTCACGGTCCCCCTGTGCTGTCTTTCCCTCGCGGTCCCTCTGTGGTGTCTTTCCCTCGCGGTCCCTCTGTGCTGTCTTTCCCTCGCGGTCCCTCTGTGCTGTCTTTCCCTCGCGGTCCCACTGTGCTGTCTTTCCCTCGCGGTCCCCCTGTGCTGTCTTTCCCTCACGGTCCCAACTGTACTGTCTTTCCCTCGCGGTCACAACTGTACTGTCTTTCCCTCGCGGTCCCTTTGTGCTGTCTTTTCCTCGTGGTCCCTCTGTACTGTCTTTCCCTCGCGGTCCCCCTGTGCTGTCTTTCCCTCGTGGTCCCCTGTGCTGTCTTTTCCTCGCGGTCCCTCTGTGCTGTCTTTCCCTCGCGGTCCCCCTGTGCTGTCTTTCCCTCGCGGTCCCCCTGTGCTGCATTTCCCTCGCGGTCCCTCTGTGCTGTCTTTCCCTCGCGGTCCCACTGTGCTGTCTTTCCCTCGCGGTCCCACTGTGCTGTCTTTCCCTCGCGGTCCCACTGTGCTGTCTTTCCCTCACGGTCCCACTGTGCTGTCTTTCCCTCGCGGTCCCACTGTGCTGTCTTTCCCTCGCGGTCCCACTGCGGTCTTTCCCTCGCGGTCCCTCTGTGCTGTCTTTCCCTCGCGGTCCCCCTGTCTGTCCCCCTCCCTCGCGGTCCCCCTGTGCTGTCTTTCCCTCGCGGTCCCTCTGTGCTGTCTTTCCCTCGCGGTCCCTCTGTGCTGTCTTTTCCTCGCGGTCCCTCTGTGCTGTCTTTTCCTCGCGGTCCCTCTGTGCTGTCTTTTCCTCGCGGTCCCTCTGTGCTGTCTTTCCCTCGTGGTCCCTTTGTGCTGTCTTTCCCTCGCGGTCCCTCTGTGCTGTCTTTCCCTCGCGGCCCCCCTGTGCTGTCTTTCCCTCGCGGTCCCTCTGTACTCTCTTTCCCTCGCGGTCCCTCTGTGCTGTCTTTCCCTCGTGGTCCCCCTGTGCTGTCTTTCCCTCGCGGTCCCTCTGTACTCTCTTTCCCTCGCGGTCCCTCTGTGCTGTCTTTCCCTCGCGGTCCCTCTGTACTGTCTTTCCCTCGCGGTCCCAACTGTACTGTCTTTCCCTCACGGTCCCTCTGTACTGTCTTTCCATCGCGGTCCCTCTGTACTCTCTTTCCCTCGCGGTCCCTCTGTACTCTCTTTCCCTCGCGGTCCCTCTGTGCTGTCTTTCCCTCGCGGTCCCTCTGTGCTGTCTTTCCCTCGCGGCCCCCCTGTGCTGTCTTTCCCTCGCGGTCCCTCTGTACTCTCTTTCCCTCGCGGTCCCTCTGTGCTGTCTTTCCCTCGTGGTCCCCCTGTGCTGTCTTTCCCTCGCGGTCCCTCTGTACTCTCTTTCCCTCGCGGTCCCTCTGTGCTGTCTTTCCCTCGCGGTCCCTCTGTACTGTCTTTCCCTCGCGGTCCCAACTGTACTGTCTTTCCCTCACGGTCCCTCTGTACTGTCTTTCCATCGCGGTCCCTCTGTACTCTCTTTCCCTCGCGGTCCCTCTGTACTCTCTTTCCCTCGCGGTCCCTCTGTGCTGTCTTTCCCTCGCGGTCCCTCTGTGCTGTCTTTCCCTCGCGGTCCCCCTGTCTGTCCCCCTCCCTCGCGGTCCCCCTGTGCTGTCTTTCCCTCGCGGTCCCTCTGTGCTGTCTTTCCCTCGCGGTCCCTCTGTGCTGTCTTTCCCTCGCGGTCCCTCTGTGCTGTCTTTTCCTCGCGGTCCCTCTGTACTCTCTTTCCCTCGCGGTCCCTCTGTGCTGTCTTTCCCTCGTGGTCCCCCTGTGCTGTCTTTCCCTCGCGGTCCCTCTGTACTCTCTTTCCCTCGCGGTCCCTCTGTGCTGTCTTTCCCTCGCGGTCCCTCTGTGCTGTCTTTCCCTCGCGGTCCCAACTGTACTGTCTTTCCCTCACGGTCCCTCTGTACTGTCTTTCCATCGCGGTCCCTCTGTACTCTCTTTCCCTCGCGGTCCCTCTGTACTCTCTTTCCCTCGCGGTCCCTCTGTGCTGTCTTTCCCTCGCGGTCCCTCTGTGCTGTCTTTCCCTCGCGGTCCCCCTGTCTGTCCCCCTCCCTCGCGGTCCCCCTGTGCTGTCTTTCCCTCGCGGTCCCTCTGTGCTGTCTTTCCCTCGCGGTCCCTCTGTGCTGTCTTTCCCTCACGGTCCCTCTGTGCTGTCTTTCACTCGCGGTCCCACTGTGCTGTCTTTCCCTCGCGGTCCCACTGTGCTGTCTTTCCCTGTGCTGTCTTTCCCTCGCGGTCCCTCTGTGCTGTCTTTTCCTCGTGGTCCCTCTGTACTGTCTTTCCCTCGTGGTCCCTTTGTGCTGCCTTTCCCTCGTGGTCCCACTGTGCTGTCTTTCCCTCGTGGTCCCCCTGTGCTGTCTTTCCCTCACGGTCCCTGTGCTGTCTTTCCCTCGCGGTCCCTCTGTGCTGTCTTTCCCTCGCGGTCCCCCTGTCTGTCCCCCTCCCTCGCGGTCCCCCTGTGCTGTCTTTCCCACGCGGTCCCTCTGTGCTGTCTTTCCCTCGCGGTCCCTCTGTGCTGTCTTTCCCTCGCGGTCCCTCTGTGCTGTCTTTTCCTTGCGGTCCCTCTGTACTGTCTTTCCCTCGTGGTCCCTTTGTGCTGTCTTTCCCTCGTGGTCCCTCTGTGCTGTCTTTCCCTCGCGGTCCCCCTGTGCTGTCTTTCCCTCGCGGTCCCTCTGTGCTGTCTTTCCCTCACGGTCCCTCTGTGCTGTCTTTCCCTCGTGGTCCCTCTGTGCTGTCTTTCCCTCGCGGTCCCCCTGTCTGTCCCCCTCCCTCGCGGGCCCCCTGTGCTGTCTTTCCCTCGCGGTCCCTCTGTACTGTCTTTCCCTCGCGGTCCCAACTGTACTGTTTTTCCCTCGCGGTCCCAACTGCACTGTCTTTCCCTCGCGGTCCCTCTGTGCTGTCTTTCCCTCGCGGTCCCTCTGTGCTGTCTTTCCCTCGCGGTCCCTCTGTACTGTCTTTCACTCGCGGTCCCACTGTGCTGTCTTTCCCTCGCGGTCCCACTGTGCTGTCTTTCCCTCGCGGTCCCTCTGTGCTGTCTTTCCCTCGCGGTCCCTCTGTACTGTCTTTCACTCGCGGTCCCACTGTGCTGTCTTTCCCTCACGGTCCCCCTGTGCTGTCTTTCCCTCGCGGTCCCTCTGTGGTGTCTTTCCCTCGCGGTCCCTCTGTGCTGTCTTTCCCTCGCGGTCCCTCTGTGCTGTCTTTCCCTCGCGGTCCCACTGTGCTGTCTTTCCCTCGCGGTCCCCCTGTGCTGTCTTTCCCTCACAGTCCCAACTGTACTGTCTTTCCCTCGCGGTCACAACTGTACTGTCTTTCCCTCGCGGTCCCTTTGTGCTGTCTTTTCCTCGTGGTCCCTCTGTACTGTCTTTCCCTCGCGGTCCCCCTGTGCTGTCTTTCCCTCGTGGTCCCCTGTGCTGTCTTTTCCTCGCGGTCCCTCTGTGCTGTCTTTCCCTCGCGGTCCCCCTGTGCTGTCTTTCCCTCGCGGTCCCCCTGTGCTGCATTTCCCTCGCGGTCCCTCTGTGCTGTCTTTCCCTCGCGGTCCCACTGTGCTGTCTTTCCCTCGCGGTCCCACTGTGCTGTCTTTCCCTCGCGGTCCCACTGTGCTGTCTTTCCCTCACGGTCCCACTGTGCTGTCTTTCCCTCGCGGTCCCACTGTGCTGTCTTTCCCTCGCGGTCCCACTGCGGTCTTTCCCTCGCGGTCCCTCTGTGCTGTCTTTCCCTCGCGGTCCCCCTGTCTGTCCCCCTCCCTCGCGGTCCCCCTGTGCTGTCTTTCCCTCGCGGTCCCTCTGTGCTGTCTTTCCCTCGCGGTCCCTCTGTGCTGTCTTTTCCTCGCGGTCCCTCTGTGCTGTCTTTTCCTCGCGGTCCCTCTGTGCTGTCTTTTCCTCGCGGTCCCTCTGTACTGTCTTTCCCTCGCGGTCCCTCTGTGCTGTCTTTCCCTCGCGGTCCCTCTGTGCTGTCTTTCCCTCGCGGCCCCCCTGTGCTGTCTTTCCCTCGCGGTCCCTCTGTACTCTCTTTCCCTCGCGGTCCCTCTGTGCTGTCTTTCCCTCGTGGTCCCCCTGTGCTGTCTTTCCCTCGCGGTCCCTCTGTACTCTCTTTCCCTCGCGGTCCCTCTGTGCTGTCTTTCCCTCACGGTCCCTCTGTACTGTCTTTCCCTCGCGGTCCCAACTGTACTGTCTTTCCCTCACGGTCCCTCTGTACTGTCTTTCCATCGCGGTCCCTCTGTACTCTCTTTCCCTCGCGGTCCCTCTGTACTCTCTTTCCCTCGCGGTCCCTCTGTGCTGTCTTTCCCTCGCGGTCCCTCTGTGCTGTCTTTCCCTCGCGGTCCCCCTGTCTGTCCCCCTCCCTCGCTGTCCCCCTGTGCTGTCTTTCCCTCGCGGTCCCTCTGTGCTGTCTTTCCCTCGCGGTCCCTCTGTGCTGTCTTTCCCTCGCGGTCCCTCTGTGCTGTCTTTTCCTCGCGGTCCCTCTGTACTCTCTTTCCCTCGCGGTCCCTCTGTGCTGTCTTTCCCTCGTGGTCCCCCTGTGCTGTCTTTCCCTCGCGGTCCCTCTGTACTCTCTTTCCCTCGCGGTCCCTCTGTGCTGTCTTTCCCTCGCGGTCCCTCTGTACTGTCTTTCCCTCGCGGTCCCAACTGTACTGTCTTTCCCTCACGGTCCCTCTGTACTGTCTTTCCATCGCGGTCCCTCTGTACTCTCTTTCCCTCGCGGTCCCTCTGTACTCTCTTTCCCTCGCGGTCCCTCTGTGCTGTCTTTCCCTCGCGGTCCCTCTGTGCTGTCTTTCCCTCGCGGTCCCCCTGTCTGTCCCCCTCCCTCGCGGTCCCCCTGTGCTGTCTTTCCCTCGCGGTCCCTCTGTGCTGTCTTTCCCTCGCGGTCCCTCTGTGCTGTCTTTCCCTCGCGGTCCCTCTGTGCTGTCTTTCACTCGCGGTCCCACTGTGCTGTCTTTCCCTCGCGGTCCCACTGTGCTGTCATTCCCTGTGCTGTCTTTCCCTCGCGGTCCCTCTGTGCTGTCTTTTCCTCGTGGTCCCTCTGTACTGTCTTTCCCTCGTGGTCCCTTTGTGCTGCCTTTCCCTCGTGGTCCCACTGTGCTGTCTTTCCCTCGTGGTCCCCCTGTGCTGTCTTTCCCTCACGGTCCCTGTGCTGTCTTTCCCTCGCGGTCCCTCTGTGCTGTCTTTCCCTCGCGGTCCCCCTGTCTGTCCCCCTCCCTCGCGGTCCCCCTGTGCTGTCTTTCCCTCGCGGTCCCTCTGTGCTGTCTTTCCCTCGCGGTCCCTCTGTGCTGTCTTTCCCTCGCGGTCCCTCTGTGCTGTCTTTTCCTTGCGGTCCCTCTGTACTGTCTTTCCCTCGTGGTCCCTTTGTGCTGTCTTTCCCTCGCGGTCCCTCTGTGCTGTCTTTCCCTCGCGGTCCCCCTGTGCTGTCTTTCCCTCGCGGTCCCTCTGTGCTGTCTTTCCCTCACGGTCCCTCTGTGCTGTCTTTCCCTCGTGGTCCCTCTGTGCTGTCTTTCCCTCGCGGTCCCCCTGTCTGTCCCCCTCCCTCGCGGGCCCCCTGTGCTGTCTTTCCCTCGCGGTCCCTCTGTACTGTCTTTCCCTCGCGGTCCCAACTGTACTGTTTTTCCCTCGCGGTCCCAACTGCACTGTCTTTCCCTCGCGGTCCCTCTGTGCTGTCTTTCCCTCGCGGTCCCTCTGTGCTGTCTTTCCCTCGCGGTCCCACTGTGCTGTCTTTCCCTCGCGGTCCCACTGTGCTGTCTTTCCCTGTGCTGTCTTTCCCTCGCGGTCCCTTTGTGCTGTCTTTCACTCGCGGTCCCACTGTGCTGTCTTTCCCTCGCGGTCCCGCTGTGCTGTCCCACTGTGCTGTCTTTCCCTCGCGGTCCCTTTGTGCTGTCTTTCCCTCACAGTCCCACTGTGCTGTCTTTCCCTCGCGGTCCCTCTGTACTGTCTTTCTCTCGCGGTCCCACTGTGCTGTCTTTCCCTCACGGTCCCCCTGTGCTGTCTTTCCCTCGCGGTCCCTCTGTGGTGTCTTTCCCTCGCGGTCCCTCTGTGCTGTCTTTCCCTCGCGGTCCCTCTGTGCTGTCTTTCCCTCGCGGTCCCACTGTGCTGTCTTTCCCTCGCGGTCCCTTTGTGCTGTCTTTTCCTCGTGGTCCCTCTGTACTGTCTTTCCCTCGCGGTCCCCCTGTGCTGTCTTTCCCTCGTGGTCCCCTGTGCTGTCTTTTCCTCGTGGTCCCTCTGTACTGTCTTTCCCTCGCGGTCCCCCTGTGCTGTCTTTCCCTCGTGGTCCCCTGTGCTGTCTTTTCCTCGCGGTCCCTCTGTGCTGTCTTTCCCTCGCGGTCCCCCTGTGCTGTCTTTCCCTCGCGGTCCCCCTGTGCTGCATTTCCCTCGCGGTCCCTCTGTGCTGTCTTTCCCTCGCGGTCCCACTGTGCTGTCTTTCCCTCGCGGTCCCACTGTGCTGTCTTTCCCTCGCGGTCCCACTGTGCTGTCTTTCCCTCACGGTCCCACTGTGCTGTCTTTCCCTCGCGGTCCCACTGTGCTGTCTTTCCCTCGCGGTCCCACTGCGGTCTTTCCCTCGCGGTCCCTCTGTGCTGTCTTTCCCTCGCGGTCCCCCTGTCTGTCCCCCTCCCTCGCGGTCCCCCTGTGCTGTCTTTCCCTCGCGGTCCCTCTGTGCTGTCTTTCCCTCGCGGTCCCTCTGTGCTGTCTTTTCCTCGCGGTCCCTCTGTGCTGTCTTTTCCTCGCGGTCCCTCTGTGCTGTCTTTTCCTCGCGGTCCCTCTGTACTGTCTTTCCCTCGTGGTCCCTTTGTGCTGTCTTTCCCTCGTGGTCCCTCTGTGCTGTCTTTCCCTCGCGGCCCCCCCTGTGCTGTCTTTCCCTCGCGGTCCCTCTGTACTCTCTTTCCCTCGCGGTCCCTCTGTGCTGTCTTTCCCTCGTGGTCCCCCTGTGCTGTCTTTCCCTCGCGGTCCCTCTGTACTCTCTTTCCCTCGCGGTCCCTCTGTGCTGTCTTTCCCTCGCGGTCCCTCTGTACTGTCTTTCCCTCGCGGTCCCAACTGTACTGTCTTTCCCTCACGGTCCCTCTGTACTGTCTTTCCATCGCGGTCCCTCTGTACTCTCTTTCCCTCGCGGTCCCTCTGTACTCTCTTTCCCTCGCGGTCCCTCTGTGCTGTCTTTCCCTCGCGGTCCCTCTGTGCTGTCTTTCCCTCGCGGTCCCTCTGTGCTGTCTTTCCCTCACGGTCCCTCTGTGCTGTCTTTCCCTCGGGGTCCCTCTGTGCTATCTTTCCCTCGTGGTCCCTCTGTGCTGTCTTTCCCTCACGGTCCCTCTGTGCTGTCTTTCCCTCGCGGTCCCTCAGTACTGTCTTTCCCTCGCGGTCCCAACTGTACTGTCTTTCCCTCGCGGTCCCTTTGTGCTGTCTTTTCCTCGTGGTCCCTCTTTACTGTCTTTCCCTCGTGTTCCCCTGTGCTGTCTTTCCCTCGTGGTCCCCTGTGCTGTCTTTTCCTCGCGGTCCCTCTGTGCTGTCTTTCCCTCGCGGTCCCCCTGTGCTGTCTTTCCCTCGCGGTCCCTCTGTGCTGCATTTCCCTCGCGGTCCCTCTGTGCTGTCTTTCCCTCGCGGTCCCTCTGTGCTGTCTTTCCCTCGCGGTCCCTCTGTGCTGTCTTTTCCTCGCGGTCCCTCTGTACTGTCTTTCCCTCGTGGTCCCTTTGTGCTGTCTTTCCCTCGCGGTCCCTCTGTGCTGTCTTTCCCTCGCGGTCCCCCTGTGCTGTCTTTCCCTCGCGGTCCCTCTGTGCTGTCTTTCCCTCACGGTCCCTCTGTGCTGTCTTTCCCTCGTGGTCCCTCTGTGCTGTCTTTCCCTCGCGGTCCCCCTGTCTGTCCCCCTCCCTCGCGGGCCCCCTGTGCTGTCTTTCCCTCGCGGTCCCTTTGTGCTGTCTTTCCCTCGCGGTCCCTCTGTGCTGTCTTTCCCTCGCGGTCCCTCTGTGCTGTCTTTCCCTCGCGGTCCCTCTGTGCTGTCTTTCCCTCGCGGTCCCTCAGTACTGTCTTTCCCTCGCGGTCCCAACTGTACTGTCTTTCCCTCGCGGTCCCTTTGTGCTGTCTTTTCCTCGTGGTCCCTCTTTACTGTCTTTCCCTCGTGGTCCCCAGTGCTGTCTTTCCCTCGTGGTCCCCTGTGCTGTCTTTTCCTTGCGGTCCCTCTGTACTGTCTTTCCCTCGCGGTCCCCCTGTGCTGTCTTTCCCTCGCGGTCCCTCTGTGCTGCATTTCCCTCGCGGTCCCACTGTGCTGTCTTTCCCTCGCGGTCCCACTGTGCTGTCTTTCCCTCGCGGTCCCTTTGTGCTGTCTTTCCCTCGCGGTCCCACTGTGCTGTCTTTCCCTCACGGTCCCACTGTGCTGTCTTTCCCTCGCGGTCCCTCTGTGCTGTCTTTCCCTCGCGGTCCCACTGTGCTGTCTTTCCCTCGCGGTCTCCCTGTGCTGTCTTTCCCCCGCGGTGCCCCTGTGCTGTCTTTCCCTCGCGGTCCCCCTGTGCTGTCTTTCCCTCGTGGTCCCCCTGTGCTGTCTTTCCCTCGCGGTCCCTTTGCGCTGTCTTTCCCTCGCGGTGCCCCTGTGCTGTCTTTCCCTCGCGGTCCCCCTGTGCTGTCTTTCCCTCGCGGTCCCCCTGTACTGTCTTTCCCTCGCGGTCCCAATGTGCTGTCTTTCCCTCACGGTCCCCCTGTGCTGTCTTTCCCTCGCGGTCCCTCTGTGCTGTCTTTCCCTCGCGGTCCCTCTGTGCTGTCTTTCCCTCGCGGTCCCTCTGTGCTGTCTTTCCCTCGCGGTCCCACTGTGCTGTCTTTCCCTCGCGGTCCCCCTGTGCTGTCTTTCCCTCGCGGTCCCTCTGTGCTGTCTTTCCCTCACGGTCCCTCTGTGCTGTCTTTCCCTCGCGGTCCCTCTGTACTGTCTTTCCCTCGCGGTCCCAACTGTACTGTCTTTCCCTCGCGGTCCCTCTGTACTCTCTTTCCCTCGCGGTCCCTCTGTGCTGTCTTTCCCTCGCGGTCCCTCTGTACTGTCTTTCCCTCGCGGTCCCAACTGTACCGTCTTTCCCTCGCGATCCCTTTGTGCTGTCTTTTCCTCGCGGTCCCTCTGTGCTGTCTTTCCCTCGTGGTCCCCCCTGTGCTGTCTTTCCCTCGCGGTCCCTCTGTGCTGTCTTTTCCTCGTGGTCCCTCTGTACTGCCTTTCCCTCGTGGTCCCTTTGTGCTGCCTTTCCCTCGTGGTCCCACTGTGCTGTCTTTCCCTCGTGGTCCCACTGTGCTGTCTTTCCCTCGCGGTCCCCCTGTGCTGTCTTTCCCTCGCGGTCCCTCTGTGCTGTCTTTCCCTCACGGTCCCTCTGTGCTGTCTTTCCCTCGCGGTCCCTCTGTACTGTCTTTCCCTCGCGGTCCCAACTGTACTGTCTTTCCCTCGCGGTCCCTCTGTACTCTCTTTCCCTCGCGGTCCCTCTGTGCTGTCTTTCCCTCGCGGTCCCTCTGTACTGTCTTTCCCTCGCGGTCCCAACTGTACCGTCTTTCCCTCGCGATCCCTTTGTGCTGTCTTTTCCTCGCGGTCCCTCTGTGCTGTCTTTCCCTCGTGGTCCCCCCTGTGCTGTCTTTCCCTCGCGGTCCCTCTGTGCTGTCTTTTCCTCGTGGTCCCTCTGTACTGCCTTTCCCTCGTGGTCCCTTTGTGCTGCCTTTCCCTCGTGGTCCCACTGTGCTGTCTTTCCCTCGTGGTCCCCCTGTGCTGTCTTTCCCTCGCGGTCCCTCTGTGCTGTCTTTCCCTCGCGGTCCCCCTGTCTGTCCCCCTCCCTCGTGGTCCCCCTGTGCTGTCTTTCCCTCGCGGTCCCTCTGTGCTGTCTTTCCCTCGCGGTCCCTCTGTGCTGTCTTTCCCTCGCGGTCCCTCTGTGCTGTCTTTTCCTCGCGGTCCCTCTGTACTGTCTTTCCCTCGTGGTCCCTTTGTGCTGTCTTTCCCTCGCGGTCCCTCTGTGCTGTCTTTCCCTCGCGGTCCCCCTGTGCTGTCTTTCCCTCGCGGTCCCTCTGTGCTGTCTTTCCCTCACGGTCCCTCTGTGCTGTCTTTCCCTCGTGGTCCCTCTGTGCTGTCTTTCCCTCGCGGTCCCCCTGTCTGTCCCCCTCCCTCGCGGGCCCCCTGTGCTGTCTTTCCCTCGCGGTCCCTCTGTACTGTCTTTCCCTCGCGGTCCCAACTGTACTGTTTTTCCCTCGCGGTCCCAACTGCACTGTCTTTCCCTCGCGGTCCCTCTGTGCTGTCTTTCCCTCGCGGTCCCTCTGTACTGTCTTTCACTCGCGGTCCCACTGTGCTGTCTTTCCCTCGCGGTCCCACTGTGCTGTCTTTCCCTGTGCTGTCTTTCCCTCGCGGTCTCTTTGTGCTGTCTTTCACTCGCGGTCCCACTGTGCTCTCTTTCCCTCGCGGTCCCACTGTGCTGTCCCACTGTGCTGTCTTTCCCTCACGGTCCCTTTGTGCTGTCTTTCCCTCGCGGTCCCACTGTGCTGTCTTTCCCTCGCGGTCCCACTGTGCTGTCTTTCCCTCGCGGTCCCTCTGTACTGTCTTTCTCTCGCGGTCCCACTGTGCTGTCTTTCCCTCACGGTCCCCCTGTGCTGTCTTTCCCTCGCGGTCCCTCTGTGGTGTCTTTCCCTCGCGGTCCCTCTGTGCTGTCTTTCCCTCGCAGTCCCTCTGTGCTGTCTTTCCCTTGCGGTCCCACTGTGCTGTCTTTCCCTCGCGGTCCCCCTGTGCTGTCTTTCCCTCACGGTCCCAACTGTACTGTCTTTCCCTCGCGGTCACAACTGTACTGTCTTTCCCTCGCGGTCCCTTTGTGCTGTCTTTTCCTCGTGGTCCCTCTGTACTGTCTTTCCCTCGCGGTCCCCCTGTGCTGTCTTTCCCTCGTGGTCCCCTGTGCTGTCTTTTCCTCGCGGTCCCTCTGTGCTGTCTTTCCCTCGCGGTCCCCCTGTGCTGTCTTTCCCTCGCGGTCCCCCTGTGCTGCATTTCCCTCGCGGTCCCTCTGTGCTGTCTTTCCCTCGCGGTCCCACTGTGCTGTCTCTCCCTCGCGGTCCCACTGTGCTGTCTTTCCCTCGCGGTCCCACTGTGCTGTCTTTCCCTCACGGTCCCACTGTGCTGTCTTTCCCTCGCGGTCCCACTGCGCTGTCTTTCCCTCGCGGTCCCTCTGTGCTGTCTTTCCCTCGTGGTCCCACTGTGCTGTCTTTCCCTCGCGGTCCCACTGTGCTGTCTTTCCCTCGCGGTCCCCCTGTGCTGTCTTTCCCTCGCGGTGCCCCTGTGCTGTCTTTCCCTCGCGGTCCCACTGTGCTGTCTTTCCCTCGCGGTCCCCCTGTGCTGTCTTTCCCTCGCGGTGCCCCTGTGCTGTCTTTCCCTCGCGGTGCCCCTGTGCTGTCTTTCCCTCGCGGTCCCCCCTGTGCTGTCTTTCCCTCGTGGTCCCCCTGTGCTGTCTTTCCCTCGCGGTCCCTTTGCGCTGTCTTTCCCTCACGGTCCCCCTGTGCTGTCTTTCCCTCGCGGTCCCTCTGTGCTGTCTTTCCCTCACGGTCCCCCTGTGCTGTCTTTCCCTCGCGGTGCCCCTGTGCTGTCTTTCCCTCGCGGTGCCCCTGTGCTGTCTTTCCCTCGCGGTCCCCCCTGTGCTGTCTTTCCCTCGTGGTCCCCCTGTGCTGTCTTTCCCTCGCGGTCCCAATGTGCTGTCTTTCCCTCACGGTCCCCCTGTGCTGTCTTTCCCTCGCGGTCCCTCTGTGCTGTCTTTCCCTCGCGGTCCCTCTGTGCTGTCTTTCCCTCGTGGTCCCTCTGTGCTGTCTTTCCCTCGCGGTCCCACTGTGCTGTCTTTCCCTCACGGTCCCCCTGTGCTGTCTTTCCCTCATGGTCCCTCTGTGCTGTCTTTCCCTCGCGGTCCCTCTGTGCTGTCTTTCCCTCGCGGTCCCTCTGTGCTGTCTTTCCCTCATGGTCCCTCTGTGCTGTCTTTCCCTCGGGGTCCCTCTGTGCTATCTTTCCCTCGCGGTCCCTCTGTGCTGTCTTTCCCTCGCGGTCCCTCTGTGCTGTCTTTCCCTCGCGGTCCCTCTGTACTGTCTTTCCCTCGCGGTCCCAACTGTACTGTCTTTCCCTCGCGGTCCCTTTGTGCTGTCTTTTCCTCGTGGTCCCTCTTTACTGTCTTTCCCTCACGGTCCCCCTGTGCTGTCTTTCCATCGTGGTCCCCTGTGCTGTCTTTTCCTCGTGGTCCCTCTGTGCTGTCTTTCCCTCGCGGTCCCCCTGTGCTGTCTTTCCCTCGCGGTCCCTCTGTGCTGCATTTCCCTCGCGGTCCCTCTGTGCTGTCTTTCCCTCGCGGTCCCACTGTGCTGTCTTTCCCTCGCGGTCCCACTGTGCTGTCTTTCCCTCGCGGTCCCACTGTGCTGTCTTTCCCTCGCGGTCCCTTTGTGCTGTCTTTCCCTCGCGGTCCCACTGTGCTGTCTTTCCCTCACGGTCCCACTGTGCTGTCTTTCCCTCGCGGTCCCTCTGTGCTGTCTTTCCCTCGCGGTCCCACTGTGCTGTCTTTCCCTCGCGGTCTCCCTGTGCTGTCTTTCCCCCGCGGTGCCCCTGTGCTGTCTTTCCCTCGCGGTCCCCCTGTGCTGTCTTTCCCTCGTGGTCCCCCTGTGCTGTCTTTCCCTCGCGGTCCCCCTGTACTGTCTTTCCCTCGAGGTCCCAATGTGCTGTCTTTCCCTCACGGTCCCCCTGTGCTGTCTTTCCCTCACGGTCCCTCTGTGCTGTCTTTCCCTCACGGTCCCTCTGTGCTGTCTTTCCCTTGCGGTCCCACTGTGCTGTCTTTCCCTCGTGGTCCCCCTGTGCTGTCTTTCCCTCGCGGTCCCTCTGTGCTGTCTTTCCCTCGTGGTCCCCCCTGTGCTGTCTTTCCCTCGCGGTCCCTCTGTGCTGTCTTTTCCTCGTGGTCCCTCTGTACTGTCTTTCCCTCGTGGTCCCTTTGTGCTGCCTTTCCCTCGTGGTCCCACTGTGCTGTCTTTCCCTCGTGGTCCCCCTGTGCTGTCTTTCCCTCACGGTCCCTGTGCTGTCTTTCCCTCGCGGTCCCCCTGTCTGTCCCCCTCCCTCGCGGTCCCCCTGTGCTGTCTTTCCCTCGCGGTCCCTCTGTGCTGTCTTTCCCTCGCGGTCCCTCTGTGCTGTCTTTTCCTCGCGGTCCCTCTGTACTCTCTTTCCCTCGTGGTCCCTTTGTGCTGTCTTTCCCTCGCGGTCCCTCTGTGCTGTCTTTCCCTCGCGGTCCCCCTGTGCTGTCTCCCTCGCGGTCCCTCTGTGCTGTCTTTCCCTCGCGGTCCCTCTGTGCTGTCTTTCCCTCGTGGTCCCTCTGTGCTGTCTTTCCCTCGCGGTCCCCCTGTCTGTCCCCCTGTCTGTACCCCTCCCTCGCGGGCCCCCTGTGCTGTCTTTCCCTCGCGGTCCCTCTGTACTGTCTTTCCCTCGCGGTCCCAACTGTACTGTTTTTCCCTCGCGGTCCCAACTGCACTGTCTTTCCCTCGCGGTCCCTCTGTGCTGTCTTTCCCTCGCGGTCCCTCTGTGCTGTCTTTTCCTCGTGGTCGCTCTGTACTGCCTTTCCCTCGTGGTCCCTTTGTGCTGCCTTTCCCTCGTGGTCCCACTGTGCTGTCTTTCCCTCGTGGTCCCCCTGTGCTGTCTTTCCCTCACGGTCCCTGTGCTGTCTTTCCCTCGTGGTCCCTCTGTGCTGTCTTTCCCTCGCGGTCCCCCTGTCTGTCCCCCTCCCTCGCGGTCCCCCTGTGCTGTCTTTCCCTCACGGTCCCTCTGTGCTGTCTTTCCCTCGCGGTCCCTCTGTGCTGTCTTTCCCTCGCGGTCCCTCTGTGCTGTATTTTCCTCGCGGTCCCTCTGTACTGTCTTTCCCTCGTGGTCCCTTTGTGCTGTCTTTCGCTCGCGGTCCCTCTGTGCTGTCTTTCCCTCGCGGTCCCCCTGTGCTGTCTTTCCCTCGCGGTCCCTCTGTGCTGTCTTTCCCTCACGGTCCCTCTGTGCTGTCTTTCCCTCGTGGTCCCTCTGTGCTGTCTTTCCTCGCGGTCCCCCTGTCTGTCCCCCTCCCTCGCGGGCCCCCTGTGCTGTCTTTCCCTCGCGGTCCCTCTGTACTGTCTTTCCCTCGCGGTCCCAACTGTACTGTTTTTCCCTCGCGGTCCCAACTGCACTGTCTTTCCCTCGCGGTCCCTCTGTGCTGTCTTTTCCTCGCGGTCCCTCTGTACTGTCTTTCACTCGCGGTCCCACTGTGCTGTCTTTCCCTCGCGGTCCCACTGTGCTGTCTTTCCCTGTGCTGTCTTTCCCTTGCGGTCCCTTTGTGCTGTCTTTTCCTCACGGTCCCACTGTGCTGTCTTTCCCTCGCGGTCCCACTGTGCTGTCTTTCCCTCGCGGTCCCTCTGTACTGTCTTTCTCTCGCGGTCCCACTGTGCTGTCTTTCCCTCACGGTCCCCCTGTGCTGTCTTTCCCTCGCGGTCCCTCTGTGGTGTCTTTCCCTCGCGGTCCCTCTGTGCTGTCTTTCCCTCGCGGTCCCCCTGTGCTGTCTTTCCCTCGTGGTCCCCTGTGCTGTCTTTTCCTCGCGGTCCCTCTGTGCTGTCTTTCCCTCGCGGTCCCCCTGTGCTGTCTTTCCCTCGCGGTCCCCCTGTGCTGCATTTCCCTCGCGGTCCCTCTGTGCTGTCTTTCCCTCGCGGTCCCACTGTGCTGTCTTTCCCTCGCGGTCCCACTGTGCTGTCTTTCCCTCGCGGTCCCACTGTGCTGTCTTTCCCTCACGGTCCCACTGTGCTGTCTTTCCCTCGCGGTCCCACTGCGCTGTCTTTCCCTCGCGGTCCCTCTGTGCTGTCTTTCCCTCGTGGTCCCACTGTGCTGTCTTTCCCTCGCGGTCCCACTGTGCTGTCTTTCCCTCGCGGTCCCCCTGTGCTGTCTTTCCCTCGCGGTGCCCCTGTGCTGTCTTTCCCTCGCGGTGCCCCTGTGCTGTCTTTCCCTCGCGGTCCCCCCTGTGCTGTCTTTCCCTCGCGGTCCCTTTGCGCTGTCTTTCCCTCGCGGTGCCCCTGTGCTGTCTTTCCCTCGCGGTCCCCCTGTGCTGTCTTTCCCTCGCGGTCCCCCTGTGCTGTCTTTCCCTCGCGGTCCCAATGTGCTGTCTTTCCCTCACGGTCCCCCTGTGCTGTCTTTCCCTCGCGGTCCCTCTGTGCTGTCTTTCCCTCGCGGTCCCTCTGTGCTGTCTTTCCCTCGCGGTCCCTCTGTGCTGTCTTTCCCTCGTGGTCCCACTGTGCTGTCTTTCCCTCACGGTCCCCCTGTGCTGTCTTTCCCTCACGGTCCCTCTGTGCTGTCTTTCCCTCGCGGTCCCTCTGTGCTGTCTTTCCCTCGCGGTCCCTCTGTGCTGTCTTTCCCTCATGGTCCCTCTGTGCTGTCTTTCCCTCGGGGTCCCTCTGTGCTATCTTTCCCTCGCGGTCCCTCTGTGCTGTCTTTCCCTCGCGGTCCCTCTGTGCTGTCTTTCCCTCGCGGTCCCTCTGTACTGTCTTTCCCTCGCGGTCCCAACTGTACTGTCTTTCCCTCGCGGTCCCTTTGTGCTGTCTTTTCCTCGTGGTCCCTCTTTACTGTCTTTCCCTCACGGTCCCCCTGTGCTGTCTTTCCATCGTGGTCCCCTGTGCTGTCTTTTCCTCGCGGGTCTCTGTGCTGTCTTTCCCTCGCGGTCCCCCTGTGCTGTCTTTCCCTCGCGGTCCCTCTGTGCTGCATTTCCCTCGCGGTCCCTCTGTGCTGTCTTTCCCTCGCGGTCCCACTGTGCTGTCTTTCCCTCGCGGTCCCACTGTGCTGTCTTTCCCTCGCGGTCCCACTGTGCTGTCTTTCCCTCGCGGTCCCTTTGTGCTGTCTTTCCCTCGCGGTCCCACTGTGCTGTCTTTCCCTCACGGTCCCACTGTGCTGTCTTTCCCTCGCGGTCCCTCTGTGCTGTCTTTCCCTCGCGGTCCCACTGTGCTGTCTTTCCCTCGCGGTCTCCCTGTGCTGTCTTTCCCCCGCGGTGCCCCTGTGCTGTCTTTCCCTCGCGGTCCCCCTGTGCTGTCTTTCCCTCGTGGTCCCCCTGTGCTGTCTTTCCCTCGCGGTCCCTTTGCGCTGTCTTTCCCTCGCGGTGCCCCTGTGCTGTCTTTCCCTCGCGGTCCCCCTGTACTGTCTTTCCCTCGAGGTCCCAATGTGCTGTCTTTCCCTCACGGTCCCCCTGTGCTATCTTTCCCTCACGGTCCCTCTGTGCTGTCTTTCCCTCACGGTCCCTCTGTGCTGTCTTTCCCTTGCGGTCCCACTGTGCTGTCTTTCCCTCGTGGTCCCCCTGTGCTGTCTTTCCCTCGCGGTCCCTCTGTGCTGTCTTTCCCTCGCGGTCCCTCTGTGCTGTCTTTCCCTCGCGGTCCCTCTGTACTGTCTTTCCCTCGCGGTCCCAACTGTACTGTCTTTCCCTCGTGGTCCCTCTGTACTCTCTTTCCCTCACGGTCCCTCTGTGCTGTCTTTCCCTCGCGGTCCCTCTGTACTGTCTTTCCCTCGCGGTCCCAACTGTACCGTCTTTCCCTCGCGATCCCTTTGTGCTGTCTTTTCCTCGCGGTCCCTCTGTGCTGTCTTTCCCTCGTGGTTCCCCCTGTGCTGTCTTTCCCTCGCGGTCCCTCTGTGCTGTCTTTTCCTCGTGGTCCCTCTGTACTGTCTTTCCCTCGTGGTCCCTTTGTGCTGCCTTTCCCTCGTGGTCCCACTGTGCTGTCTTTCCCTCGTGGTCCCCCTGTGCTGTCTTTCCCTCACGGTCCCTGTGCTGTCTTTCCCTCGCGGTCCCTCTGTGCTGTCTTTCCCTCGCGGTCCCTCTGTGCTGTCTTTTCCTCGCGGTCCCTCTGTACTGTCTTTCCCTCGTGGTCCCTTTGTGCTGTCTTTCCCTCGCGGTCCCTCTGTGCTGTCTTTCCCTCGCGGTCCCCCTGTGCTGTCTCCCTCGCGGTCCCTCTGTGCTGTCTTTCCCTCGCGGTCCCTCTGTGCTGTCTTTCCCTCGTGGTCCCTCTGTGCTGTCTTTCCCTCGCGGTCCCCCTGTCTGTCCCCCTGTCTGTACCCCTCCCTCGCGGGCCCCCTGTGCTGTCTTTCCCTCGCGGTCCCTCTGTACTGTCTTTCCCTCGCGGTCCCAACTGTACTGTTTTTCCCTCGCGGTCCCAACTGCACTGTCTTTCCCTCGCGGTCCCTCTGTGCTGTCTTTCCCTCGCGGTCCCTCTGTGCTGTCTTTTCCTCGTGGTCGCTCTGTACTGCCTTTCCCTCGTGGTCCCTTTGTGCTGCCTTTCCCTCGTGGTCCCACTGTGCTGTCTTTCCCTCGTGGTCCCCCTGTGCTGTCTTTCCCTCACGGTCCCTGTGCTGTCTTTCCCTCGTGGTCCCTCTGTGCTGTCTTTCCCTCGCGGTCCCCCTGTCTGTCCCCCTCCCTCGCGGTCCCCCTGTGCTGTCTTTCCCTCACGGTCCCTCTGTGCTGTCTTTCCCTCGCGGTCCCTCTGTGCTGTCTTTCCCTCGCGGTCCCTCTGTGCTGTATTTTCCTCGCGGTCCCTCTGTACTGTCTTTCCCTCGTGGTCCCTTTGTGCTGTCTTTCGCTCGCGGTCCCTCTGTGCTGTCTTTCCCTCGCGGTCCCCCTGTGCTGTCTTTCCCTCGCGGTCCCTCTGTGCTGTCTTTCCCTCACGGTCCCTCTGTGCTGTCTTTCCCTCGTGGTCCCTCTGTGCTGTCTTTCCTCGCGGTCCCCCTGTCTGTCCCCCTCCCTCGCGGGCCCCCTGTGCTGTCTTTCCCTCGCGGTCCCTCTGTACTGTCTTTCCCTCGCGGTCCCAACTGTACTGTTTTTCCCTCGCGGTCCCAACTGCACTGTCTTTCCCTCGCGGTCCCTCTGTGCTGTCTTTTCCTCGCGGTCCCTCTGTACTGTCTTTCACTCGCGGTCCCACTGTGCTGTCTTTCCCTCGCGGTCCCACTGTGCTGTCTTTCCCTGTGCTGTCTTTCCCTCGCGGTCCCTTTGTGCTGTCTTTCACTCGCGGTCCCACTGTGCTCTCTTTCCCTCGCGGTCCCACTGTGCTGTCCCACTGTGCTGTCTTTCCCTCGCGGTCCCTTTGTGCTGTCTTTCCCTCACGGTCCCACTGTGCTGTCTTTCCCTCGCGGTCCCACTGTGCTGTCTTTCCCTCGCGGTCCCTCTGTACTGTCTTTCTCTTGCGGTCCCACTGTGCTGTCTTTCCCTCACGGTCCCCCTGTGCTGTCTTTCCCTCGCGGTCCCTCTGTGGTGTCTTTCCCTCGCGGTCCCTCTGTGCTGTCTTTCCCTCGCGGTCCCTCTGTGCTGTCTTTCCCTTGCGGTCCCACTGTGCTGTCTTTCCCTCGCGGTCCCCCTGTGCTGTCTTTCCCTCACGGTCCCAACTGTACTGTCTTTCCCTCGCGGTCACAACTGTACTGTCTTTCCCTCGCGGTCCCTTTGTGCTGTCTTTTCCTCGTGGTCCCTCTGTACTGTCTTTCCCTCGCGGTCCCCCTGTGCTGTCTTTCCCTCGTGGTCCCCTGTGCTGTCTTTTCCTCGCGGTCCCTCTGTGCTGTCTTTCCCTCGCGGTCCCCCTGTGCTGTCTTTCCCTCGCGGTCCCCCTGTGCTGCATTTCCCTCGCGGTCCCTCTGTGCTGTCTTTCCCTCGCGGTCCCACTGTGCTGTCTTTCCCTCGCGGTCCCACTGTGCTGTCTTTCCCTCACGGTCCCACTGTGCTGTCTTTCCCTCGCGGTCCCACTGCGCTGTCTTTCCCTCGCCGTCCCTCTGTGCTGTCTTTCCCTCGTGGTCCCACTGTGCTGTCTTTCCCTCGCGGTCCCACTGTGCTGTCTTTCCCTCGCGGTCCCCCTGTGCTGTCTTTCCCTCGCGGTGCCCCTGTGCTGTCTTTCCCTCACGGTGCCCCTGTGCTGTCTTTCCCTCGCGGTCCCCCCTGTGCTGTCTTTCCCTCGCGGTCCCTTTGCGCTGTCTTTCCCTCGCGGTGCCCCTGTGCTGTCTTTCCCTCGCGGTCCCCCTGTGCTGTCTTTCCCTCGCGGTCCCAATGTGCTGTCTTTCCCTCACGGTCCCCCTGTGCTGTCTTTCCCTCGCGGTCCCTCTGTGCTGTCTTTCCCTCGCGGTCCCTCTGTGCTGTCTTTCCCTCGCGGTCCCTCTGTGCTGTCTTTCCCTCGCGGTCCCACTGTGCTGTCTTTCCCTCACGGTCCCCCTGTGCTGTCTTTCCCTCACGGTCCCTCTGTGCTGTCTTTCCCTCGCGGTCCCTCTGTGCTGTCTTTCCCTCGCGGTCCCTCTGTGCTGTCTTTCCCTCATGGTCCCTCTGTGCTGTCTTTCCCTCGGGGTCCCTCTGTGCTATCTTTCCCTCGCGGTCCCTCTGTGCTGTCTTTCCCTCGCGGTCCCTCTGTGCTGTCTTTCCCTCGCGGTCCCTCTGTACTGTCTTTCCCTCGCGGTCCCAACTGTACTGTCTTTCCCTCGCGGTCCCTTTGTGCTGTCTTTTCCTCGTGGTCCCTCTTTACTGTCTTTCCCTCACGGTCCCCCTGTGCTGTCTTTCCATCGTGGTCCCCTGTGCTGTCTTTTCCTCGCGGTCCCTCTGTGCTGTCTTTCCCTCGCGGTCCCCCTGTGCTGTCTTTCCCTCGCGGTCCCTCTGTGCTGCATTTCCCTCGCGGTCCCTCTGTGCTGTCTTTCCCTCGCGGTCCCACTGTGCTGTCTTTCCCTCGCGGTCCCACTGTGCTGTCTTTCCCTCGCGGTCCCACTGTGCTGTCTTTCCCTCGCGGTCCCTTTGTGCTGTCTTTCCCTCGCGGTCCCACTGTGCTGTCTTTCCCTCACGGTCCCACTGTGCTGTCTTTCCCTCGCGGTCCCTCTGTGCTGTCTTTCCCTCGCGGTCCCACTGTGCTGTCTTTCCCTCGCGGTCTCCCTGTGCTGTCTTTCCCCCGCGGTGCCCCTGTGCTGTCTTTCCCTCGCGGTCCCCCTGTGCTGTCTTTCCCTCGTGGTCCCCCTGTGCTGTCTTTCCCTCGCGGTCCCTTTGCGCTGTCTTTCCCTCACGGTGCCCCTGTGCTGTCTTTCCCTCGCGGTCCCCCTGTACTGTCTTTCCCTCGAGGTCCCAATGTGCTGTCTTTCCCTCACGGTCCCCCTGTGCTGTCTTTCCCTCACGGTCCCTCTGTGCTGTCTTTCCCTCACGGTCCCTCTGTGCTGTCTTTCCCTCGCGGTCCCACTGTGCTGTCTTTCCCTCGCGGTCCCCCTGTGCTGTCTTTCCCTCGCGGTCCCTCTGTGCTGTCTTTCCCTCGCGGTCCCTCTGTGCTGTCTTTCCCTCGCGGTCCCTCTGTACTGTCTTTCCCTCGCAGTCCCAACTGTACTGTCTTTCCCTCGTGGTCCCTCTGTACTCTCTTTCCCTCGCGGTCCCTCTGTGCTGTCTTTCCCTCGCGGTCCCTCTGTACTGTCTTTCCCTCGCGGTCCCAACTGTACCGTCTTTCCCTCGCGATCCCTTTGTGCTGTCTTTTCCTCGCGGTCCCTCTGTGCTGTCTTTCCCTCGTGGTCCCCCCTGTGCTGTCTTTCCCTCGCGGTCCCTCTGTGCTGTCTTTTCCTCGTGGTCCCTCTGTACTGTCTTTCCCTCGTGGTCCCTTTGTGCTGCCTTTCCCTCGTGGTCCTACTGTGCTGTCTTTCCCTCGTGGTCCCCCTGTGCTGTCTTTCCCTCACGGTCCCTGTGCTGTCTTTCCCTCGCGGTCCCCCTGTCTGTCCCCCTCCCTCGCGGTCCCCCTGTGCTGTCTTTCCCTCGCGGTCCCTCTGTGCTGTCTTTCCCTCGCGGTCCCTCTGTGCTGTCTTTTCCTCGCGGTCCCTCTGTACTGTCTTTCCCTCGTGGTCCCTTTGTGCTGTCTTTCCCTCGCGGTCCCTCTGTGCTGTCTTTCCCTCGCGGTCCCCCTGTGCTGTCTCCCTCGCGGTCCCTCTGTGCTGTCTTTCCCTCGCGGTCCCTCTGTGCTGTCTTTCCCTCGTGGTCCCTCTGTGCTGTCTTTCCCTCGCGGTCCCCCTGTCTGTCCCCCTGTCTGTACCCCTCCCTCGCGGGCCCCCTGTGCTGTCTTTCCCTCGCGGTCCCTCTGTACTGTCTTTCCCTCGCGGTCCCAACTGTACTGTTTTTCCCTCGCGGTCCCAACTGCACTGTCTTTCCCTCGCGGTCCCTCTGTGCTGTCTTTCCCTCGCGGTCCCTCTGTACTGTCTTTCACTCGCGGTCCCACTGTGCTGTCTTTCCCTCGCGGTCCCACTGTGCTGTCTTTCCCTGTGCTGTCTTTCCCTCGCGGTCCCTTTGTGTTGTCTTTCACTCGCGGTCCCACTGTGCTGTCTTTCCCTCGCGGTCCCACTGTGCTGTCCCACTGTGCTGTCTTTCCCTCGCGGTCCCTTTGTGCTGTCTTTCCCTCATGGTCCCACTGTGCTGTCTTTCCCTTGCGGTCCCTTTGTGCTGTCTTTCCCTCGCGGTCCCACTGTGCTGTCTTTCCCTCACGGTCCCACTGTGCTGTCTTTCCCTCGCGGTCCCTCTGTGCTGTCTTTCCCTCGCGGTCCCACTGTGCTGTCTTTCCCTCGCGGTCTCCCTGTGCTGTCTTTCCCCCGCGGTGCCCCTGTGCTGTCTTTCCCTCGCGGTCCCCCTGTGCTGTCTTTCCCTCGCGGTCCCCCTGTGCTGTCTTTCCCTCGTGGTCCCCCTGTGCTGTCTTTCCCTCGCTGTCCCTTTGCGCTGTCTTTCCCTCGCGGTGCCCCTGTGCTGTCTTTCCCTCGCGGTCCCAATGTGCTGTCTTTCCCTCACGGTCCCCCTGTGCTGTCTTTCCCTCGCGGTCCCCCTGTGCTGTCTTTCCCTCGCGGTCCCTCTGTGCTGTCTTTCCCTCGCGGTCCCTCTGTGCTGTCTTTCCCTCGCGGTCCCACTGTGCTGTCTTTCCCTCGCGGTCCCCCTGTGCTGTCTTTCCCTCGCGGTCCCTCTGTGCTGTCTTCCCCTCACGGTCCCTCTGTGCTGTCTTTCCCTCGCGGTCCCTCTGTGCTGTCTTTCCCTCGCGGTCCCTCTGTACTGTCTTTCACTCGCGGTCCCACTGTGCTGTCTTTCCCTGTGCTGTCTTTCCCTCGCGGTCCCTTTGTGCTGTCTTTCACTCACGGTCCCACTGTGCTGTCTTTCCCTCGCGGTCCCACTGTGCTGTCCCAATGTGCTGTCTTTCCCTCGCGGTCCCTTTGTGCTGTCTTTCCCTCACGGTCCCACTGTGCTGTCTTTCCCTCGCGGTCCCACTGTGGTCTTTCCCTCACGGTCCCTCTGTACTGTCTTTCTCTCGCGGTCCCACTGTGCTGTCTTTCCCTCACGGTCCCCCTGTGCTGTCTTTCCCTCGCGGTCCCTCTGTGGTGTCTTTCCCTCGCGGTCCCTCTGTGCTGTCTTTCCCTCGCGGTCCCTCTGTGCTGTCTTTCCCTCGTGGTCCCACTGTGCTGTCTTTCCCTCGCGGTCCCCCTGTGCTGTCTTTCCCTCGCGGTCCCAACTGTACTGTCTTTCCCTCGCGGTCACAACTGTACTGTCTTTCCCTCGCGGTCCCTTTGTGCTGTCTTTTCCTCGTGGTCCCTCTGTACTGTCTTTCCCTCGCGGTCCCCCTGTGCTGTCTTTCCCTCGTGGTCCCCTGTGCTGTCTTTCCCTCGCGGTCCCCCTGTGCTGTCTTTCCCTCGCGGTCCCCCTGTGCTGCATTTCCCTCGCGGTCCCTCTGTGCTGTCTTTCCCTCGCGGTCCCACTGTGCTGTCTTTCCCTCGCGGTCCCACTGTGCTGTCTTTCCCTCGCGGTCCCACTGTGCTGTCTTTCCCTCACGGTCCCACTGTGCTGTCTTTCCCTCGCGGTCCCACTGCGCTGTCTTTCCCTCGCGGTCCCACTGCGCTGTCTTTCCCTCGCGGTCCCCCTGTGCTGTCTTTCCCTCACGGTGCCCCTGTGCTGTCTTTCCCTCGCAGTGCCCCTGTGCTGTCTTTCCCTCGCGGTCCCCCTGTGCTGTCTTTCCCTCGTGGTCCCCCTTTGCTGTGTTTCCCTCGCGGTCCCTTTGCGCTGTCTTTCCCTCGCGGTGCCCCTGTGCTGTCTTTCCCTCGCGGTCCCAATGTGCTGTCTTTCCCTCACGGTCCCCCTGTGCTGTCTTTCCCTCGCGGTCCCAATGTGCTGTCTTTCCCTCACGGTCCCCCTGTGCTGTCTTTCCCTCGCGGTCCCTCTGTGCTGTCTTTCCCTCGCGGTCCCTCTGTGCTGTCTTTCCCTCGCGGTCCCTCTGTGCTGTCTTTCCCTCGCGGTCCCACTGTGCTGTCTTTCCCTCGCGGTCCCCCTGTGCTGTCTTTCCCTCACGGTCCCCCTGTGCTGTCTTTCCCTCGCGGCCCCTCTGTGCTGTCTTTCCCTCACGGTCCCTCTGTGCTGTCTTTCCCTCGCGGTCCCTCTGTACTGTCTTTCCCTCGCGGTCCCAACTGTACTGTCTTTCCCTCGCGGTCCCTCTGTACTCTCTTTCCCTCGCAGTCCCTCTGTGCTCTCTTTCCCTCACGGTCCCTCTGTGCTGTCTTTCCCTCGCGGTCCCTCTGTGTTGTCTTTCCCTCGCGGTCCCTCTGTACTGTCTTTCCCTCGCGGTCCCAACTGTACCGTCTTTCCCTCGCGGTCCCTTTATGCCGTCTTTTCCTCGCGGTCCCTCTGTGCTGTCTTTCCCTCGTGGTCCCCCTGTGATGTCTTTCCCTCGCGGTCCCTCTGTGCTGTCTTTTCCTCACGGTCCCTCTGTACTGTCTTTCCCTCGTGGTCCCTTTGTGCTGCCTTTCCCTCGCAGTCCCACTGTGCTGTCTTTCCCTCGCGGTCCCTCTGTGCTGTCTTTCCCTCGTGGTCCCCCTGTGCTGTCTTTCCCTCGCGGTCCCTGTGCTGTCTTTCCCTTGTGGTCCCTCTGTGCTGTCTTTCCCTCGCGGTCCCCCTGTCTGTCCCCCTCCCTCGCGGTCCCCCTGTGCTGCCTTTCCCTCGCGGTCCCTCTGTGCTGTCTTTTCCTCACGGTCCCTCTGTGCTGTCTTTTCCTCGCGGTCCCTTTGTGCTGTCTTTCCCTCGCGGTCCCTCTGTGCTGTCTTTCCCTCACGGTCCCCCTGTGCTGTCGTTCCCTCGCGGTCCCTCTGTGCTGTCTTTCCCTCGCGGTCCCTCTGTGCTGTCTTTCCCTCGCGGTCCCCCTGTCTGTCCCCCTCCCTCGCGGGCCCCCTGTGCTGTCTTTCCCTCGTGGTCCCACTGTGCTGTCTTTCCCTCGCGGTCCCACTGTGCTGTCTTTCCCTCGCGGTCCCTCTGTACTGTCTTTCTCTCGCGGTCCCACTGTGCTGTCTTTCCCTCACGGTCCCCCTGTGCTGTCTTTCCCTCGCGGTCCCTCTGTGGTGTCTTTCCCTCGCGGTCCCACTGTGCTGTCTTTCCCTCGTGGTCCCCCTGTGCTGTCTTTCCCTCGCGGTCCCAACTGTACTGTCTTTCCCTCGCGGTCACAACTGTACTGTCTTTCCCTCGCGGTCCCACTGTGCTGTCTTTCCCTCGTGGTCCCCCTGTGCTGTCTTTCCCTCGCGGTCCCAACTGTACTGTCTTTCCCTCGCGGTCACAACTGTACTGTCTTTCCCTCGCGGTCCCTTTGTGCTGTCTTTTCCTCGTGGTCCCTCTGTACTGTCTTTCCCTCGTGGTCCCCCTGTGCTGTCTTTCCCTCGTGGTCCCCTGTGCTGTCTTTTCCTCGCGGTCCCTCTGTGCTGTCTTTCCCTCGTGGTCACCTGTGCTGTCTTTTCCTCGCGGTCCCTCTGTGCTGTCTTTCCCTCGCGGTCCCCCTGTGCTGTCTTTCCCTCGCGGTCCCCCTGTACTGTCTTTCCCTCGCGGTCACAACTGTACTGTCTTTCCCTCGCGGTCCCTTTGTGCTGTCTTTTCCTCGTGGTCCCTCTGTACTGTCTTTCCCTCGCGGTCACAACTGTACTGTCTTTCCCTCGCGGTCCCACTGTGCTGTCTTTCCCTCGCGGTCCCTCTGTGTTGTCTTTCCCTCGCAGTTCCTCTGTACTGTCTTTCCCTCGCGGTCCCAACTGTACCGTCTTTCCCTCGCGGTCCCTTTATGCCGTCTTTTCCTCGCGGTCCCTCTGTGCTGTCTTTCCCTCGTGATCCCCCTGTGATGTCTTTCCCTCGCGGTCCCTCTGTGCTGTCTTTTCCTCACGGTCCCTCTGTACTGTCTTTCCCTCGTGGTCCCTTTGTGCTGCCTTTCCCTCGCAGTCCCACTGTGCTGTCTTTCCCTCACGGTCCCCCTGTGCTGTCTTTTCCTCGCGGTCCCTCTGTGCTGTCTTTCCCTCGTGGTCCCCCCTGTGCTGTCTTTCCCTCGCGGTCCCTCTGTGCTGTCTTTTCCTCGTGGTCCCTCTGTACTGTCTTTCCCTCGTGGTCCCTTTGTGCTGCCTTTCCCTCGTGGTCCTACTGTGCTGTCTTTCCCTCGTGGTCCCCCTGTGCTGTCTTTCCCTCACGGTCCCTGTGCTGTCTTTCCCTCGCGGTCCCCCTGTCTGTCCCCCTCCCTCGCGGTCCCCCTGTGCTGTCTTTCCCTCGCGGTCCCTCTGTGCTGTCTTTCCCTCGCGGTCCCTCTGTGCTGTCTTTTCCTCGCGGTCCCTCTGTACTGTCTTTCCCTCGTGGTCCCTTTGTGCTGTCTTTCCCTCGCGGTCCCTCTGTGCTGTCTTTCCCTCGCGGTCCCCCTGTGCTGTCTCCCTCGCGGTCCCTCTGTGCTGTCTTTCCCTCGCGGTCCCTCTGTGCTGTCTTTCCCTCGTGGTCCCTCTGTGCTGTCTTTCCCTCGCGGTCCCCCTGTCTGTCCCCCTGTCTGTACCCCTCCCTCGCGGGCCCCCTGTGCTGTCTTTCCCTCGCGGTCCCTCTGTACTGTCTTTCCCTCGCGGTCCCAACTGTACTGTTTTTCCCTCGCGGTCCCAACTGCACTGTCTTTCCCTCGCGGTCCCTCTGTGCTGTCTTTCCCTCGCGGTCCCTCTGTACTGTCTTTCACTCGCGGTCCCACTGTGCTGTCTTTCCCTCGCGGTCCCACTGTGCTGTCTTTCCCTGTGCTGTCTTTCCCTCGCGGTCCCTTTGTGTTGTCTTTCACTCGCGGTCCCACTGTGCTGTCTTTCCCTCGCGGTCCCACTGTGCTGTCCCACTGTGCTGTCTTTCCCTCGCGGTCCCTTTGTGCTGTCTTTCCCTCATGGTCCCACTGTGCTGTCTTTCCCTTGCGGTCCCTTTGTGCTGTCTTTCCCTCGCGGTCCCACTGTGCTGTCTTTCCCTCACGGTCCCACTGTGCTGTCTTTCCCT
Organism: Myxine glutinosa; assembly: GCF_964187855.1. Lineage (NCBI taxonomy): Eukaryota > Metazoa > Chordata > Myxini > Myxiniformes > Myxinidae > Myxine > Myxine glutinosa. The sequence continues at coordinate 49,837,764 of NC_136261.1, forward strand.
CGCGGTCCCTCTGTGCTGTCTTTCCCTCGCGGTCCCACTGTGCTGTCTTTCCCTCGCGGTCTCCCTGTGCTGTCTTTCCCCCGCGGTGCCCCTGTGCTGTCTTTCCCTCGCGGTCCCCCTGTGCTGTCTTTCCCTCGCGGTCCCCCTGTGCTGTCTTTCCCTCGTGGTCCCCCTGTGCTGTCTTTCCCTCGCTGTCCCTTTGCGCTGTCTTTCCCTCGCGGTGCCCCTGTGCTGTCTTTCCCTCGCGGTCCCAATGTGCTGTCTTTCCCTCACGGTCCCCCTGTGCTGTCTTTCCCTCGCGGTCCCCCTGTGCTGTCTTTCCCTCGCGGTCCCTCTGTGCTGTCTTTCCCTCGCAGTCCCTCTGTGCTGTCTTTCCCTCGCGGTCCCACTGTGCTGTCTTTCCCTCGCGGTCCCCCTGTGCTGTCTTTCCCTCGCGGTCCCTCTGTGCTGTCTTCCCCTCACGGTCCCTCTGTGCTGTCTTTCCCTCGCGGTCCCTCTGTGCTGTCTTTCCCTCGCGGTCCCTCTGTACTGTCTTTCACTCGCGGTCCCACTGTGCTGTCTTTCCCTGTGCTGTCTTTCCCTCGCGGTCCCTTTGTGCTGTCTTTCACTCACGGTCCCACTGTGCTGTCTTTCCCTCGCGGTCCCACTGTGCTGTCCCAATGTGCTGTCTTTCCCTCGCGGTCCCTTTGTGCTGTCTTTCCCTCACGGTCCCACTGTGCTGTCTTTCCCTCGCGGTCCCACTGTGGTCTTTCCCTCACGGTCCCTCTGTACTGTCTTTCTCTCGCGGTCCCACTGTGCTGTCTTTCCCTCACGGTCCCCCTGTGCTGTCTTTCCCTCGCGGTCCCTCTGTGGTGTCTTTCCCTCGCGGTCCCTCTGTGCTGTCTTTCCCTCGCGGTCCCTCTGTGCTGTCTTTCCCTCGTGGTCCCACTGTGCTGTCTTTCCCTCGCGGTCCCCCTGTGCTGTCTTTCCCTCGCGGTCCCAACTGTACTGTCTTTCCCTCGCGGTCACAACTGTACTGTCTTTCCCTCGCGGTCCCTTTGTGCTGTCTTTTCCTCGTGGTCCCTCTGTACTGTCTTTCCCTCGCGGTCCCCCTGTGCTGTCTTTCCCTCGTGGTCCCCTGTGCTGTCTTTCCCTCGCGGTCCCCCTGTGCTGTCTTTCCCTCGCGGTCCCCCTGTGCTGCATTTCCCTCGCGGTCCCTCTGTGCTGTCTTTCCCTCGCGGTCCCACTGTGCTGTCTTTCCCTCGCGGTCCCACTGTGCTGTCTTTCCCTCGCGGTCCCACTGTGCTGTCTTTCCCTCACGGTCCCACTGTGCTGTCTTTCCCTCGCAGTCCCACTGCGCTGTCTTTCCCTCGCGGTCCCACTGCGCTGTCTTTCCCTCGCGGTCCCCCTGTGCTGTCTTTCCCTCACGGTGCCCCTGTGCTGTCTTTCCCTCGCAGTGCCCCTGTGCTGTCTTTCCCTCGCGGTCCCCCTGTGCTGTCTTTCCCTCGTGGTCCCCCTTTGCTGTGTTTCCCTCGCGGTCCCTTTGCGCTGTCTTTCCCTCGCGGTGCCCCTGTGCTGTCTTTCCCTCGCGGTCCCAATGTGCTGTCTTTCCCTCACGGTCCCCCTGTGCTGTCTTTCCCTCGCGGTCCCAATGTGCTGTCTTTCCCTCACGGTCCCCCTGTGCTGTCTTTCCCTCGCGGTCCCTCTGTGCTGTCTTTCCCTCGCGGTCCCTCTGTGCTGTCTTTCCCTCGCGGTCCCTCTGTGCTGTCTTTCCCTCGCGGTCCCACTGTGCTGTCTTTCCCTCGCGCCCCTGTGCTGTCTTTCCCTCACGGTCCCCCTGTGCTGTCTTTCCCTCGCGGCCCCTCTGTGCTGTCTTTCCCTCACGGTCCCTCTGTGCTGTCTTTCCCTCGCGGTCCCTCTGTACTGTCTTTCCCTCGCGGTCCCAACTGTACTGTCTTTCCCTCGCGGTCCCTCTGTACTCTCTTTCCCTCGCAGTCCCTCTGTGCTCTCTTTCCCTCACGGTCCCTCTGTGCTGTCTTTCCCTCGCGGTCCCTCTGTGTTGTCTTTCCCTCGCGGTCCCTCTGTACTGTCTTTCCCTCGCGGTCCCAACTGTACCGTCTTTCCCTCGCGGTCCCTTTATGCCGTCTTTTCCTCGCGGTCCCTCTGTGCTGTCTTTCCCTCGTGGTCCCCCTGTGATGTCTTTCCCTCGCGGTCCCTCTGTGCTGTCTTTTCCTCACGGTCCCTCTGTACTGTCTTTCCCTCGTGGTCCCTTTGTGCTGCCTTTCCCTCGCAGTCCCACTGTGCTGTCTTTCCCTCGCGGTCCCTCTGTGCTGTCTTTCCCTCGTGGTCCCCCTGTGCTGTCTTTCCCTCGCGGTCCCTGTGCTGTCTTTCCCTTGTGGTCCCTCTGTGCTGTCTTTCCCTCGCGGTCCCCCTGTCTGTCCCCCTCCCTCGCGGTCCCCCTGTGCTGCCTTTCCCTCGCGGTCCCTCTGTGCTGTCTTTTCCTCACGGTCCCTCTGTGCTGTCTTTTCCTCGCGGTCCCTTTGTGCTGTCTTTCCCTCGCGGTCCCTCTGTGCTGTCTTTCCCTCACGGTCCCCCTGTGCTGTCGTTCCCTCGCGGTCCCTCTGTGCTGTCTTTCCCTCGCGGTCCCTCTGTGCTGTCTTTCCCTCGCGGTCCCCCTGTCTGTCCCCCTCCCTCGCGGGCCCCCTGTGCTGTCTTTCCCTCGTGGTCCCACTGTGCTGTCTTTCCCTCGCGGTCCCACTGTGCTGTCTTTCCCTCGCGGTCCCTCTGTACTGTCTTTCTCTCGTGGTCCCACTGTGCTGTCTTTCCCTCACGGTCCCCCTGTGCTGTCTTTCCCTCGCGGTCCCTCTGTGGTGTCTTTCCCTCGCGGTCCCACTGTGCTGTCTTTCCCTCGTGGTCCCCCTGTGCTGTCTTTCCCTCGCGGTCCCAACTGTACTGTCTTTCCCTCGCGGTCACAACTGTACTGTCTTTCCCTCGCGGTCCCACTGTGCTGTCTTTCCCTCGTGGTCCCCCTGTGCTGTCTTTCCCTCGCGGTCCCAACTGTACTGTCTTTCCCTCGCGGTCACAACTGTACTGTCTTTCCCTCGCGGTCCCTTTGTGCTGTCTTTTCCTCGTGGTCCCTCTGTACTGTCTTTCCCTCGTGGTCCCTCTGTGCTGTCTTTCCCTCGTGGTCACCTGTGCTGTCTTTTCCTCGCGGTCCCTCTGTGCTGTCTTTCCCTCGCGGTCCCCCTGTGCTGTCTTTCCCTCGCGGTCCCCCTGTACTGTCTTTCCCTCGCGGTCACAACTGTACTGTCTTTCCCTCGCGGTCCCTTTGTGCTGTCTTTTCCTCGTGGTCCCTCTGTACTGTCTTTCCCTCGCGGTCACAACTGTACTGTCTTTCCCTCGCGGTCCCACTGTGCTGTCTTTCCCTCGCGGTCCCTCTGTGTTGTCTTTCCCTCGCAGTTCCTCTGTACTGTCTTTCCCTCGTGGTCCCAACTGTACCGTCTTTCCCTCGCGGTCCCTTTATGCCGTCTTTTCCTCGCGGTCCCTCTGTGCTGTCTTTCCCTCGTGATCCCCCTGTGATGTCTTTCCCTCGCGGTCCCTCTGTGCTGTCTTTTCCTCACGGTCCCTCTGTACTGTCTTTCCCTCGTGGTCCCTTTGTGCTGCCTTTCCCTCGCAGTCCCACTGTGCTGTCTTTCCCTCGCGGTCCCTCTGTGCTGTCTTTCCCTCGTGGTCCCCCTGTGCTGTCTTTCCCTCGCGGTCCCTGTGCTGTCTTTCCCTCGCGGTCCCTCTGTGCTGTCTTTCCCTCGCGGTCCCCCTGTCTGTCCCTCTCCCTCACGGTCCCCCTGTGCTGCCTTTCCCTCGCGGTCCCTCTGTGCTGTCTTTTCCTCGCGGTCCCTCTGTGCTGTCTTTTCCTCGCGGTCCCTCTGTGCTGTCTTTCCCTCGTGGTCCCCCTGTGCTGTCTTTCCCTCGCGGTCCCTGTGCTGTCTTTCCCTCGCGGTCCCTCTGTGCTGTCTTTCCCTCGCGGTCCCCCTGTCTGTCCCCCTCCCTCGCAGTCCCCCTGTGCTGCCTTTCCCTCGCGGTCCCTCTGTGCTGTCTTTTCCTCGCGGTCCCTCTGTGCTGTCTTTTCCTCGCGGTCCCTCTGTGCTGTCTTTACCTCGTGGTCCCTTTGTGCTGTCTTTCCCTCGCGGTCCCTCTGTGCTGTCTTTCCCTCACGGTCCCCCTGTGCTGTCGTTCCCTCGCGGTCCCTCTGTGCTGTCTTTCCCTCGCGGTCCCTCTGTGCTGTCTTTCCCTCGCGGTCCCTCTGTGCTGTCTTTCCCTCGCGGTCCCTCTGTGCTGTCTTTCCCTCGCGGTCCCCCTGTCTGTCCCCCTCCCTCGCGGGCCCCCTGTGCTGTCTTTCCCTCGCGGTCCCTCTGTACTGTCTTTCCCTCGCAGTCCCACTGTGCTGTCTTTCCCTCGCGGTCCCTCTGTACTGTCTTTCTCTCGCGGTCCCACTGTGCTGTCTTTCCCTCACGGTCCCCCTGTGCTGTCTTTCCCTCGCGGTCCCTCTGTGGTGTCTTTCCCTCGCGGTCCCTCTGTGCTGTCTTTCCCTCGCGGTCCCTCTGTGCTGTCTTTCCCTCGCGGTCCCACTGTGCTGTCTTTCCCTCGCGGTCCCCCTGTGCTGTCTTTCCCTCGCGGTCCCAACTGTACTGTCTTTCCCTCGCGGTCACAACTGTACTGTCTTTCCCTCGCGGTCCCTTTGTGCTGTCTTTTCCTCGTGGTCCCTCTGTACTGTCTTTCCCTCGCGGTCCCCCTGTGCTGTCTTTCCCTCGTGGTCCCCTGTGCTGTCTTTTCCTCGCGGTCCCTCTGTGCTGTCTTTCCCTCGCGGTCCCCCTGTGCTGTCTTTCCCTCGCGGTCCCCCTGTGCTGCATTTCCCTTGCGGTCCCTCTGTGCTGTCTTTCCCTCGCGGTCCCACTGTGCTGTCTTTCCCTCGCGGTCCCACTGTGCTGTCTTTCCCTCGCGGTCCCACTGTGCTGTCTTTCCCTCGCGGTCCCACTGCGCTGTCTTTCCCTCGCGGTCCCACTGCGGTCTTTCCCTCGCGGTCCCACTGTGCTGTCTTTCCCTCGCGGTCCCCCTGTGCTGTCTTTCCCTCGCGGTGCCCCTGTGCTGTCTTTCCCTCACGGTGCCCCTGTGCTGTCTTTCCCTCGCGGTCCCTCTGTACCGTCTTTCCCTCGCGGTCCCAACTGTACTGTCTTTCCCTCGCGGTCCCTCTGTACTCTCTTTCCCTCGCGGTCCCTCTGTGCTGTCTTTCCCTCGCGGTCCCTCTGTGTTGTCTTTCCCTCGCGGTTCCTCTGTACTGTCTTTCCCTCGCGGTCCCAACTGTACCGTCTTTCCCTCGCGGTCCCTTTATGCCGTCTTTTCCTCGCGGTCCCTCTGTGCTGTCTTTCCCTCGTGGTCCCCCTGTGATGTCTTTCCCTCGAGGTCCCTCTGTGCTGTCTTTTCCTCACGGTCCCTCTGTACTGTCTTTCCCTCGTGGTCCCTTTGTGCTGCCTTTCCCTTGCAGTCCCACTGTGATGTCTTTCCCTCGAGGTCCCTCTGTGCTGTCTTTTCCTCACGGTCCCTCTGTACTGTCTTTCCCTCGTGGTCCCTTTGTGCTGCCTTTCCCTTGCAGTCCCACTGTGCTGTCTTTCCCTCGCGGTGCCTCTGTGCTGTCTTTCCCTCGTGGTCCCCCTGTGCTGTCTTTCCCTCGCGGTCCCTGTGCTGTCTTTCCCTCGCGGTCCCTCTGTGCTGTCTTTTCCTTGCGGTCCCTCTGTGCTGTCTTTTCCTCGCAGTCCCTCTGTACTGTCTTTCCCTCGTGGTCCCTTTGTGCTGTCTTTCCCTCGCGGTCCCTCTATGCTGTCTTTCCCTCACGGTCCCCCTGTGCTGTCTTTCCCTCGCGGCCCCTCTGTGCTGTCTTTCCCTCACGGTCCCTCTGTGCTGTCTTTCCTCGCGGTCCCACTGTGCTGTCTTTCCCTCGCGGTCCCCCTGTGCTGTCTTTCCCTCACGGTCCCCCTGTGCTGTCTTTCCCTCGCGGCCCCTCTGTGCTGTCTTTCCCTCACGGTCCCTCTGTGCTGTCTTTCCTCGCGGTCCCTCTGTACTGTCTTTCCCTCGCGGTCCCTCTGTACTGTCTTTCCCTCGTGGTCCCCCTGTGATGTCTTTCCCTCGAGGTCCCTCTGTGCTGTCTTTTCCTCACGGTCCCTCTGTACTGTCTTTCCCTCGTGGTCCCTTTGTGCTGCCTTTCCCTTGCAGTCCCACTGTGATGTCTTTCCCTCGAGGTCCCTCTGTGCTGTCTTTCCCTCGTGGTCCCCCTGTGCTGTCTTTCCCTCGCGGTCCCTGTGCTGTCTTTCCCTCGCGGTCCCTCTGTGCTGTCTTTTCCTTGCGGTCCCTCTGTGCTGTCTTTTCCTCGCAGTCCCTCTGTACTGTCTTTCCCTCGTGGTCCCTTTGTGCTGTCTTTCCCTCGCGGTCCCTCTGTGCTGTCTTTCCCTCACGGTCCCCCTGTGCTGTCTTTCCCTCGCGGCCCCTCTGTGCTGTCTTTCCCTCACGGTCCCTCTGTGCTGTCTTTCCCTCGTGGTCCCTTTGTGCTGCCTTTCCCTCGCAGTCCCACTGTGCTGTCTTTCCCTCGCGGTCCCTCTGTGCTGTCTTTCCCTCGTGGTCCCCCTGTGCTGTCTTTCCCTCGCGGTCCCTGTGCTGTCTTTCCCTCGCGGTCCCTCTGTGCTGTCTTTCCCTCGCGGTCCCCCTGTCTGTCCCCCTCCCTCGGGGTCCCCCTGTGCTGCCTTTCCCTCGCGGTCCCTCTGTGCTGTCTTTTCCTCGCGGTCCCTCTGTGCTGTCTTTTCCTCGCGGTCCCTCTGTACTGTCTTTCCCTCGTGGTCCCTTTGTGCTGTCTTTCCCTCGCGGTCCCTCTGTGCTGTCTTTCCCTCATGGTCCCCCTGTGCTGTCGTTCCCTCGCGGTCCCTCTGTGCTGTCTTTCCCTTGCGGTCCCTCTGTGCTGTCTTTCCCTCGCGGTCCCCCTGTCTGTCCCCCTCCCTCGCGGGCCCCCTGTGCTGTCTTTCCCTCGCGGTCCCTCTGTACTGTCTTTCCCTCGCGGTCCCAACTGCACTGTTTTTCCCTCGCGGTCCCAACTGCACTGTCTTTCCCTCGCGGTCCCTCTGTGCTGTCTTTCCCTCGCGGTCCCTCTGTACTGTCTTTCACTCGCGGTCCCTCTGTACTGTCTTTCACTCGCGGTCCCACTGTGCTGTCTTTCCCTCGCGGTCCCACTGTGCTGTCTTTCCCTCGCGGTCCCACTGCGGTCTTTCCCTCGCGGTCCCTCTGTGCTGTCTTTCCCTCGTGGTCCCCCTGTCTGTCCCCCTCCCTCGCGGTCCCCCTGTGCTGTCTTTCCCTCGCGGTCCCTCTGTGCTGTCTTTCCCTCGCGGCCCCCCTGTGCTGCCTTTCCCTCGCAGTCCCACTGTGCTGTCTTTCCCTCGCGGTCCCTCTGTGCTGTCTTTCCCTCGTGGTCCCCCTGTGCTGTCTTTCCCTCGCGGTCCCTGTGCTGTCTTTCCCTCGTGGTCCCTCTGTGCTGTCTTTCCCTCGCGGTCCCCCTGTCTGTCCCCCTCCCTCGCGGTCCCTCTGTGCTGTCTTTCCCTCGCGGCCCCCCTGTGCTGCCTTTCCCTCGCAGTCCCACTGTGCTGTCTTTCCCTCGCGGTCCCTCTGTGCTGTCTTTCCCTCGTGGTCCCCCTGTGCTGTCTTTTCCTCACGGTCCCTCTGTGCTGTCTTTTCCTCGCGGTCCCTTTGTGCTGTCTTTCCCTCGCGGTCCCTCTGTGCTGTCTTTCCCTCATGGTCCCCCTGTGCTGTCGTTCCCTCGCGGTCCCTCTGTGCTGTCTTTCCCTCGCGGTCCCTCTGTGCTGTCTTTCCCTCGCGGTCCCCCTGTCTGTCCCCCTCCCTCGCGGGCCCCCTGTGCTGTCTTTCCCTCGCGGTCCCACTGTGCTGTCTTTCCCTCGCGGTCCCACTGTGCTGTCTTTCCCTCGCGGTCCCTCTGTACTGTCTTTCTCTCGCGGTCCCACTGTGCTGTCTTTCCCTCGCGGTCCCCCTGTCTGTCCCCCTCCCTCGCGGGCCCCCTGTGCTGTCTTTCCCTCGCGGTCCCACTGTGCTGTCTTTCCCTCGCGGTCCCAACTGTACTGTCTTTCCCTCGCGGTCACAACTGTACTGTCTTTCCCTCGCGGTCCCTTTGTGCTGTCTTTTCCTCGTGGTCCCTCTGTACTGTCTTTCCCTCGCGGTCCCCCTGTGCTGTCTTTCCCTCGTGGTCCCCTGTGCTGTCTTTTCCTCACGGTCCCTCTGTGCTGTCTTTCCCTCGTGGTCCCCTGTGCTGTCTTTTCCTCGCGGTCCCTCTGTGCTGTCTTTCCCTCGCGGTCCCCCTGTGCTGTCTTTCCCTCGCGGTCCCCCTGTGCTGCATTTCCCTCGCGGTCCCTCTGTGCTGTCTTTCCCTCGCGGTCCCACTGTGCTGTCTTTCCCTCGCGGTCCCACTGTGCTGTCTTTCCCTCGCGGTCCCACTGTGCTGTCTTTCCCTCGCGGTCCCACTGTGCTGTCTTTCCCTCGCGGTCCCACTGTGCTGTCTTTCCCTCGCGGTCCCACTGCGCTGTCTTTCCCTCGCGGTCCCACTGTGCTGTCTTTCCCTCGCGGTCCCCCTGTGCTGTCTTTCCCTCGCGGTGCCCCTGTGCTGTCTTTCCCTCGCGGTGCCCCTGTGCTGTCTTTCCCTCGCGGTGCCGCTGTGCTGTCTTTCCCTCGTGGTCCCCCTGTGCTGTCTTTCCCTCGCGGTCCCTTTGCGCTGTCTTTCCCTCGCGGTGCCCCTGTGCTGTCTTTCCCTCGCGGTCCCCCTGTGCTGTCTTTCCCTCGCGGTCCCCCTGTGCTGTCTTTCCCTCATGGTCCCCCTGTGCTGTCTTTCCCTCACGGTCCCCCTGTGCTGTCTTTCCCTCGCGGCCCCTCTGTGCTGTCTTTCCCTCACGGTCCCTCTGTGCTGTCTTTCCCTCGCGGTCCCTCTGTACTGTCTTTCCCTCGCGGTCCCAACTGTACTGTCTTTCCCTCGCGGTCCCTCTGTACTCTCTTTCCCTCGCGGTCCCTCTGTGCTGTCTTTCCCTCGCGGTCCCTCTGTGTTGTCTTTCCCTCGCAGTTCCTCTGTACTGTCTTTCCCTCGCGGTCCCAACTGTACCGTCTTTCCCTCGCGGTCCCTTTATGCCGTCTTTTCCTCGCGGTCCCTCTGTGCTGTCTTTCCCTCGTGATCCCCCTGTGATGTCTTTCCCTCGCGGTCCCTCTGTGCTGTCTTTTCCTCACGGTCCCTCTGTACTGTCTTTCCCTCGTGGTCCCTTTGTGCTGCCTTTCCCTCGCAGTCCCACTGTGCTGTCTTTCCCTCGCGGTCCCTCTGTGCTGTCTTTCCCTCGTGGTCCCCCTGTGCTGTCTTTCCCTCGCGGTCCCTGTGCTGTCTTTCCCTCGCGGTCCCTCTGTGCTGTCTTTCCCTCGCGGTCCCCCTGTCTGTCCCCCTCCCTCGCGGTCCCCCTGTGCTGCCTTTCCCTCGCGGTCCCTCTGTGCTGTCTTTTCCTCGCGGTCCCTCTGTGCTGTCTTTTCCTCGCGGTCCCTCTGTGCTGTCTTTACCTCGTGGTCCCTTTGTGCTGTCTTTCCCTCGCGGTCCCTCTGTGCTGTCTTTCCCTCACGGTCCCCCTGTGCTGTCGTTCCCTCGCGGTCCCTCTGTGCTGTCTTTCCCTCGCGGTCCCTCTGTGCTGTCTTTCCCTTGCGGTCCCCCTGTCTGTCCCCCTCCCTCGCGGGCCCCCTGTGCTGTCTTTCCCTCGCGGTCCCTCTGTACTGTCTTTCCCTCGCAGTCCCACTGTGCTGTCTTTCCCTCGCGGTCCCTCTGTACTGTCTTTCTCTCGCGGTCCCACTGTGCTGTCTTTCCCTCACGGTCCCCCTGTGCTGTCTTTCCCTCGCGGTCCCTCTGTGGTGTCTTTCCCTCGCGGTCCCTCTGTGCTGTCTTTCCCTCGCGGTCCCTCTGTGGTGTCTTTCCCTCGCGGTCCCTCTGTACTGTCTTTCCCTCGCGGTCCCAACTGTACTGTCTTTCCCTCGCGGTCCCTCTGTACTCTCTTTCCCTCGCGGTCCCTCTGTGCTGTCTTTCCCTCGCGGTCCCTCTGTGTTGTCTTTCCCTCGCGGTTCCTCTGTACTGTCTTTCCCTCGCGGTCCCAACTGTACCGTCTTTCCCTCGCGGTCCCTTTATGCCGTCTTTTCCTCGCGGTCCCTCTGTGCTGTCTTTCCCTCGTGGTCCCCCTGTGATGTCTTTCCCTCGAGGTCCCTCTGTGCTGTCTTTTCCTCACGGTCCCTCTGTACTGTCTTTCCCTCGTGGTCCCTTTGTGCTGCCTTTCCCTCGCAGTCCCACTGTGCTGTCTTTCCCTCGCGGTGCCTCTGTGCTGTCTTTCCCTCGTGGTCCCCCTGTGCTGTCTTTCCCTCGCGGTCCCTGTGCTGTCTTTCCCTCGCGGTCCCTCTGTGCTGTCTTTCCCTCGCGGTCCCACTGTGCTGTCTTTCCCTCGCGGTCTCCCTGTGCTGTCTTTCCCCCGCGGTGCCCCTGTGCTGTCTTTCCCTCGCGGTCCCCCTGTGCTGTCTTTCCCTCGCGGTCCCCCTGTGCTGTCTTTCCCTCGCGGTCCCCCTGTCTGTCCCCCTCCCTCGCGGTCCCCCTGTGCTGCCTTTCCCTCGCGGTCCCTCTGTGCTGTCTTTTCCTTGCGGTCCCTCTGTGCTGTCTTTTCCTCGCAGTCCCTCTGTACTGTCTTTCCCTCGTGGTCCCTTTGTGCTGTCTTTCCCTCACGGTCCCTCTGTGCTGTCTTTCCCTCACGGTCCCCCTGTGCTGTCGTTCCCTCGCGGTCCCTCTGTGCTGTCTTTCCCTCGCGGTCCCTCTGTGCTGTCTTTCCCTCGCGGTCCCACTGTGCTGTCTTTCCCTCGCGGTCCCCCTGTGCTGTCTTTCCCTCACGGTCCCCCTGTGCTGTCTTTCCCTCGCGGCCCCTCTGTGCTGTCTTTCCCTCACGGTCCCTCTGTGCTGTCTTTCCTCGCGGTCCCTCTGTACTGTCTTTCCCTCACGGTCCCAACTGTACTGTCTTTCCCTCGCGGTCCCTCTGTACTCTCTTTCCCTCGCGGTCCCTCTGTGCTGTCTTTCCCTCGCGGTCCCTCTGTGTTGTCTTTCCCTCGCGGTTCCTCTGTACTGTCTTTCCCTCGCGGTCCCAACTGTACCGTCTTTCCCTCGCGGTCCCTTTATGCCGTCTTTTCCTCGCGGTCCCTCTGTGCTGTCTTTCCCTCGTGGTCCCCCTGTGATGTCTTTCCCTCGTGGTCCCTTTGTGCTGCCTTTCCCTCGCAGTCCCACTGTGCTGTCTTTCCCTCGCGGTCCCTCTGTGCTGTCTTTCCCTCGTGGTCCCCCTGTGCTGTCTTTCCCTCGCGGTCCCTGTGCTGTCTTTCCCTCGCGGTCCCTCTGTGCTGTCTTTCCCTCGCGGTCCCCCTGTCTGTCCCCCTCCCTCGGGGTCCCCCTGTGCTGCCTTTCCCTCGCGGTCCCTCTGTGCTGTCTTTTCCTCGCGGTCCCTCTGTGCTGTCTTTTCCTCGCGGTCCCTCTGTACTGTCTTTCCCTCGTGGTCCCTTTGTGCTGTCTTTCCCTCGCGGTCCCTCTGTGCTGTCTTTCCCTCATGGTCCCCCTGTGCTGTCGTTCCCTCGCGGTCCCTCTGTGCTGTCTTTCCCTTGCGGTCCCTCTGTGCTGTCTTTCCCTCGCGGTCCCCCTGTCTGTCCCCCTCCCTCGCGGGCCCCCTGTGCTGTCTTTCCCTCGCGGTCCCTCTGTACTGTCTTTCCCTCGCGGTCCCAACTGTACTGTTTTTCCCTCGCGGTCCCAACTGCACTGTCTTTCCCTCGCGGTCCCTCTGTGCTGTCTTTCCCTCGCGGTCCCTCTGTACTGTCTTTCACTCACGGTCCCTCTGTACTGTCTTTCACTCGCGGTCCCACTGTGCTGTCTTTCCCTCGCGGTCCCACTGTGCTGTCTTTCCCTCGCGGTCCCACTGCGGCCCTCGCGGTCCCTCTGTGCTGTCTTTCCCTCGCGGTCCCCCTGTCTGTCCCCCTCCCTCGCGGTCCCCCTGTGCTGTCTTTCCCTCGCGGTCCCTCTGTGCTGTCTTTCCCTCGCGGCCCCCCTGTGCTGCCTTTCCCTCGCAGTCCCACTGTGCTGTCTTTCCCTCGCGGTCCCTCTGTGCTGTCTTTCCCTCGTGGTCCCCCTGTGCTGTCTTTCCCTCGCGGTCCCTGTGCTGTCTTTCCCTTGTGGTCCCTCTGTGCTGTCTTTCCCTCGCGGTCCCCCTGTCTGTCCCCCTCCCTCGCGGTCCCTCTGTGCTGCCTTTCCCTCGCGGTCCCTCTGTGCTGTCTTTTCCTCACGGTCCCTCTGTGCTGTCTTTTCCTCGCGGTCCCTTTGTGCTGTCTTTCCCTCGCGGTCCCTCTGTGCTGTCTTTCCCTCACGGTCCCCCTGTGCTGTCGTTTCCTCGCGGTCCCTCTGTGCTGTCTTTCCCTCGCGGTCCCTCTGTGCTGTCTTTCCCTCGCGGTCCCCTTGTCTGTCCCCCTCCCTCGCGGGCCCCCTGTGCTGTCTTTCCCTCGCGGTCCCACTGTGCTGTCTTTCCCTCGCGGTCCCACTGTTCTGTCTTTCCCTCGCGGTCCCTCTGTACTGTCTTTCTCTCGCGGTCCCACTGTGCTGTCTTTCCCTCACGGTCCCCCTGTGCTGTCTTTCCCTCGCGGTCCCTCTGTGGTGTCTTTCCCTCGTGGTCCCCCTGTGCTGTCTTTCCCTCGCGGTCCCAACTGTACTGTCTTTCCCTCGCGGTCACAACTGTACTGTCTTTCCCTCGCGGTCCCTTTGTGCTGTCTTTTCCTCGTGGTCCCTCTGTACTGTCTTTCCCTCGCGGTCCCCCTGTGCTGTCTTTCCCTCGTGGTCCCCTGTGCTGTCTTTTCCTCGCGGTCCCTCTGTGCTGTCTTTCCCTCGTGGTCCCCTGTGCTGTCTTTTCCTCGAGGTCCCTCTGTGCTGTCTTTCCCTCGCGGTCCCCCTGTGCTGTCTTTCCCTCGCGGTCCCCCTGTGCTGCATTTCCCTCGCGGTCCCTCTGTGCTGTCTTTCCCTCGCGGTCCCACTGTGCTGTCTTTCCCTCGCGGTCCCACTGTGCTGTCTTTCCCTCGCGGTCCCACTGTGCTGTCTTTCCCTCGCGGTCCCACTGTGCTGTCTTTCCCTCGCGGTCCCACTGTGCTGTCTTTCCCTCGCGGTCCCACTGCGCTGTCTTTCCCTCGCGGTCCCACTGTGCTGTCTTTCCCTCGCGGTCCCCCTGTGCTGTCTTTCCCTCGCGGTGCCCCTGTGCTGTCTTTCCCTCGCGGTGCCCCTGTGCTGTCTTTCCCTCGCGGTGCCGCTGTGCTGTCTTTCCCTCGTGGTCCCCCTGTGCTGTCTTTCCCTCGCGGTCCCTTTGCGCTGTCTTTCCCTCGCGGTGCCCCTGTGCTGTCTTTCCCTCGCGGTCCCCCTGTGCTGTCTTTCCCTCGCGGTCCCCCTGTGCTGTCTTTCCCTCATGGTCCCCCTGTGCTGTCTTTCCCTCACGGTCCCCCTGTGCTGTCTTTCCCTCGCGGCCCCTCTGTGCTGTCTTTCCCTCACGGTCCCTCTGTGCTGTCTTTCCCTCGCGGTCCCTCTGTACTGTCTTTCCCTCGCGGTCCCAACTGTACTGTCTTTCCCTCGCGGTCCCTCTGTACTCTCTTTCCCTCGCGGTCCCTCTGTGCTGTCTTTCCCTCGCGGTCCCTCTGTGTTGTCTTTCCCTCGCAGTTCCTCTGTACTGTCTTTCCCTCGCGGTCCCAACTGTACCGTCTTTCCCTCGCGGTCCCTTTATGCCGTCTTTTCCTCGCGGTCCCTCTGTGCTGTCTTTCCCTCGTGATCCCCCTGTGATGTCTTTCCCTCGCGGTCCCTCTGTGCTGTCTTTTCCTCACGGTCCCTCTGTACTGTCTTTCCCTCGTGGTCCCTTTGTGCTGCCTTTCCCTCGCAGTCCCACTGTGCTGTCTTTCCCTCGCGGTCCCTCTGTGCTGTCTTTCCCTCGTGGTCCCCCTGTGCTGTCTTTCCCTCGCGGTCCCTGTGCTGTCTTTCCCTCGCGGTCCCTCTGTGCTGTCTTTCCCTCGCGGTCCCCCTGTCTGTCCCCCTCCCTCGCGGTCCCCCTGTGCTGCCTTTCCCTCGCGGTCCCTCTGTGCTGTCTTTTCCTCGCGGTCCCTCTGTGCTGTCTTTTCCTCGCGGTCCCTCTGTGCTGTCTTTTCCTCGCGGTCCCTCTGTGCTGTCTTTACCTCGTGGTCCCTTTGTGCTGTCTTTCCCTCGCGGTCCCTCTGTGCTGTCTTTCCCTCACGGTCCCCCTGTGCTGTCGTTCCCTCGCGGTCCCTCTGTGCTGTCTTTCCCTCACGGTCCCTCTGTGCTGTCTTTCCCTCGCGGTCCCCCTGTCTGTCCCCCTCCCTCGCGGGCCCCCTGTGCTGTCTTTCCCTCGCGGTCCCTCTGTACTGTCTTTCCCTCGCAGTCCTACTGTGCTGTCTTTCCCTCGCGGTCCCTCTGTACTGTCTTTCTCTCGCGGTCCCACTGTGCTGTCTTTCCCTCACGGTCCCCCTGTGCTGTCTTTCCCTCGCGGTCCCTCTGTGGTGTCTTTCCCTCGCGGTCCCTCTGTGCTGTCTTTCCCTCGCGGTCCCTCTGTGCTGTCTTTCCCTCGCGGTCCCACTGTGCTGTCTTTCCCTCGCGGTCCCCCTGTGCTGTCTTTCCCTCGCGGTCCCAACTGTACTGTCTTTCCCTCGCGGTCACAACTGTACTGTCTTTCCCTCGCGGTCCCTTTGTGCTGTCTTTTCCTCGTGGTCCCTCTGTACTGTCTTTCCCTCGCGGTCCCCCTGTGCTGTCTTTCCCTCGTGGTCCCCTGTGCTGTCTTTTCCTCGCGGTCCCTCTGTGCTGTCTTTCCCTTGCGGTCCCCCTGTGCTGTCTTTCCCTCGCGGTCCCCCTGTGCTGCATTTCCCTTGCGGTCCCTCTGTGCTGTCTTTCCCTCGCGGTCCCACTGTGCTGTCTTTCCCTCGCGGTCCCACTGTGCTGTCTTTCCCTCGCGGTCCCACTGCGCTGTCTTTCCCTCGCGGTCCCACTGCGGTCTTTCCCTCGCGGTCCCACTGTGCTGTCTTTCCCTCGCGGTCCCCCTGTGCTGTCTTTCCCTCGCGGTGCCCCTGTGCTGTCTTTCCCTCGCGGTGCCCCTGTGCTGTCTTTCCCTCGTGGTCCCCCTGTGCTGTCTTTCCCTCGCGGTCCCTCTGTGCTGTCTTTCCCTCGCGGTCCCTCTGTACTGTCTTTCCCTCGCGGTCCCAACTGTACTGTCTTTCCCTCGCGGTCCCTCTGTACTCTCTTTCCCTCGCGGTCCCTCTGTGCTGTCTTTCCCTCGTGGTCCCTCTGTGTTGTCTTTCCCTCGCGGTTCCTCTGTACTGTCTTTCCCTCGCGGTCCCAACTGTACCGTCTTTCCCTCGCGGTCCCTTTATGCCGTCTTTTCCTCGCGGTCCCTCTGTGCTGTCTTTCCCTCGTGGTCCCCCTGTGATGTCTTTCCCTCGAGGTCCCTCTGTGCTGTCTTTTCCTCACGGTCCCTCTGTACTGTCTTTCCCTCGTGGTCCCTTTGTGCTGCCTTTCCCTCGCAGTCCCACTGTGCTGTCTTTCCCTCGCGGTGCCTCTGTGCTGTCTTTCCCTCGTGGTCCCCCTGTGCTGTCTTTCCCTCGCGGTCCCTGTGCTGTCTTTCCCTCGCGGTCCCCCTGTCTGTCCCCCTCCCTCGCGGTCCCCCTGTGCTGCCTTTCCCTCGCGGTCCCTCTGTGCTGTCTTTTCCTTGCGGTCCCTCTGTGCTGTCTTTTCCTCGCAGTCCCTCTGTACTGTCTTTCCCTCGTGGTCCCTTTGTGCTGTCTTTCCCTCACGGTCCCTCTGTGCTGTCTTTCCCTCACGGTCCCCCTGTGCTGTCGTTCCCTCGCGGTCCCTCTGTGCTGTCTTTCCCTCGCGGTCCCTCTGTGCTGTCTTTCCCTCGCGGTCCCCCTGTCTGTCCCCCTCCCTCGCGGGCCCCCTGTGCTGTCTTTCCCTCGCGGTCCCACTGTGCTGTCTTTCCCTCGCGGTCCCACTGTTCTGTCTTTCCCTCGCGGTCCCTCTGTACTGTCTTTCTCTCGCGGTCCCACTGTGCTGTCTTTCCCTCACGGTCCCCCTGTGCTGTCTTTCCCTCGCGGTCCCTCTGTGGTGTCTTTCCCTCGTGGTCCCCCTGTGCTGTCTTTCCCTCGCGGTCCCAACTGTACTGTCTTTCCCTCGCGGTCACAACTGTACTGTCTTTCCCTCGCGGTCCCTTTGTGCTGTCTTTTCCTCGTGGTCCCTCTGTACTGTCTTTCCCTCGCGGTCCCCCTGTGCTGTCTTTCCCTCGTGGTCCCCTGTGCTGTCTTTTCCTCGCGGTCCCTCTGTGCTGTCTTTCCCTCGTGGTCCCCTGTGCTGTCTTTTCCTCGCGGTCCCTCTGTGCTGTCTTTCCCTCGCGGTCCCCCTGTGCTGTCTTTCCCTCGCGGTCCCCCTGTGCTGCATTTCCCTCGCGGTCCCTCTGTGCTGTCTTTCCCTCGCGGTCCCACTGTGCTGTCTTTCCCTCGCGGTCCCACTGTGCTGTCTTTCCCTCGCGGTCCCACTGTGCTGTCTTTCCCTCGCGGTCCCACTGTGCTGTCTTTCCCTCGCGGTCCCACTGTGCTGTCTTTCCCTCGCGGTCCCACTGCGCTGTCTTTCCCTCGCGGTCCCACTGTGCTGTCTTTCCCTCGCGGTCCCCCTGTGCTGTCTTTCCCTCGCGGTGCCCCTGTGCTGTCTTTCCCTCGCGGTGCCCCTGTGCTGTCTTTCCCTCGCGGTGCCGCTGTGCTGTCTTTCCCTCGTGGTCCCCCTGTGCTGTCTTTCCCTCGCGGTCCCTTTGCGCTGTCTTTCCCTCGCGGTGCCCCTGTGCTGTCTTTCCCTCGCGGTCCCCCTGTGCTGTCTTTCCCTCGCGGTCCCCCTGTGCTGTCTTTCCCTCATGGTCCCCCTGTGCTGTCTTTCCCTCACGGTCCCCCTGTGCTGTCTTTCCCTCGCGGCCCCTCTGTGCTGTCTTTCCCTCACGGTCCCTCTGTGCTGTCTTTCCCTCGCGGTCCCTCTGTACTGTCTTTCCCTCGCGGTCCCAACTGTACTGTCTTTCCCTCGCGGTCCCTCTGTACTCTCTTTCCCTCGCGGTCCCTCTGTGCTGTCTTTCCCTCGCGGTCCCTCTGTGTTGTCTTTCCCTCGCAGTTCCTCTGTACTGTCTTTCCCTCGCGGTCCCAACTGTACCGTCTTTCCCTCGCGGTCCCTTTATGCCGTCTTTTCCTCGCGGTCCCTCTGTGCTGTCTTTCCCTCGTGATCCCCCTGTGATGTCTTTCCCTCGCGGTCCCTCTGTGCTGTCTTTTCCTCACGGTCCCTCTGTACTGTCTTTCCCTCGTGGTCCCTTTGTGCTGCCTTTCCCTCGCAGTCCCACTGTGCTGTCTTTCCCTCGCGGTCCCTCTGTGCTGTCTTTCCCTCGTGGTCCCCCTGTGCTGTCTTTCCCTCGCGGTCCCTGTGCTGTCTTTCCCTCGCGGTCCCTCTGTGCTGTCTTTCCCTCGCGGTCCCCCTGTCTGTCCCCCTCCCTCGCGGTCCCCCTGTGCTGCCTTTCCCTCGCGGTCCCTCTGTGCTGTCTTTTCCTCGCGGTCCCTCTGTGCTGTCTTTTCCTCGCGGTCCCTCTGTGCTGTCTTTTCCTCGCGGTCCCTCTGTGCTGTCTTTACCTCGTGGTCCCTTTGTGCTGTCTTTCCCTCGCGGTCCCTCTGTGCTGTCTTTCCCTCACGGTCCCCCTGTGCTGTCGTTCCCTCGCGGTCCCTCTGTGCTGTCTTTCCCTCGCGGTCCCTCTGTGCTGTCTTTCCCTCGCGGTCCCCCTGTCTGTCCCCCTCCCTCGCGGGCCCCCTGTGCTGTCTTTCCCTCGCGGTCCCTCTGTACTGTCTTTCCCTCGCAGTCCCACTGTGCTGTCTTTCCCTCGCGGTCCCTCTGTACTGTCTTTCTCTCGCGGTCCCACTGTGCTGTCTTTCCCTCACGGTCCCCCTGTGCTGTCTTTCCCTCGCGGTCCCTCTGTGGTGTCTTTCCCTCGCGGTCCCTCTGTGCTGTCTTTCCCTCGCGGTCCCTCTGTGCTGTCTTTCCCTCGCGGTCCCACTGTGCTGTCTTTCCCTCGCGGTCCCCCTGTGCTGTCTTTCCCTCGCGGTCCCAACTGTACTGTCTTTCCCTCGCGGTCACAACTGTACTGTCTTTCCCTCGCGGTCCCTTTGTGCTGTCTTTTCCTCGTGGTCCCTCTGTACTGTCTTTCCCTCGCGGTCCCCCTGTGCTGTCTTTCCCTCGTGGTCCCCTGTGCTGTCTTTTCCTCGCGGTCCCTCTGTGCTGTCTTTCCCTTGCGGTCCCCCTGTGCTGTCTTTCCCTCGCGGTCCCCCTGTGCTGCATTTCCCTTGCGGTCCCTCTGTGCTGTCTTTCCCTCGCGGTCCCACTGTGCTGTCTTTCCCTCGCGGTCCCACTGTGCTGTCTTTCCCTCGCGGTCCCACTGTGCTGTCTTTCCCTCGCGGTCCCACTGCGCTGTCTTTCCCTCGCGGTCCCACTGCGGTCTTTCCCTCGCGGTCCCACTGTGCTGTCTTTCCCTCGCGGTCCCCCTGTGCTGTCTTTCCCTCGCGGTGCCCCTGTGCTGTCTTTCCCTCGCGGTGCCCCTGTGCTGTCTTTCCCTCGTGGTCCCCCTGTGCTGTCTTTCCCTCGCGGTCCCTCTGTGCTGTCTTTCCCTCGCGGTCCCTCTGTACTGTCTTTCCCTCGCGGTCCCAACTGTACTGTCTTTCCCTCGCGGTCCCTCTGTACTCTCTTTCCCTCGCGGTCCCTCTGTGCTGTCTTTCCCTCGCGGTCCCTCTGTGTTGTCTTTCCCTCGCGGTTCCTCTGTACTGTCTTTCCCTCGCGGTCCCAACTGTACCGTCTTTCCCTCGCGGTCCCTTTATGCCGTCTTTTCCTCGCGGTCCCTCTGTGCTGTCTTTCTCTCGTGGTCCCCCTGTGATGTCTTTCCCTCGAGGTCCCTCTGTGCTGTCTTTTCCTCACGGTCCCTCTGTACTGTCTTTCCCTCGTGGTCCCTTTGTGCTGCCTTTCCCTCGCAGTCCCACTGTGCTGTCTTTCCCTCGCGGTGCCTCTGTGCTGTCTTTCCCTCGTGGTCCCCCTGTGCTGTCTTTCCCTCGCGGTCCCTGTGCTGTCTTTCCCTCGCGGTCCCCCTGTCTGTCCCCCTCCCTCGCGGTCCCCCTGTGCTGCCTTTCCCTCGCGGTCCCTCTGTGCTGCCTTTCCCTCGCGGTCCCTCTGTGCTGTCTTTTCCTTGCGGTCCCTCTGTGCTGTCTTTTCCTCGCAGTCCCTCTGTACTGTCTTTCCCTCGTGGTCCCTTTGTGCTGTCTTTCCCTCACGGTCCCTCTGTGCTGTCTTTCCCTCACGGTCCCCCTGTGCTGTCGTTCCCTCGCGGTCCCTCTGTGCTGTCTTTCCCTCACGGTCCCTCTGTGCTGTCTTTCCCTCGCGGTCCCACTGTGCTGTCTTTCCCTCGCGGTCCCCCTGTGCTGTCTTTCCCTCGCGGCCCCTCTGTGCTGTCTTTCCCTCACGGTCCCTCTGTGCTGTCTTTCCTCGCGGTCCCTCTGTACTGTCTTTCCCTCGCGGTCCCAACTGTACTGTCTTTCCCTCGCGGTCCCTCTGTACTCTCTTTCCCTCGCGGTCCCTCTGTGCTGTCTTTCCCTCGCGGTCCCTCTGTGTTGTCTTTCCCTCGCGGTTCCTCTGTACTGTCTTTCCCTCGCGGTCCCAACTGTACCGTCTTTCCCTCGCGGTCCCTTTATGCCGTCTTTTCCTCGCGGTCCCTCTGTGCTGTCTTTCCCTCGTGGTCCCCCTGTGATGTCTTTCCCTCGTGGTCCCTTTGTGCTGCCTTTCCCTCGCAGTCCCACTGTGCTGTCTTTCCCTCGCGGTCCCTCTGTGCTGTCTTTCCCTCGTGGTCCCCCTGTGCTGTCTTTCCCTCGCGGTCCCTGTGCTGTCTTTCCCTCGCGGTCACTCTGTGCTGTCTTTCCCTCGCGGTCCCCCTGTCTGTCCCCCTCCCTCGGGGTCCCCCTGTGCTGCCTTTCCCTCGCGGTCCCTCTGTGCTGTCTTTTCCTCGCGGTCCCTCTGTGCTGTCTTTTCCTCGCGGTCCCTCTGTACTGTCTTTCCCTCGTGGTCCCTTTGTGCTGTCTTTCCCTCGCTGTCCCTCTGTGCTGTCTTTCCCTCATGGTCCCCCTGTGCTGTCGTTCCCTCGCGGTCCCTCTGTGCTGTCTTTCCCTTGCGGTCCCTCTGTGCTGTCTTTCCCTCGCGGTCCCCCTGTCTGTCCCCCTCCCTCGCGGGCCCCCTGTGCTGTCTTTCCCTCGCGGTCCCTCTGTACTGTCTTTCCCTCGCGGTCCCAACTGTACTGTTTTTCCCTCGCGGTCCCAACTGCACTGTCTTTCCCTCGCGGTCCCTCTGTGCTGTCTTTCCCTCGCGGTCCCTCTGTACTGTCTTTCACTCGCGGTCCCTCTGTACTGTCTTTCACTCGCGGTCCCACTGTGCTGTCTTTCCCTCGCGGTCCCACTGTGCTGTCTTTCCCTCGCGGTCCCACTGCGGTCTTTCCCTCACGGTCCCTCTGTGCTGTCTTTCCCTCGCGGTCCCCCTGTCTGTCCCCCTCCCTCGCGGTCCCCCTGTGCTGTCTTTCCCTCGCGGTCCCTCTGTGCTGTCTTTCCCTCGCGGCCCCCCTGTGCTGCCTTTCCCTCGCAGTCCCACTGTGCTGTCTTTCCCTCGCGGTCCCTCTGTGCTGTCTTTCCCTCGTGGTCCCCCTGTGCTGTCTTTCCCTCGCGGTCCCTGTGCTGTCTTTCCCTCGTGGTCCCTCTGTGCTGTCTTTCCCTCGCGGTCCCCCTGTCTGTCCCCCTCCCTCGCGGTCCCTCTGTGCTGCCTTTCCCTCGCGGTCCCTCTGTGCTGTCTTTTCCTCACGGTCCCTCTGTGCTGTCTTTTCCTCGCGGTCCCTTTGTGCTGTCTTTCCCTCGCGGTCCCTCTGTGCTGTCTTTCCCTCACGGTCCCCCTGTGCTGTCGTTCCCTCGCGGTCCCTCTGTGCTGTCTTTCCCTCGCGGTCCCTCTGTGCTGTCTTTCCCTCGCGGTCCCCCTGTCTGTCCCCCTCCCTCGCGGGCCCCCTGTGCTGTCTTTCCCTCGCGGTCCCACTGTGCTGTCTTTCCCTCGCGGTCCCACTGTGCTGTCTTTCCCTCGCGGTCCCTCTGTACTGTCTTTCTCTCGCGGTCCCACTGTGCTGTCTTTCCCTCACGGTCCCCCTGTGCTGTCTTTCCCTCGCGGTCCCTCTGTGGTGTCTTTCCCTCGCGGTCCCACTGTGCTGTCTTTCCCTCGTGGTCCCCCTGTGCTGTCTTTCCCTCGCGGTCCCAACTGTACTGTCTTTCCCTCGCGGTCACAACTGTACTGTCTTTCCCTCGCGGTCCCTTTGTGCTGTCTTTTCCTCGTGGTCCCTCTGTACTGTCTTTCCCTCGCGGTCCCCCTGTGCTGTCTTTCCCTCGTGGTCCCCTGTGCTGTCTTTTCCTCGCGGTCCCTCTGTGCTGTCTTTCCCTCGTGGTCCCCTGTGCTGTCTTTTCCTCGCGGTCCCTCTGTGCTGTCTTTCCCTCGCGGTCCCCCTGTGCTGTCTTTCCCTCGCGGTCCCCCTGTGCTGCATTTCCCTCGCGGTCCCTCTGTGCTGTCTTTCCCTCGCGGTCCCACTGTGCTGTCTTTCCCTCGCGGTCCCTCTGTACTGTCTTTCCCTCGCGGTCCCAACTGTACTGTCTTTCCCTCGCGGTCCCTCTGTACTCTCTTTCCCTCGCGGTCCCTCTGTGCTGTCTTTCCCTCGCGGTCCCTCTGTGTTGTCTTTCCCTCGCGGTTCCTCTGTACTGTCTTTCCCTCGCGGTCCCAACTGTACCGTCTTTCCCTCGCGGTCCCTTTATGCCGTCTTTTCCTCGCGGTCCCTCTGTGCTGTCTTTCCCTCGTGGTCCCCCTGTGATGTCTTTCCCTCGAGGTCCCTCTGTGCTGTCTTTTCCTCACGGTCCCTCTGTACTGTCTTTCCCTCGTGGTCCCTTTGTGCTGCCTTTCCCTCGCAGTCCCACTGTGCTGTCTTTCCCTCGCGGTGCCTCTGTGCTGTCTTTCCCTCGTGGTCCCCCTGTGCTGTCTTTCCCTCGCGGTCCCTGTGCTGTCTTTCCCTCGCGGACCCTCTGTGCTGTCTTTCCCTCGCGGTCCCCCTGTCTGTCCCCCTCCCTCGCGGTCCCCCTGTGCTGCCTTTCCCTCGCGGTCCCTCCGTGCTGTCTTTTCCTTGCGGTCCCTCTGTGCTGTCTTTTCCTCGCAGTCCCTCTGTACTGTCTTTCCCTCGTGGTCCCTTTGTGCTGTCTTTCCCTCACGGTCCCTCTGTGCTGTCTTTCCCTCACGGTCCCCCTGTGCTGTCGTTCCCTCGCGGTCCCTCTGTGCTGTCTTTCCCTCGCGGTCCCTCTGTGCTGTCTTTCCCTCGCGGTCCCACTGTGCTGTCTTTCCCTCGCGGTCCCCCTGTGCTGTCTTTCCCTCACGGTCCCCCTGTGCTGTCTTTCCCTCGCGGCCCCTCTGTGCTGTCTTTCCCTCACGGTCCCTCTGTGCTGTCTTTCCTCGCGGTCCCTCTGTACTGTCTTTCCCTCGCGGTCCCAACTGTACTGTCTTTCCCTCGCGGTCCCTCTGTGCTGTCTTTACTCGCGGTCCCTCTGTGCTGTCTTTCCCTCACGGTCCCTCTGTGCTGTCTTTCCTCGCGGTCCCTCTGTACTGTCTTTCCCTCGCGGTCCCAACTGTACTGTCTTTCCCTCGCGGTCCCTCTGTACTCTCTTTCCCTCGCGGTCCCTCTGTGCTGTCTTTCCCTCGCGGTCCCTTTATGCCGTCTTTTCCTCGCGGTCCCTCTGTGCTGTCTTTCCCTCGTGGTCCCCCTGTGATGTCTTTCCCTCGTGGTCCCTTTGTGCTGCCTTTCCCTCGCAGTCCCACTGTGCTGTCTTTCCCTCGCGGTCCCTCTGTGCTGTCTTTCCCTCGTGGTCCCCCTGTGCTGTCTTTCCCTCGCGGTCCCTGTGCTGTCTTTCCCTCGCGGTCCCTCTGTGCTGTCTTTCCCTCGCGGTCCCCCTGTCTGTCCCCCTCCCTCGGGGTCCCCCTGTGCTGCCTTTCCCTCGCGGTCCCTCTGTGCTGTCTTTTCCTCGCGGTCCCTCTGTGCTGTCTTTTCCTCGCGGTCCCTCTGTACTGTCTTTCCCTCGTGGTCCCTTTGTGCTGTCTTTCCCTCGCGGTCCCTCTGTGCTGTCTTTCCCTCATGGTCCCCCTGTGCTGTCGTTCCCTCGCGGTCCCTCTGTGCTGTCTTTCCCTTGCGGTCCCTCTGTGCTGTCTTTCCCTCGCGGTCCCCCTGTCTGTCCCCCTCCCTCGCGGGCCCCCTGTGCTGTCTTTCCCTCGCGGTCCCTCTGTACTGTCTTTCCCTCGCGGTCCCAACTGTACTGTTTTTCCCTCGCGGTCCCAACTGCACTGTCTTTCCCTCGCGGTCCCTCTGTGCTGTCTTTCCCTCGCGGTCCCTCTGTACTGTCTTTCACTCGCGGTCCCTCTGTACTGTCTTTCACTCGCGGTCCCACTGTGCTGTCTTTCCCTCGCGGTCCCACTGTGCTGTCTTTCCCTCGCGGTCCCACTGCGGTCTTTCCCTCGCGGTCCCTCTGTGCTGTCTTTCCCTCGCGGTCCCCCTGTCTGTCCCCCTCCCTCGCGGTCCCCCTGTGCTGTCTTTCCCTCGCGGTCCCTCTGTGCTGTCTTTCCCTCGCGGCCCCCCTGTGCTGCCTTTCCCTCGCAGTCCCACTGTGCTGTCTTTCCCTCGCGGTCCCTCTGTGCTGTCTTTCCCTCGTGGTCCCCCTGTGCTGTCTTTCCCTCGCGGTCCCTGTGCTGTCTTTCCCTCGTGGTCCCTCTGTGCTGTCTTTCCCTCGCGGTCCCCCTGTCTGTCCCCCTCCCTCGCGGTCCCTCTGTGCTGCCTTTCCCTCGCGGTCCCTCTGTGCTGTCTTTTCCTCACGGTCCCTCTGTGCTGTCTTTTCCTCGCGGTCCCTTTGTGCTGTCTTTCCCTCGCGGTCCCTCTGTGCTGTCTTTCCCTCACGGTCCCCCTGTGCTGTCGTTCCCTCGCGGTCCCTCTGTGCTGTCTTTCCCTCGCGGTCCCTCTGTGCTGTCTTTCCCTCGCGGTCCCCCTGTCTGTCCCCCTCCCTCGCGGGCCCCCTGTGCTGTCTTTCCCTCGCGGTCCCACTGTGCTGTCTTTCCCTCGCGGTCCCACTGTGCTGTCTTTCCCTCGCGGTCCCTCTGTACTGTCTTTCTCTCGCGGTCCCACTGTGCTGTCTTTCCCTCACGGTCCCCCTGTGCTGTCTTTCCCTCGCGGTCCCTCTGTGGTGTCTTTCCCTCGCGGTCCCACTGTGCTGTCTTTCCCTCGTGGTCCCCCTGTGCTGTCTTTCCCTCGCGGTCCCAACTGTACTGTCTTTCCCTCGCGGTCACAACTGTACTGTCTTTCCCTCGCGGTCCCTTTGTGCTGTCTTTTCCTCATGGTCCCTCTGTACTGTCTTTCCCTCGCGGTCCCCCTGTGCTGTCTTTCCCTCGTGGTCCCCTGTGCTGTCTTTTCCTCGCGGTCCCTCTGTGCTGTCTTTCCCTCGTGGTCCCCTGTGCTGTCTTTTCCTCGCGGTCCCTCTGTGCTGTCTTTCCCTCGCGGTCCCCCTGTGCTGTCTTTCCCTCGCGGTCCCCCTGTGCTGTCTTTCCCTCGCGGTGCCCCTGTGCTGTCTTTCCCTCGCGGTGCCCCTGTGCTGTCTTTCCCTCGCGGTGCCGCTGTGCTGTCTTTCCCTCGTGGTCCCCCTGTGCTGTCTTTCCCTCGCGGTCCCTTTGCGCTGTCTTTCCCTCGCGGTGCCCCTGTGCTGTCTTTCCCTCGCGGTCCCCCTGTGCTGTCTTTCCCTCGCGGTCCCCCTGTGCTGTCTTTCCCTCACGGTCCCCCTGTGCTGTCTTTCCCTCACGGTCCCCCTGTGCTGTCTTTCCCTCGCGGCCCCTCTGTGCTGTCTTTCCCTCACGGTCCCTCTGTGCTGTCTTTCCCTCGCGGTCCCTCTGTACTGTCTTTCCCTCGCGGTCCCAACTGTACTGTCTTTCCCTCGCGGTCCCTCTGTACTCTCTTTCCCTCGCGGTCCCTCTGTGCTGTCTTTCCCTCGCGGTCCCTCTGTGTTGTCTTTCCCTCGCAGTTCCTCTGTACTGTCTTTCCCTCGCGGTCCCAACTGTACCGTCTTTCCCTCGCGGTCCCTTTATGCCGTCTTTTCCTCGCGGTCCCTCTGTGCTGTCTTTCCCTCGTGATCCCCCTGTGATGTCTTTCCCTCGCGGTCCCTCTGTGCTGTCTTTTCCTCACGGTCCCTCTGTACTGTCTTTCCCTCGTGGTCCCTTTGTGCTGCCTTTCCCTCGCAGTCCCACTGTGCTGTCTTTCCCTCGCGGTCCCTCTGTGCTGTCTTTCCCTCGTGGTCCCCCTGTGCTGTCTTTCCCTCGCGGTCCCTGTGCTGTCTTTCCCTCGCGGTCCCTCTGTGCTGTCTTTCCCTCGCGGTCCCCCTGTCTGTCCCCCTCCCTCGCGGTCCCCCTGTGCTGCCTTTCCCTCGCGGTCCCTCTGTGCTGTCTTTTCCTCGCGGTCCCTCTGTGCTGTCTTTTCCTCGCGGTCCCTCTGTGCTGTCTTTACCTCGTGGTCCCTTTGTGCTGTCTTTCCCTCGTGGTCCCTCTGTGCTGTCTTTCCCTCACGGTCCCCCTGTGCTGTCGTTCCCTCGCGGTCCCTCTGTGCTGTCTTTCCCTCGCGGTCCCTCTGTGCTGTCTTTCCCTCGCGGTCCCCCTGTCTGTCCCCCTCCCTCGCGGGCCCCCTGTGCTGTCTTTCCCTCGCGGTCCCTCTGTACTGTCTTTCCCTCGCAGTCCCACTGTGCTGTCTTTCCCTCGCGGTCCCTCTGTACTGTCTTTCTCTCGCGGTCCCACTGTGCTGTCTTTCCCTCACGGTCCCCCTGTGCTGTCTTTCCCTCGCGGTCCCTTTATGCCGTCTTTTCCTCGCGGTCCCTCTGTGCTGTCTTTCCCTCGTGATCCCCCTGTGATGTCTTTCCCTCGCGGTCCCTCTGTGCTGTCTTTTCCTCACGGTCCCTCTGTACTGTCTTTCCCTCGTGGTCCCTTTGTGCTGCCTTTCCCTCGCAGTCCCACTGTGCTGTCTTTCCCTCGCGGTCCCTCTGTGCTGTCTTTCCCTCGTGGTCCCCCTGTGCTGTCTTTCCCTCGCGGTCCCTGTGCTGTCTTTCCCTCGCGGTCCCTCTGTGCTGTCTTTCCCTCGCGGTCCCCCTGTCTGTCCCCCTCCCTCGCGGTCCCCCTGTGCTGCCTTTCCCTCGCGGTCCCTCTGTGCTGTCTTTTCCTCGCGGTCCCTCTGTGCTGTCTTTTCCTCGCGGTCCCTCTGTGCTGTCTTTACCTCGTGGTCCCTTTGTGCTGTCTTTCCCTCGTGGTCCCTCTGTGCTGTCTTTCCCTCACGGTCCCCCTGTGCTGTCGTTCCCTCGCGGTCCCTCTGTGCTGTCTTTCCCTCGCGGTCCCTCTGTGCTGTCTTTCCCTCGCGGTCCCCCTGTCTGTCCCCCTCCCTCGCGGGCCCCCTGTGCTGTCTTTCCCTCGCGGTCCCTCTGTACTGTCTTTCCCTCGCAGTCCCACTGTGCTGTCTTTCCCTCGCGGTCCCTCTGTACTGTCTTTCTCTCGCGGTCCCACTGTGCTGTCTTTCCCTCACGGTCCCCCTGTGCTGTCTTTCCCTCGCGGTCCCTCTGTGGTGTCTTTCCCTCGCGGTCCCTCTGTGCTGTCTTTCCCTCGCGGTCCCTCTGTGCTGTCTTTCCCTCGCGGTCCCACTGTGCTGTCTTTCCCTCGCGGTCCCCCTGTGCTGTCTTTCCCTCGCGGTCCCAACTGTACTGTCTTTCCCTCGCGGTCACAACTGTACTGTCTTTCCCTCGCGGTCCCTTTGTGCTGTCTTTTCCTCGTGGTCCCTCTGTACTGTCTTTCCCTCGCGGTCCCCCTGTGCTGTCTTTCCCTCGTGGTCCCCTGTGCTGTCTTTTCCTCGCGGTCCCTCTGTGCTGTCTTTCCCTTGCGGTCCCCCTGTGCTGTCTTTCCCTCGCGGTCCCCCTGTGCTGCATTTCCCTTGCGGTCCCTCTGTGCTGTCTTTCCCTCGCGGTCCCACTGTGCTGTCTTTCCCTCGCGGTCCCACTGTGCTGTCTTTCCCTCGCGGTCCCACTGTGCTGTCTTTCCCTCGCGGTCCCACTGCGCTGTCTTTCCCTCGCGGTCCCACTGCGCTGTCTTTCCCTCGCGGTCCCACTGCGGTCTTTCCCTCGCGGTCCCACTGTGCTGTCTTTCCCTCGCGGTCCCCCTGTGCTGTCTTTCCCTCGCGGTGCCCCTGTGCTGTCTTTCCCTCGCGGTGCCCCTGTGCTGTCTTTCCCTCGTGGTCCCCCTGTGCTGTCTTTCCCTCGCGGTCCCTCTGTGCTGTCTTTCCCTCGCGGTCCCTCTGTACTGTCTTTCCCTCGCGGTCCCAACTGTACTGTCTTTCCCTCGCGGTCCCTCTGTACTCTCTTTCCCTCGCGGTCCCTCTGTGCTGTCTTTCCCTCGCGGTCCCTCTGTGTTGTCTTTCCCTCGCGGTTCCTCTGTACTGTCTTTCCCTCGCGGTCCCAACTGTACCGTCTTTCCCTCGCGGTCCCTTTATGCCGTCTTTTCCTCGCGGTCCCTCTGTGCTGTCTTTCCCTCGTGGTCCCCCTGTGATGTCTTTCCCTCGAGGTCCCTCTGTGCTGTCTTTTCCTCACGGTCCCTCTGTACTGTCTTTCCCTCGTGGTCCCTTTGTGCTGCCTTTCCCTCGCAGTCCCACTGTGCTGTCTTTCCCTCGCGGTGCCTCTGTGCTGTCTTTCCCTCGTGGTCCCCCTGTGCTGTCTTTCCCTTGCGGTCCCTGTGCTGTCTTTCCCTCGCGGTCCCTCTGTGCTGTCTTTCCCTCGTGGTCCCCCTGTCTGTCCCCCTCCCTCGCGGTCCCCCTGTGCTGCCTTTCCCTCGTGGTCCCTCTGTGCTGTCTTTTCCTTGCGGTCCCTCTGTGCTGTCTTTTCCTCGCAGTCCCTCTGTACTGTCTTTCCCTCGTGGTCCCTTTGTGCTGTCTTTCCCTCACGGTCCCTCTGTGCTGTCTTTCCCTCACGGTCCCCCTGTGCTGTCGTTCCCTCGCGGTCCCTCTGTGCTGTCTTTCCCTCGCGGTCCCTCTGTGCTGTCTTTCCCTCGCGGTCCCACTGTGCTGTCTTTCCCTCGCGGTCCCCCTGTGCTGTCTTTCCCTCACGGTCCCCCTGTGCTGTCTTTCCCTCGCGGCCCCTCTGTGCTGTCTTTCCCTCACGGTCCCTCTGTGCTGTCTTTCCTCGCGGTCCCTCTGTACTGTCTTTCCCTCGCGGTCCCAACTGTACTGTCTTTCCCTCGCGGTCCCTCTGTACTCTCTTTCCCTCGCGGTCCCTCTGTGCTGTCTTTCCCTCGCGGTCCCTCTGTGTTGTCTTTCCCTCGCGGTTCCTCTGTACTGTCTTTCCCTCGCGGTCCCAACTGTACCGTCTTTCCCTCGCGGTCCCTTTATGCCGTCTTTTCCTCGCGGTCCCTCTGTGCTGTCTTTCCCTCGTGGTCCCCCTGTGATGTCTTTCCCTCGTGGTCCCTTTGTGCTGCCTTTCCCTCGCAGTCCCACTGTGCTGTCTTTCCCTCGCGGTCCCTCTGTGCTGTCTTTCCCTCGTGGTCCCCCTGTGCTGTCTTTCCCTCGCGGTCCCTCTGTGCTGTCTTTCCCTCGCGGTCCCCCTGTCTGTCCCCCTCCCTCGGGGTCCCCCTGTGCTGCCTTTCCCTCGCGGTCCCTCTGTGCTGTCTTTTCCTCGCGGTCCCTCTGTGCTGTCTTTTCCTCGCGGTCCCTCTGTACTGTCTTTCCCTCGTGGTCCCTTTGTGCTGTCTTTCCCTCGCGTTACCTCTGTGCTGTCTTTCCCTCATGGTCCCCCTGTGCTGTCGTTCCCTCGCGGTCCCTCTGTGCTGTCTTTCCCTTGCGGTCCCTCTGTGCTGTCTTTCCCTCGCGGTCCCCCTGTCTGTCCCCCTCCCTCGCGGGCCCCCTGTGCTGTCTTTCCCTCGCGGTCCCTCTGTACTGTCTTTCCCTCGCGGTCCCAACTG
Source organism: Myxine glutinosa (assembly GCF_964187855.1). Classification (NCBI taxonomy): domain Eukaryota; kingdom Metazoa; phylum Chordata; class Myxini; order Myxiniformes; family Myxinidae; genus Myxine; species Myxine glutinosa. The sequence goes on from NC_136261.1 coordinate 49,867,033, forward strand.
TACTGTTTTTCCCTCGCGGTCCCAACTGCACTGTCTTTCCCTCGCGGTCCCTCTGTGCTGTCTTTCCCTCGCGGTCCCTCTGTACTGTCTTTCACTCGCGGTCCCTCTGTACTGTCTTTCACTCGCGGTCCCACTGTGCTGTCTTTCCCTCGCGGTCCCACTGTGCTGTCTTTCCCTCGCGGTCCCACTGCGGTCTTTCCCTCGCGGTCCCTCTGTGCTGTCTTTCCCTCGCGATCCCCCTGTCTGTCCCCCTCCCTCGCGGTCCCCCTGTGCTGTCTTTCCCTCGCGGTCCCTCTGTGCTGTCTTTCCCTCGCGGCCCCCCTGTGCTGCCTTTCCCTCGCAGTCCCACTGTGCTGTCTTTCCCTCGCGGTCCCTCTGTGCTGTCTTTCCCTCGTGGTCCCCCTGTGCTGTCTTTCCCTTGCGGTCCCTGTGCTGTTTTTCCCTCGTGGTCCCTCTGTGCTGTCTTTCCCTCGCGGTCCCCCTGTCTGTCCCCCTCCCTCGCGGTCCCTCTGTGCTGCCTTTCCCTCGCGGTCCCTCTGTGCTGTCTTTTCCTCACGGTCCCTCTGTGCTGTCTTTTCCTCGCGGTCCCTTTGTGCTGTCTTTCCCTCGCGGTCCCTCTGTGCTGTCTTTCCCTCACGGTCCCCCTGTGCTGTCGTTCCCTCGCGGTCCCTCTGTGCTGTCTTTCCCTCGCGGTCCCTCTGTGCTGTCTTTCCCTCGCGGTCCCCCTGTCTGTCCCCCTCCCTCGCGGGCCCCCTGTGCTGTCTTTCCCTCGCGGTCCCACTGTGCTGTCTTTCCCTCGCGGTCCCACTGTGCTGTCTTTCCCTCGCGGTCCCTCTGTACTGTCTTTCTCTCGCGGTCCCACTGTGCTGTCTTTCCCTCACGGTCCCCCTGTGCTGTCTTTCCCTCGCGGTCCCTCTGTGGTGTCTTTCCCTCGCGGTCCCACTGTGCTGTCTTTCCCTCGTGGTCCCCCTGTGCTGTCTTTCCCTCGCGGTCCCAACTGTACTGTCTTTCCCTCGCGGTCACAACTGTACTGTCTTTCCCTCGCGGTCCCTTTGTGCTGTCTTTTCCTCGTGGTCCCTCTGTACTGTCTTTCCCTCGCGGTCCCCCTGTGCTGTCTTTCCCTCGTGGTCCCCTGTGCTGTCTTTTCCTCGCGGTCCCTCTGTGCTGTCTTTCCCTCGTGGTCCCCTGTGCTGTCTTTTCCTCGCGGTCCCTCTGTGCTGTCTTTCCCTCGCGGTCCCCCTGTGCTGTCTTTCCCTCGCGGTCCCCCTGTGCTGCATTTCCCTCGCGGTCCCTCTGTGCTGTCTTTCCCTCGCGGTCCCACTGTGCTGTCTTTCCCTCGCGGTCCCACTGTGCTGTCTTTCCCTCGCGGTCCCACTGTGCTGTCTTTCCCTCGCGGTCCCACTGTGCTGTCTTTCCCTCGCGGTCCCACTGCGCTGTCTTTCCCTCGCGGTCCCACTGTGCTGTCTTTCCCTCGCGGTCCCCCTGTGCTGTCTTTCCCTCGCGGTGCCCCTGTGCTGTCTTTCCCTCGCGGTGCCCCTGTGCTGTCTTTCCCTCGCGGTGCCGCTGTGCTGTCTTTCCCTCGTGGTCCCCCTGTGCTGTCTTTCCCTCGCGGTCCCTTTGCGCTGTCTTTCCCTCGCGGTGCCCCTGTGCTGTCTTTCCCTCGCGGTCCCCCTGTGCTGTCTTTCCCTCGCGGTCCCCCTGTGCTGTCTTTCCCTCATGGTCCCCCTGTGCTGTCTTTCCCTCACGGTCCCCCTGTGCTGTCTTTCCCTCGCGGCCCCTCTGTGCTGTCTTTCCCTCACGGTCCCTCTGTGCTGTCTTTCCCTCGCGGTCCCTCTGTACTGTCTTTCCCTCGCGGTCCCAACTGTACTGTCTTTCCCTCGCGGTCCCTCTGTACTCTCTTTCCCTCGCGGTCCCTCTGTGCTGTCTTTCCCTCGCGGTCCCTCTGTGTTGTCTTTCCCTCGCAGTTCCTCTGTACTGTCTTTCCCTCGCGGTCCCAACTGTACCGTCTTTCCCTCGCGGTCCCTTTATGCCGTCTTTTCCTCGCGGTCCCTCTGTGCTGTCTTTCCCTCGTGATCCCCCTGTGATGTCTTTCCCTCGCGGTCCCTCTGTGCTGTCTTTTCCTCACGGTCCCTCTGTACTGTCTTTCCCTCGTGGTCCCTTTGTGCTGCCTTTCCCTCGCAGTCCCACTGTGCTGTCTTTCCCTCGCGGTCCCCCTGTGCTGTCTTTCCCTCGCGGTCCCCCTGTGCTGCATTTCCCTCGCGGTCCCTCTGTGCTGTCTTTCCCTCGCGGTCCCACTGTGCTGTCTTTCCCCCGCGGTCCCACTGTGCTGTCTTTCCCTCGCGGTCCCACTGTGCTGTCTTTCCCTCGCGGTCCCACTGTGCTGTCTTTCCCTCGCGGTCCCACTGTGCTGTCTTTCCCTCGCGGTCCCACTGCGCTGTCTTTCCCTCGCGGTCCCACTGTGCTGTCTTTCCCTCGCGGTCCCCCTGTGCTGTCTTTCCCTCGCGGTGCCCCTGTGCTGTCTTTCCCTCGCGGTGCCCCTGTGCTGTCTTTCCCTCGCGGTGCCGCTGTGCTGTCTTTCCCTCGCGGTCCCCCTGTGCTGTCTTTCCCTCGCGGTCCCTTTGCGCTGTCTTTCCCTCGCGGTGCCCCTGTGCTGTCTTTCCCTCGCGGTCCCCCTGTGCTGTCTTTCCCTCGCGGTCCCCCTGTGCTGTCTTTCCCTCATGGTCCCCCTGTGCTGTCTTTCCCTCACGGTCCCCCTGTGCTGTCTTTCCCTCGCGGTCCCTCTGTGCTGTCTTTCCCTCGCGGTCCCTCTGTGCTGTCTTTCCCTCGCGGTCCCTCTGTGCTGTCTTTCCCTCGCGGTCCCCCTGTGCTGTCTTTCCCTCACGGTCCCCCTGTGCTGTCTTTCCCTCACGGTCCCCCTGTGCTGTCTTTCCCTCGCGGCCCCTCTGTGCTGTCTTTCCCTCACGGTCCCTCTGTGCTGTCTTTCCCTCGCGGTCCCTCTGTACTGTCTTTCCCTCGCGGTCCCAACTGTACTGTCTTTCCCTCGCGGTCCCTCTGTACTCTCTTTCCCTCGCGGTCCCTCTGTGCTGTCTTTCCCTCGCGGTCCCTCTGTGTTGTCTTTCCCTCGCAGTTCCTCTGTACTGTCTTTCCCTCGCGGTCCCAACTGTACCGTCTTTCCCTCGCGGTCCCTTTATGCCGTCTTTTCCTCGCGGTCCCTCTGTGCTGTCTTTCCCTCGTGATCCCCCTGTGATGTCTTTCCCTCGCGGTCCCTCTGTGCTGTCTTTTCCTCACGGTCCCTCTGTACTGTCTTTCCCTCGTGGTCCCTTTGTGCTGCCTTTCCCTCGCAGTCCCACTGTGCTGTCTTTCCCTCGCGGTCCCTCTGTGCTGTCTTTCCCTCGTGGTCCCCCTGTGCTGTCTTTCCCTCGCGGTCCCTGTGCTGTCTTTCCCTCGCGGTCCCTCTGTGCTGTCTTTCCCTCGCAGTCCCCCTGTCTGTCCCTCTCCCTCACGGTCCCCCTGTGCTGCCTTTCCCTCGCGGTCCCTCTGTGCTGTCTTTTCCTCGCGGTCCCTCTGTGCTGTCTTTTCCTCGCGGTCCCTCTGTGCTGTCTTTCCCTCGTGGTCCCCCTGTGCTGTCTTTCCCTCGCGGTCCCTGTGCTGTCTTTCCCTCGCGGTCCCTCTGTGCTGTCTTTCCCTCGCGGTCCCCCTGTCTGTCCCCCTCCCTCGCAGTCCCCCTGTGCTGCCTTTCCCTCGCGGTCCCTCTGTGCTGTCTTTTCCTCGCGGTCCCTCTGTGCTGTCTTTTCCTCGCGGTCCCTCTGTGCTGTCTTTACCTCGTGGTCCCTTTGTGCTGTCTTTCCCTCGCGGTCCCTCTGTGCTGTCTTTCCCTCACGGTCCCCCTGTGCTGTCGTTCCCTCGCGGTCCCTCTGTGCTGTCTTTCCCTCGCGGTCCCTCTGTGCTGTCTTTCCCTCGCGGTCCCCCTGTCTGTCCCCCTCCCTCGCGGGCCCCCTGTGCTGTCTTTCCCTCGCGGTCCCTCTGTACTGTCTTTCCCTCGCAGTCCCACTGTGCTGTCTTTCCCTCGCGGTCCCTCTGTACTGTCTTTCTCTCGCGGTCCCACTGTGCTGTCTTTCCCTCACGGTCCCCCTGTGCTGTCTTTCCCTCGCGGTCCCTCTGTGGTGTCTTTCCCTCGCGGTCCCTCTGTGCTGTCTTTCCCTCGCGGTCCCTCTGTGCTGTCTTTCCCTCGCGGTCCCACTGTGCTGTCTTTCCCTCGCGGTCCCCCTGTGCTGTCTTTCCCTCGCGGTCCCAACTGTACTGTCTTTCCCTCGCGGTCACAACTGTACTGTCTTTCCCTCGCGGTCCCTTTGTGCTGTCTTTTCCTCGTGGTCCCTCTGTACTGTCTTTCCCTCGCGGTCCCCCTGTGCTGTCTTTCCCTCGTGGTCCCCTGTGCTGTCTTTTCCTCGCGGTCCCTCTGTGCTGTCTTTCCCTCGCGGTCCCCCTGTGCTGTCTTTCCCTCGCGGTCCCCCTGTGCTGCATTTCCCTTGCGGTCCCTCTGTGCTGTCTTTCCCTCGCGGTCCCACTGTGCTGTCTTTCCCTCGCGGTCCCACTGTGCTGTCTTTCCCTCGCGGTCCCACTGTGCTGTCTTTCCCTCGCGGTCCCACTGCGCTGTCTTTCCCTCGCGGTCCCACTGCGGTCTTTCCCTCGCGGTCCCACTGTGCTGTCTTTCCCTCGCGGTCCCCCTGTGCTGTCTTTCCCTCGCGGTGCCCCTGTGCTGTCTTTCCCTCGCGGTGCCCCTGTGCTGTCTTTCCCTCGTGGTCCCCCTGTGCTGTCTTTCCCTCGCGGTCCCTCTGTGCTGTCTTTCCCTCGCGGTCCCTCTGTACTGTCTTTCCCTCGCGGTCCCAACTGTACTGTCTTTCCCTCGCGGTCCCTCTGTACTCTCTTTCCCTCACGGTCCCTCTGTGCTGTCTTTCCCTCGCGGTCCCTCTGTGTTGTCTTTCCCTCGCGGTTCCTCTGTACTGTCTTTCCCTCGCGGTCCCAACTGTACCGTCTTTCCCTCGCGGTCCCTTTATGCCGTCTTTTCCTCGCGGTCCCTCTGTGCTGTCTTTCCCTCGTGGTCCCCCTGTGATGTCTTTCCCTCGAGGTCCCTCTGTGCTGTCTTTTCCTCACGGTCCCTCTGTACTGTCTTTCCCTCGTGGTCCCTTTGTGCTGCCTTTCCCTCGCAGTCCCACTGTGCTGTCTTTCCCTCGCGGTGCCTCTGTGCTGTCTTTCCCTCGTGGTCCCCCTGTGCTGTCTTTCCCTCGCGGTCCCTCTGTGCTGTCTTTCCCTCGCGGTCCCCCTGTCTGTCCCCCTCCCTCGCGGTCCCCCTGTGCTGCCTTTCCCTCGCGGTCCCTCTGTGCTGTCTTTTCCTTGCGGTCCCTCTGTGCTGTCTTTTCCTCGCAGTCCCTCTGTACTGTCTTTCCCTCGTGGTCCCTTTGTGCTGTCTTTCCCTCACGGTCCCTCTGTGCTGTCTTTCCCTCACGGTCCCCCTGTGCTGTCGTTCCCTCGCGGTCCCTCTGTGCTGTCTTTCCCTCGCGGTCCCACTGTGCTGTCTTTCCCTCGCGGTCCCCCTGTGCTGTCTTTCCCTCACGGTCCCCCTGTGCTGTCTTTCCCTCGCGGCCCCTCTGTGCTGTCTTTCCCTCACGGTCCCTCTGTGCTGTCTTTCCTCGCGGTCCCTCTGTACTGTCTTTCCCTCGCGGTCCCAACTGTACTGTCTTTCCCTCGCGGTCCCTCTGTACTCTCTTTCCCTCGCGGTCCCTCTGTGCTGTCTTTCCCTCGCGGTCCCTCTGTGTTGTCTTTCCCTCGCGGTTCCTCTGTACTGTCTTTCCCTCGCGGTCCCAACTGTACCGTCTTTCCCTCGCGGTCCCTCTGTGCTGTCTTTCCCTCGTGGTCCCACTGTGCTGTCTTTCCCTCGCGGTCCCTCTGTGCTGTCTTTCCCTCGTGGTCCCCCTGTGCTGTCTTTCCCTCGCGGTCCCTGTGCTGTCTTTCCCTCGCGGTCCCTCTGTGCTGTCTTTCCCTCGCGGTCCCCCTGTCTGTCCCCCTCCCTCGGGGTCCCCCTGTGCTGCCTTTCCCTCGCGGTCCCTCTGTGCTGTCTTTTCCTCGCGGTCCCTCTGTGCTGTCTTTTCCTCGCGGTCCCTCTGTACTGTCTTTCCCTCGTGGTCCCTTTGTGCTGTCTTTCCCTCGCGGTCCCTCTGTGCTGTCTTTCCCTCATGGTCCCCCTGTGCTGTCGTTCCCTCGCGGTCCCTCTGTGCTGTCTTTCCCTTGCGGTCCCTCTGTGCTGTCTTTCCCTCGCGGTCCCCCTGTCTGTCCCCCTCCCTCGCGGGCCCCCTGTGCTGTCTTTCCCTCGCGGTCCCTCTGTACTGTCTTTCCCTCGTGGTCCCAACTGTACTGTTTTTCCCTCGCGGTCCCAACTGCACTGTCTTTCCCTCGCGGTCCCTCTGTGCTGTCTTTCCCTCGCGGTCCCTCTGTACTGTCTTTCACTCGCGGTCCCTCTGTACTGTCTTTCACTCGCGGTCCCACTGTGCTGTCTTTCCCTCGCGGTCCCACTGTGCTGTCTTTCCCTCGCGGTCCCACTGCGGTCTTTCCCTCGCGGTCCCTCTGTGCTGTCTTTCCCTCGCGGTCCCCCTGTCTGTCCCCCTCCCTCGCGGTCCCCCTGTGCTGTCTTTCCCTCGCGGTCCCTCTGTGCTGTCTTTCCCTCGCGGTCCCCCTGTGCTGCCTTTCCCTCGCAGTCCCACTGTGCTGTCTTTCCCTCGCGGTCCCTCTGTGCTGTCTTTCCCTCGTGGTCCCCCTGTGCTGTCTTTCCCTCGCGGTCCCTGTGCTGTCTTTCCCTCGTGGTCCCTCTGTGCTGTCTTTCCCTCGCGGTCCCCCTGTCTGTCCCCCTCCCTCGCGGTCCCCCTGTGCTGCCTTTCCCTCGCGGTCCCTCTGTGCTGTCTTTTCCTCACGGTCCCTCTGTGCTGTCTTTCCCTCGCGGTCCCTCTGTGCTGTCTTTCCCTCGCGGGTCCCCCTGTGCTGTCTTTCCCTCGCGGGTCCCCCTGTGCTGTCTTTCCCTTGTGGGCCCCCTGTGCTGTCTTTCCCTCGCGATCCCCCTGTGCTGTCTTTCCCTCGCGGTCCCCCTGTGCTGTCTTTCCCTCGCGGTCCCCCTGTACTGTCTTTCCCTCGCGGTTGTCAGCTCTTTCACGAGCCTCGATTCAGTATTTAAAATAAAAAAAATAAAAAAATAAAAAAATTGTCAACTTGGCACGAAGGTTGGAGTTCACACAACCCCCTCTATTGACCTATCAGTGAAGGGGAGAACACCAGAACCCTTTCCAGCATGTCGCGCTCTTCGGAGTGCAACTCGCTTTTCACACCATCCCTCTCTTCTGATCCTGCGATAGATCGGGACCGAGAGAGGTGAGGTAATAACCACCGGAAGAGCACGCACACAAAACCAAGAGTGAAGTGCAGTTGATTGCAAGAGGTGTATTGAACAGTGCACCGGAAGAGGAAGTACAGCAAGTCATGAGTACAATAAACTCAACAAAAGCACAAAATTTTATCAGTAAAAAATATACGAGTTATTGTTTCACAGAATTATTGGTGACAGCAAAGTCCCATTAATACTTCAGTGGTTGATAACCCGCTTCTTCTAAAAAGAAGCATGATGGTAATTGCAAACTAGAATAACACTATTCTACATCACGACGTCAACTGATATGCCTCTGCCCACATTATTACATCATTTTCAAACTTGTACCAAGTTCGCTTTAAATCCCTTCAGCTGTTCACAAGTTATCACATTTTTACCTGGCATGACCTCTGAACTTTGACCTCGGGACCCCAGAATCTCATCAGTTAATCTTTACATCATTATCCATATGTGTAGCAGGTTTCAATTGGATCACTTCAGCCGTTCTCAAGTGGTAGACATGTTCCAGAATTTGACCTTTGACCCCAAAATATAATCACTTCATTCCACATAAGAATACCAAATTTGGTCAGAATCCCATCACTGGTTCAAAAGTTATCGTGGTAACAGGATTTTTACCAAACATGACCTCTGACCTTTGACCTCATAACCCCAAAATCCAATCAGTTCATCTTTACCTCATCATACACACCTGCACCAAGTTTGACAAACATCCCTTCAGCCGTTCTCAAGTTATCGGGGGAACGAAAACATATCTTTGTATCGACATTGTCGAAGGAGGCACAAAAAGGACAGCGATCTACCAATGCCCCATACATACTACACATCATAGCGGGGTGGTGGCTTGACAAAAACGGCCAGAAGGTGATCGCTGACCAGTGGAAATGTTATTGTTTGGAGAGTCAGTCATAAAATCCGGTGGTGGAAGGTTGTGGCTGGGTGACTTATCTGGGGCGATCAACCGCACACATTTAGGTGACACCAGTGGAAGAGTTGTTTGGGCAATTCAGTGGTTGTCATCAGGCGATGGCTTCAGATGACGGCGGTTCCAGTGTAGCATGGTTCCCGACTCGGTAGTTACATTGTATGAGCGGGGTTCCGGGCACATATACGTCACAGTTACTGGTAACCATTGTGCAGTGTTGCTGTGCTGGACAAGGACAGCAGGGTGCTCCTTATTTTTTGACTTTTAAAAGTTTAAGGTCGGTCCCTGCCAAAAGGTTCCATTTGCCACAAAAACACTCTGTGTAATATTTTTGAAAAATATCAATATTTACAGGTCGCCCAAGGCCTTGGAAGTTTTACCATGTGTGTGTATAATACATGTGTAGGGGGAAGCTGCACAGTGCAACGGTAATGTTGCACTATTCATGTTTGTCAAGTAACATCATGTTAGCTTGACAGATTATTTGATGTATTCGGGTTTTTATTTGTTGAATTATGCTTTCACTAAACCAAGTTTTGATGAGTATATGACATACACGGATAGTACAACATTACCCAATGCAACAGTTTTTCGTTCACATCTTTCTTATTTGTTGTTCAAATACTTCTTCTTTCTTCCACAGATTGTTTTGTGACATCAAATGATGGCAGTTGCTACTAGAAATTACGTGAAAGTGTACCTTCTAAATTTGTACATCAAGGACATCAGAGGGTCTAAACTTCCATCCAACAGACAAGCTCTAAGATACTTCCTGTTTCTCCACTGTGAAAACAAGCATCCTGTCAGAAGGGCAGCAACACTAATTGAGAAAATCCTCGCATTTTGGCAAAAGGCGAATATTCCAGTTCGACACAAGCAAGACTCGATGAAGAAGCTGGAATCCCTGTTTCTCCGATGGCAGGGTCTGAAGAAGCATGCTTCGAGGAAGACAGCCACTCAGGCAAAGAATGAGGAAGATTTCAAAGACTGTTTTGATGACTTGTTTGACATTGCGCATTCACAAGCCCCGAGCATGATGACGATTGAAGAAGATAAGCAGTTCCTCATGGCGTGCACAGATGCATCCACCTGTACAACAGTCGGGCTGCGTGGGACAAAGTACCTCTGCGTCTCCTATTGACAAAGTAGTTTTTTGATCGAGTCAAATGTTCGTTGGTATGACGGAGTTCAATCAGAGGTAGCACCGTGTTTTAGGAGGTCCCCAAGTGGTTCAGCTCGTTCTGAGAGATGCGGTACAAATGACGTCATGTAGGTTGTGATACCGAGGAACTGCTGTAGTTCTGTGACATTAGCGGGTGCCTTCAATTAGCTGTTCAATTAGACCAGGGGTTCTTAACCTTTGGTCCATGAACCCCTTTGGGGTCTGTGGATGGGCTTCAGGGGGTCCGTGAACCAGGCGCATAAAAATTATTTAAAATTTCTTTTCGCTAGCTTTTTATAAAAAGGTATATTTTTTGTCTATGTGCAGGATGTGATGTACTTATTCTTGCTTACTGAAGACTAGTAGATCTGTAAGGTAGGCTGAAATGGGGATGATATTGAGTGTACAGTCAGGTAACATACAGTCGTCATCGTCGTCAAGTTATGACTTCGAGAATAGTTCCCGTCGATAGAAATTGAAGAAAATGTACCCTGCCCCAGATTTTAGCGCTGGCCGCTAGATCTCGTGTTTACAGTTTGGTATCGTCGTTTCCACGACCGCCACCCAGTGCCACTCCATAATTAAGTGCTTATTTCTCACATTCAACGGCTTGTCACGACTCAGGAATCTTCTCATATGCTGGTGAGGTTTAAAACTTTATAGTATCTTCAGATCCATGTTTTTTTCCTATATAATTATACTGTATATTCAATTACCCATCAATATAATTTTTCCATCTACCTGCATGGTCACGCACTGGCTCTGATTTTCCTTCCTGCTTGCCATGTTTTTATCTGCATTTATTTTCTACATTACAATATATTGTTACGGTTCTCCGCCACCCCTCTTACCCTTACCGAGGGGGGATTAAGCCCCTTGTTCTTTCTGGGCTTGGTGGAACCGAGAGACTTGAAACGCCTCTTCCGGGCAAATGCAAGGTAGGGTTTCGGGACCAAGTCTCGCTCGTACCTAAATCCCTGCGCCGCCACGGAAGCGGGGAAGCAAGCCTCGCACGAGCCACGTGTGATTTGGGTACACCGAGCGGATTGAGTACCACGTGGTCCGTGCAGTTTTCTAGTAGTGGAACCCGATTTGAGCGAGGAAATCACAAGAACGATCTAATGGAAGGAAGAACACAGGTTTAATTATTATTCCCACGTATGTACAATGATCGGTAGATGCAGAGACGCAGAGCAGCACTTAAACAGTCTTATTCTTAACCACCAGACTCGGGCCCGTCACACTCACACAGGGGATTGCAGGCAGGTTGATGTTCAGGCCAAAAACGCGCCGACTTGGTCATCCTGGAACGGCCCCGTCCGGCTCTCCACGGTCCCAGCACGTCCCGCGAAGATGGCAAGCAGGCGATGGAAGGATCATTGTAGCGCGTCTCCCGAACAAAAGGCAGCCGATGAGGTAGGAAGGAAAACGTAAGCGTCTCTCAGCGCGGCTGGCGGTTACACAGCGCGTTATCACTCGCGTAACTCAATGCACTATACGCGGCTCGGCTTCAAGCTCAACCGAGCGTCACTTCATACGAGCGCGTATCCTGGTTCATGCGCGTCTTCCTCCACTCAATGCCAACTCAGTCCTCGTACCTCAATTGCTGCTTGAACTCCTGGGGTGCCAACTCCTCACGCTCCTCTTACTGCTCGCGAGTCTTCCTCGTCAGTCCTCCTGGGGGCTTTGCGCGACGGGTTATATCGGTATGCCCCGAACCTTCTCGAACCCTCTTGAACCTTCCAACCACGCCCTGTGACGCAGTGCTGCCGCCACACCCTGTGAGCCCTGATTGGCGGCTCGCGCTTATCGTCAGCTTCTCTGCCGCCCTCATTCGGTCCCGCCCCGACCCTCCTAGCTGGCCTCGTGTTAATTCGCGCCAAAAAGCCAAAGGCAGCCCTAAGAGACTTAAGGCGATGGAGGCGGCATAGGACAATGGAAGCGATGAAAGGACCTATTCTCCATACTCTACTCAATGCAAAACTAACATAGGAAAAGGACTATTCTCACACATACTATGAAATAACTGAACTATCGCGAGGCTACGTGTTGTAATGTGACTAACTATGAGGGGAAATTTAACCTTTATTATACTCACTGTTACCAAAACTCAAAACTGCAACAATATTGTATATCTTTCATCCATATTTGAATAGATAAATAATGCATGAAACTGTGAATATAAATATTGGGGTACCATGTTTTTCTCCATTTCCTTCCATTCAAAGATATTTGCATACCCCATACCCGGGTATTATCATTAATTCGGAGTAGAATCGGTGAGCTTGTCTCATATTTCAGGGGACTGTGGATGTATGCTATCTTAATGTATGCTCATATTGACACATCATGTACCCAGGTTTAGTGAACAATTCCTTTGAGCAAGCCATTGTTGTTGCCTTTTGACCCAGTCACGAAAAATGTGTTTTTGTTTCGTTTTGTGTGTGACCAGCAGTTGATGCAGCAGATCCGAGATTTAATGAAAAGCATGCCTCAATTATGTTTCGTACACACAGCTGGCCTAAACGTATTAATTTAATTTTTGTTCACTGGTTACTGTTTTCCATATAAATGACATCACAGGAACCTTTGTCCCCCAAATATTCCTACAGGTCGCACAAGATCTGCCAGCAACCCTCTGATGGTTAAACTGCCGAAATCTCGGCTCTCTGCTCACCTTCACTCTTTCATTCCTCTTTTCTCCCGCCTGTGGAACAAACTCCCACACTCCCTTCAATCCCTCTCCTCCCTCCAGGTCTTTAAAACAGCTGTTCACCACCATCTCTTATCTTCCCCCATCCATAACCTTGATCTTTTCTACCCCCACTAATTCACCCCAGATCCACCTTGTTTGAAATTCCAACTTATTTCCTGGAAATCCTGGCAGTGTCCATATGTTTATACCTCTCCCACCCCCCCCCCCCCTTCACATGCCTCCCCCCCTTCACATGCCTCCCCCCTTCACATGCCTCCCCCCCAAAGCCCTCTCCCTCCCACAGATCTCTCGATGTCTCCATGTCTCTCGGTCCCTGCTCTCAAATGTTGTGTTTGTGTCCTTCCCCCTCTCTCCCCATCTTGTCTACCGCTCCCGATGTTATTTGTTTTATGTGTCTGTTTGTCTTTCTGTGTGATTAATTTTCGCTCTTTCACGAGCCTCGATCTTGTATACAAAAAAAAAAAAAAAAAAAAAAAAAAAAAATCACAGTGTTTTATTTATTTGATTATTATTATTATTATAATATATATTTTTATTGTTTTTTTTTTTTGCAGACCTAGCTTAAGTTGAAAATGTCGAAGAAAAGTAAGTATGATGAAGCCTCCGTATCCTTTGGTTTTACTTCCATCACGTTCAGTGATGCGACACAAAAAGCCACATTATTTCTTGTGTGGCAAGGTTCTTGCCAATGGAAGCGTGGAGCCAACAAAGCTGAAGGAGCACCTCACGTCTGTCCATCCTGAAAATACCTACCTATACATATCTACCTGGCTCTAGATATTGCGTTACCCCCCAGACATAACAATACAATGGCAAGATCATATTTCCCTTTGACTTCTGCTTCAACTCCTGCACACAATAAACCATATGAGTAGGTACGAGGTAGGAAAGTTCAATGGCACATCAACATCTATATTATAAAACAGGAATGTCTGTCTGTCTGTATGTCTGACTGTCTCTCTCCGTCCGTCTCCAAACTACTCCCTCAGTTTTGGGGCTAGCCCCGCCAAACCTCCTGTGGAACGTTTTGGAGTCCCAGCAGATGTTGTAAGTTAGGTAGGAGGTTTCAAAAATTTCTCAATAAAATTATGATTTTGAAATTAACTCGATACGAACCTGCTGCGAGTCTGGAAACCCGATGTTGTGGCTTACCAATATGGCGGCCTGCCATCATCCCACTGAACATCGCTGGGTTTTTCAGCCGCCATTTTGTTTCGGCCTCCTCAAATGCGCCTTGTCTTCGAAACATGATTGATTATATCATTACATAATTGAAGCATATCATCAAAATCTGGATTCTGACATGAGGATTGGATGCTGTAAACTAAATAATTTCCAAATCTGGAGTGAAATCTGACAAAATTTACCATATCTCTCGATTTTATAACTAAGTGTGTAGATGCCTTTATTTAAGCGAGGCTCTGACTCTCATTCTGGAGTTAGTTTTTTTTAATATAACTTAATAATCGTTTTAAAGTTAATTCTTACTTCCATGGGAACTGCTCGGAGATGCGTTTCCGAATGAAACGTTTTTAGCAAAGACCATTATTTTAGTAGTTGGGACAGCTGTTAGTTAGTCAATTCTGAAGTTGGAATTTTGAAGATCGGTTCGGATTAAGAGTTTGTGGAGCTTATCGCATTGTGGTTTTTAACCGTGTGCGGAAATTAAATAAAGGGGTGGAGTGAGGAGGGATTGGGTGGGTTTTGTGTGGGGGGGGGGGGGGGGAGGGAGAAGGGGTAGGACCAGTTGCAACTGCTAATCCAGAAAGCATCTGGAAATGCAAAGCCATTCCGTGTCCGTTTGTATTCAGACTCCTTCTTCTTCTTCTTCTTCTTCTTCTTCTTCCGTATGCTCATAACAATGAAAATAGTTTTAAAAAATAAAAAATGAAAACTGATTATTTTATGCAGCCTTGACCTTTGAGCTTTAAATCTAAAAAAAAAAAAATCTGCTTTCAGCTTTGGATTGGTCAACAAATTAATTGACCCAATATACAGATTATTAAAATTTCAGGTCAATCGCATGAAAATTGATGATTATATGTGACGCTGACCGTTGGACAAAATTACCTTCTCCATATTCTCATAATAAAGCTTTGGTGAAAATTTGATGACAAAACTCAAATTGCAAAAAGGTGACAGCCCTGACACGGACACTGCACACACGCAGGCAGGGACACGCAGGGACACACACAGGCAGGGACACGCAGGGACACACACAGGCAGGGACACGCAGGGATACACACAGGCAGGGACACGGACACACACACACACACACACACACACACACACACACACACACACACACACACACACACGGGGGGGGGGAGGGGGGTGCACACACACGGGGGAGGGGAGGGGGAGTCACACACACAGGGGAGGGGAGGGGGAGGCACACACACGGGGGGGGGGGGGGAGGCCACACACACACACACACGATAGGGAGGCCACACACACGAGGGGGAGGACACACACACACGAGGGGGAGGGCACACACACACGAGGGGGAGGACACACACACACGAGGGGGAGGACACACACACACGAGGGGGAGGACACACACACACGAAGGGGAGGACACACACACACGAGGGGGAGGACACACACACACACACGAGGGGGAGGACACACACACACACACGAGGGGGAGGACACACACACACACACACACACACGAGGGGGAGGACACACACACACGAGGAGGACACACACACACACGAGGACGACACACACACACACGAGGACGACACACACACACACGAGGACGACACACACATACGAGGAGGACACACACAAACGAGGAGGACACACACACACGAGGAGGACACACACACACACACAAGAGGTGGTGGACACACACGCGAGGGGAAGGACAAACACGCGAGGGGCAGGACACACACACACGAGGGGGAGGACACACACACACGAAGGGGAGGACAAACACACACACGCGCACGGGGGGGGGGGGGAGACACGTGCACAGGGGGGGGGGGGACACACACATGCACACGGAGGGGAGGACAACTGACACACACACACACACACACACACACACACACACACACACACACACACACACAGACACACACAGGGTCTGACAAAGGTGACAGGGACACACACGGGATGGGTCACATACATGCGTGGACACACACACACACACACACACACACACACACACACACACACACACACACACACACACACACACACACACACACACGCGGGGAGGGGGGGGGGGGTCACACACACATACATAAACACACACACACACACACACATGCGTGGGGGGGGGGGCGGACACGCACACGGGGGGGGACACGCACACGCGCACGGGGGGGAACACACACACATGCGCACGGGGAGGGACACACACACGAACATGGGGGGTACACACACACACGTGCACGTGGTCGGGAGGGGACACACACACGCGCACGGCGGGGGGGGGGGGGTGGGGACACACGCGCACGGGAGGGGGGGACACACACGCGCACGGGGGGGGGGGCACGCACACGGGGGGGGAGGGATACGCGCACGGGGGGGGGACACGTGCACAGGGGGGGGGGACACACACATGCACACGGAGGGGAGGACAAACACACACGGGGAGACGGGGGGGGGAACGGGGGACACACACACACGGGGGGGGGGGACACACACACACGGGGGGGGGGACACACACACACGGGGGGGGGGACACACACACACGGAGGGGGGGGGACACACACACGGGGGGGAACACACACACGGGGGGGAACACACACACGGGGGGGAACACACACTCGTGGGGAACATGGGGTGGGTGGACACACACACGTGCACGGGGTCGGGGGGGACACACACACGCGCATGGGGAAGACACACACACGTGCACGGGGGGGGGGGGGACACAAACACGCGCACGGGGGTGGGGGGGACACACACACACACACACTTACACGCGCACGGGGAGGAAAACACACGCGCACAGGGGGGGGGGGCGACACAAACACGCGCACGGGGGTGGGGGGGACACACACACACGCACGGGGGGGGGGGGCGCACACACACACGTGCGCACGGGGGGGGAGACACACACACGTGCGCACGGGGGGGAGACACACACACACATGCGCACGGGGAGGGACACACACACGAACATGGGGAGGACACACACACACGTGCACGGGGTCGGGGGGGACACACACACGCGCATGGGGAAGACACACACACGCACACGGGGGGAAGGGGGACACACACACGGGGGGAAGGGGGACACACACACGGGGGGAAGGGGGACACACACACGGGGGGAAGGGGGACACACACACGGGGGGAAGGGGGACACACACACGGGGGGAAGGGGGACACACACACGGGGGGAAGGGGGACACACACACGGGGGGAAGGGGGACACACACGGGGGGGAAGGGGAACACACACGGGGGGGGGGACACACACACGGGGGGGGGACACACACGGGGGGGACACACACACGGGGGGGGGGAACACACACGGGGGGGACACACGGGGGGGGACACACACACACGGGGGGGGGGACACACACACAGGGGGGCACACACGGGGGGGCACACACACATACACGGGGGGACACACACACACAGGGGGGGGGGACACACACACGGGGGGGGAACACACACACGGGGGGGGAACACACACACGGGGGGGAACACACACACGGGGGGGAACACACACACGGGGGGGAACACACACACGGGAGGGAACACACACACGGGGGGGAACACACACACGGGGGGGAACACACACTCGTGGGGAAACACACACACACACGCGGGGGAACACACACACGGGGGGGTGCACACACACGGGGGGGGGGGTGCACACACACACGCGGGGGGGGGGGTCGGTGGACACACACACGTGCACGGGGTCGGGGGGGGACACACACACGCGCATGGGGAAGACACACACACGTGCACGGGGGGGGGTGGGGGGGGGACACACGCACACGGAGGGAGGGGGACACACACACGGGGGGGAAGGGGGACACACACACGGGGGGAAGGGGGACACACACACGGGGGGAAGGGGGACACACACACGGGGGGAAGGGGGACACACACACACGGGGGGAAGGGGGACACACACGGGGGAAGGGGGACACACACGGGGGGAAGGGGGACACACACGGGGGGGGGGACACACGGGGGGGGACA